>NC_091937.1:28169989-28492906 GCF_041260155.1 Ptychodera flava | reverse complement strand
GAATTTTTGTAAAAAAATCCCATACAAATAGAACTAGTGTCGGGGCAGAAGCTGCAACTGTTGATAATTTTTTCAATATTTCTAACCAGTATATCAAACACAGTCTCCCTACAGCATGTTGAAACACATAATATTCAATTTGTCGACAAAAGCCTGCATATATGAATATTGAACATGATTGGAACTTATTTGGAATAATTGGATTTTCATGTTTATTAAAATTCTCAAAAGTGTTAGGTGCCGTAAAGCTGAATGTTGTAATATTACAAATTACTCATAAAAACAAGTGTGTAATATAAAACGAAAAGCAGATGAGATTACATTTGAAGAATAAATTAGCATTACTTCACCATCAAATTATCCCAAATTAGCTCAATCGTGTTATTGGATGATTACTGAATTGGAGTCCAGACTAAAAGTCATTTATCAATTATACTAAATGCGGGGTACATTCACAGGCTATGTTTGCAAGCTGAATACTGGACAGTTCAACATGCTGATGGAAGTCGAACAAGAAATGCAAATGCAGTTGTATAAACTTAACAAAATTTATTCTCAAAATTGTCAAAGTTATTACAACTATACTGCCCTGCCACTGCCTACAGGCAGTGTCACTGTCGCTGCATAACGGCAGAGACAGCTATAGCTCTGACTATATGAAGTAGCTAAAGAAGAGTTCAGTTCATGTGACGCTCATGGCAGAAAAAGATTCTTTTACACAAGATCGGGCCAGAAAGCAACACATGGAAGACCAGAAGACTTGAAAGTTATCCGGGATTTTTAAATAGTGGTAAATGAGAATTATCAAACTTTTAAATAGTGAAGAAAAAGATGGGGTCATTATGCTTTCACATTCTCATAGTGAATTAGCACAAAATAAACAAAAGTGACAAGAAAGTAAAACTTTGTACAGTAAAGACTCTAATTTAAATGAATTAGTTCAATTTTACCAAATTTATTGTTATTCAACCAAACATTTTCAGAGATAAATGTTTATTTGACGGAATATTTGAACCTTTCACTATTTTAAACTTATAGGTAGCATCTAAAGAAACTTAAAGAATTCGCAATTTGTATACTCTCTCATGATCGTCATTTCATGTTCTTTTCAGCAGGTGCCACTTGCCTGGCCAGATCGAGTCGGTTTAATTCAAGCCAGCTTTGACTGGTAAATCAAAAATGTCCACTGATTTGTTTAAACATGAATCAATTTAAGAACATGCCTTAGGAATATGGCTCTCGAAACTGCTAACAGGCAGTGTTAAACATCTGCGGGAAGAACAGCGCAATACATGCCATTGTTTATTTTTTCTTTGCGTGCATCCCTAATAAATATGCAGCTATATGATGATTTGTGGGAGACTTGAAAATTTTGATCATATAGACGGGGAGAGGGGGGTACCTGAACATTATTTTGGGTATCGAGGGGAGATCTGAAAAAAAATAAGATTTCGATCGGTATTCCTCCAGCCTCCCTTACCATTATTTGTAAACGCAGCCTGAGTGACAATTCTTTCAATCACACACTTTTGAACGGCAGCAGCTTGGGATTGCCATGTCATGATATATGAAATCAAAGTCTGTAAAGAGGCCTGTAGTGGAGATAAAACGGTAAAACATTATCGCCATACTCATTCAGCACTGTTTCAAAACCAATGTTGCTTCGACCGAAAATTATGATTCATTGCTGCAATGCACAGCCATGTCGATAGGCACTTAGTTCAAGGCGCATCTCCGCACTGCCCTTCCTTCAGTCGCTTTTATTAACTTTACGGTTTCGCCTAATATTTTGCAAATGATTGTTTTCAGTAACGAAGCAAGAAGGCAGACCGGCTGACCATTCGCTGTATTTAAAAAGCATGAAGAGTAAAAGGAGCGCTTTAAGAAATCAGACAGTATAGATAAAGTATGCCACTCACCGTGTAACGATGTCTTAAGCCTGCATAGGTTGTTGTTTATATCGAGGGCTGATATTTGTCCATTTTAATGTCGAAGGTGACGTAAACGCATGTGACCATACAATCGTTGTGTCCAGGGGTGGGAGTTCAGGGCAAGCAGCACAATGGCATACAGACCTTGTGGCAAGGCAAGCGTGCACAGACTAGTTCTGACCAATTAAACCCACGATCACTCCATCTCTTAAAGATCAATAACTGATACAGTATGCAAAACTAATCCCTTCGAATACCTTACTCTAACTTAGAAGGTAGACGATATTATCGATCGTTTTATACGATATCAGTCGATAGAAACGCATGCCAGACATCTGCCACTTCCAAACCCTTCTATATGCAGTTTCATCAGATATAATAGGATAAAATCGATAACATCGTCTAACAGCTTCGTAAGTGTCTAATATTAAAAAGGTTGGGATGTATACGATGCCCGACACGCTGGTTTAAGGGTCTGTAAACATATAAGACTGAAGTCAGGCTTACACGATTCCTCCCACATCCACACAAACACATCAGACAAAATCATGGAAGAGCTTGCTTTTTGCAAAAAAAGTTTACTTTAATACTAACAGCAATGCAAAATTTATAGAAAAGTAAAATTCAATGTTAATGTTAAATGTTAACTTGCAAAACTTACAGAAATATTGCTTCAGGACTTTATTTGGCAATCCGATATTTTCCGATAGAACAGCATGTCGGGCATCGGCCACCTCCCCACCCTTTTTATATTAAACTTTAACTTAGACGTTAGAAGATACTTTCAATTTTATCCAATTATATCGATAAACCAGCATTCTGGGCATCGATCACTCTCCAACCTTCCTAATACTAGAGTCTTACTTAGAGAACTTAGACAATATTATCCGACAATGTCTAAAGTGCCAATGTCGCCGTTTCCTCAAAGAATGAGTTATGATGCTGGCGTTGTCAAGTGACATGTCCAGCGGTAGCAGCACAGGGAAACCAGAGATCTAGTTGTTGTTGTTGTTGTTGTTTGTATTGTTTTTCATGTTTATATTAGTCGTTCTTGTTGTTGTTGTTGTTGACCAAGAAAATTCAACGAAAAAAAACTATTGTTTGGCTCTTGTTTCAAACGTAATAATATAGATGTCCTAACAAACAAAATGACATTATGAGTATTTTTGACCCAATGCAACTGTCTCCCAACGTTTAACAATACAAACAACAACAACAACAACAACAACAACAACAACAACAACAACAACAACAACAACAAAGAGATTATATGGGTTCCCTGTGGGCAAGCAGTTGTAGGGTTACTGGCGACAGTCTTCTTCCATTCATGTGCCATACATAAAATGGTAAGCATGTTTTCCCACCTACAGTAATAGCAACATCACACTGTGTGAAATTAAATTCGGCGTCCTGAAATCTCTGTCAGTAGTCGACCATTTTAAATTAATTGACCTCCAAAGTTTGAATGGTTGGTCATCCAAGGGGCGGTCAACAAACTTTGTTTAGCATTCAGTTGGAGATGGCGTATAATCCGATTTTTACAAATCAATGTAGGTACCCTACCTGTGCAGTCATCGACGCATCTCGTGCATCCAAGCACCAATACGTTACTGTCCAGCCTTGTGTTAAATTTTGTATTTCATTTTATATAGTGCAAGATTTAGATCAGTGCATATTCTACATCGTGAACGAGTGATAATCGTTTGATAATTTATATACCCAAACTAAGCTTAGAGCTCACAAATTTTCAATAAATACATTCATCGACGAAATCTAGCATCAGATATTCATTGAGCATTTCGCCTTGAATGAAATCCTTAAACTCAACCTTGAAGTTCCAATAATGAGGAATGGTTTTGTAAATAATAAGCTTTTAAGCATAACTATGTGGTATGCAATTTTACTAGGACTCAGTGGCCTGCTAACCCTCATCGGGAAATTATGAAATGTATAAGGACTAAAAATATGAAATGATATTTTGTCAAATTTGCACTATACAATATTCAGAGAAGCATTTTTATACTTCTAAATCATTCTCGCCTCTTCGAGGTTTGCTGTACGTAGAAAGAGGTTTGTGATGATATTATCTGAATACATTGGGTGCAAGGTCCGAAAGAGAGAGGCTTTCAGTTGGCCTATGTCAAAAAGGGAAAGCGCTTACCGTCCCGATGACCGCAAATCCAAACGATAGGGCAATAATGTTTTACTGCATGTCTGTTTACGACCAAATCTATTAGATATTAATAGCAAAAGGTTGTCCTTGCTCCTTTTTGTCACACTGATTAATACATTCAATTTGACATATTTATTGGCAGAAAATGTAATCCGAGAAGTTCGCAGTGATATTGTCAACACCATGGCTGCCATAAACGAGCATAAACGTGAACGAAAATTCGATCGGCAGCTCAACAGATATCCAAGAGCAATGGTCACATACTAGACCGCCGATAAATTGGCAGTTCTATATGACATCACCTGAGACCGTGCCCTTGTACTATCACCTGAACATGTATGATGATACTGCAATCGGATCTTGAAATCGATAGTATCAATCTGTTAATTGTTCCAAGTATCTAAAAATACTCATGATTCCATGTATTGTGTTAGTCTGTATTCAAGGCAAGTAGTATTGTCATGCATGCTCTGTCGAATTTTGCCAACAGTAACTTTACATTCCAGTGTTGCTCGACTTCGCCTAGGTTGTGGTAGAGCTTCATGCTTTCATCGGCGACGTCTTTCTTCACTTTGGTGTCAGTGCTATAGACGTAATGCTTGGACATGTCAGGTGAGAAGCGACTGGCGGTCGGCGATCGGCCAAGAGACTCGGCCAAGCCTTGGGTGCATCTATTTCAAGATCCGAGGTGCAAAGTTGTATTCAAATGAGAACGAGTGTTTCGAAGTGTAGCGAAGCTAAATTAACACTACAATTGCAAGCTAAACGTTTTAGAATTGTTCGTTCATATTGAATAAAGCATTCTGTCAAATTTGTACATTCAGTTTGTTTGATGCACTGTCAAAATAACGCCAAGTATCGAGTACTTGATTGCTTGCCATGGACGGATATGACTGTGTAAAGCGGACCTATATTTGTATATTTTGAGGGTCTTTGAAGATTGACCGGGACGAAATCTCTTTTTCCTCTCTGCTTGACCTCGAGTTTTAGCAAGACCGATGCGGACAACTTTTTTGTGTTTGTTTTTTTGCTTACAGTTTGTCAGCGATATGTTTCGGTTTTCTTTCGTGCGTTTTGTTGAGACGATTCTTTTTGTTGAGATGAAATAAAAACTGCAAACTGGGAAAGAAATGTGCGGCACCACAAACTTGACATCTTACTAGCTGTTAACTTCTAAGGCATCTGCCTCAGGTAGTTGGAAATCCTTAAGCTTGCAGCTTTGCAAGCGCAGAAGAATCCAAATACAACTCCGGAATATGTCTGTGCCACAATGATTGCAGTATGATTTTTGTTGGATAGAGATCAGTGTGGGAGCAAAGTTTTTCGACGAATGCCACGTGATATCGATGACCTTTGACATTGATTTCACATGTCGCTCAAGAAATTATCTGAAAGTGTAATGTAATGATTTGAATATATAATATTGATGCCCTTGATACAGTCATCAAAATTACCCCCTCAGTACTGACACGTCAACCACACAATGACCGACCTGTCACAAGGAAATACTAGGCAAAACATTTTTTTGAAAAAAGATAAATTTATTTCAACATAGTTGCAAATAAGATAAATCTACATAACTGTGACTGCGTTAAAATTACAATGCAACTTGTCTGAAAAAACGCAAAAAATTTAGGCAAAACAAAAATTTAGGCAAAAACTTAGGCAAAACATTTTTCAATTATTTTATTCTAACAGCGACCCAACTGTGATTTTATTAGTAATACTAACAAAAGCATACAAAAATATTCTTCATTGCAGTGTTGTCAAAGAATACGGCGGAGCTATATTTATTATAAAGCTTTGATTTTGTTTCACCAAGATGAAGCTAGATATTGTCAGCAATATTCTACAAAACATAGCGTCAATGACACTTGGTTTACAATTGGTTCGATATGTCAGGCTAGAGTGAGTATACTTTTAAGTAAGTTTACACCTGGGAAACTGCATAACAAATTTTAAAGCAATCGTACTAGCTATTTCAGAGAAAATGATTTTAGACCAAAAATGAGAAAAATTGCCTCGAATAGAATTTTAACAAATCCGATAGGGGAAATCCTAGGATGAGGAGTATCAAGTTTAAAAGCAACCCAATACGAACAATATGAGAGAATGATTTTTTTTGACCAAAAATGGGGGGAAATGCCCCAAAATACAAATATGAAAATTTTAACACAGTTCGAACAAATCTGTCAGAAGCCAACCCCAGGATCATGCATACAAAGTTTCAAGGCAATGGAACAAGCGCTTAAGAGAAGATGATATTTTGACCAAAAACGGAAAAATTTTGCCCACAAATTACAACTATCAAAAGCTCACCACAATTTGAACAAATCTAAATTGAGTCACCATAAAGAACCCACATACCAAGTTTCAACGAAAGCCTGGCGGGATTTTCCCTTTTTTACCTCATTTGCAAATTTTTGACACTGACATGTTCATTTGAACAAATTCATATCTCCACTCCTTGATGCATCTGATCATCGAATACTAACGTGCTTGGTGCAGCCATTTTGGAGTTTTTGCTGTGGACAGACAGATATCTACAGAAACTAACATGCATACATACAAACATATATGCATACATACATATGTACATATAGACGCCACTGACATACCATTTAAGCTGTCTTTGGTACATATACCAAAGGTAAGCTTAAACCTATGCCAGTACGGTATATGTAAATCAAAATAACATCTTGCATTATTTTCATGAGTCTAACACCATGACGACACATCCCTCATAAAGATAACAATATGCTGGGGATACAGTCAGGAACATATTTTGAACAATCTAGACATTGAATGCCTCAGTTCATGTGTTCCATTTCTATTTCATGAGGTCAGATATTAAGATGCATACATCTACTGTTAACATTAGCAGGGGATCATATGCAATAAGATGAACAGGTGTAACTTATCTCTCTTCAGTCAAAATAGCTAAATATGTTATTGGATGGATTCATGTGCCCAAATATTTTTCTCCAATAATTTTTTTTCAAATGCTTTAATACACTGATTTTTTACATGTGAAACTCTTTTCTGCATCATACTTTGCATTCATGAGGTCTTATATTTGTATGGTCAACATCATATGTATCTCCAGACCACCATCCTGTTTGAATGGTGTATAACACTTGCTGCAATGGTATGATCTGACGTTAACTTTTAATCAATATGCCTCACATAAATATTTTTAAGGTAAAGTTTCACCAGTTTCTTTGTGTTTATACAGCAAGGTATTGTGCCATTGTGTTCATGTGATCTTTTGAGTGTTTAAAAATAAACCTAAATGTGAATTTTTCACCACACTCTTTTCATACATGCTGTCTGACATCAGGATGGATCAACATGTGACTTTTAAGATTGCATTTATGCATGAATGTTTTACCACACACTTTACATTCATTCTGTCTGACACCAGAATGCATCAGCATATGTCTTTTAAGATGGCCCTTCTGTGTGAATGTTTTACCACACTCTGTACACTCATGCTGTCTGACCTCAGAATGGATCAACATATGGTTTTTAAGACTGGATTTCTGCGTGAATGTTTTACCACACTCTGTACATTCATGCGGTCTGACACCAGAATGGATTAACATATGGATTTTAAGATGGCCCTTCTGTGTGAATGTTTTACCACACTCTTTACATTCATGTGGTCTGACACCAGAATGCATCAGCATATGTCTTTTAAGATGGCCCTTCTCTGTGAATGTTTTACCACACTCAGTACACTCATGCTGTCTGACACCAGAATGGATTAACATATGCTTTTTAAGATTGCACTTGTTTGTGAATTTTTTACCACAGTCTGCACATTCATGAGGTCTGATACCAGAATGGACTAACATATGCAATTTAAGACTGCCCTTCTCTGTGAATGTTTTACCACACTCTGTACATTTATGCGGTCTGATACCAGAATGGATCAACATATGGATTTTAAGATGGCCCTTCTGTGTGAATGTTTTACCACACTCTTTACATTCATATGGTCTGACACCAGAATGCATCAGCATATGGATTTTAAGACTGCCCTTCTCTGTGAATGTTTTACCACACTCTGTACATTTATGCGGTCTGATACCAGAATGGATCAACATATGGATTTTAAGATGGCCCTTCTGTGTGAATGTTTTACCACACTCTTTACATTCATATGGTCTGACACCAGAATGCATCAGCATATGGATTTTAAGACTACCCTTCTCTGTGAATGTTTTACCACACTCTGTACATTTATGCGGTCTGATACCAGAATGGATCAACATATGGATTTTAAGATGGCCCTTCTCTGTGAATGTTTGACCACACTCTTTACATTCATATGGTCTGACACCAGAATGGATTAACATATGCCTTTTAAGATTGCGCTTGTCTGTGATTTTTTTACCACACTCTGCACATTCGTGAGGTCTGATACCAGAATGGACTAACATATGTCTTTTTAGATTGTTCGTAAGTGTGAATGTTTGACCACACTCTTTACATGCATGTGGTCTGACACCTGAATGGATCAGCATATGCTTGATTAGATTGTATTTCTTAAATCTTTTGCAACATTCACTGCATTTATTGGGTCGTTTCTCTGGCTGGATTAGCATGTGTTTTTTAAGACTCTCCTTCTCTGTGAATGTTTGACCACACTCTCTACATTCATGCTTTTTGACATCAGAATGGATCGCCATATGCTTTTTAAGATAGCCCTTCTCTGTGAATGTTTTACCACACTCTTTACATTCATGTGGTCTGATACCGGAATGAATTAACATATGTTTTTTTAGACTCTTCCTTAGTGTGAATGTTTTACCACACTCTTTACATTCTTGCTGTCTGACACCAGAATGGATCGCCATATGCTTTTTAAGATTGCCCTTCTCTGTGAATGTTTGACCACACTCTCTACACTCATGCTGTCTAGCACCAGAATGGATTAACACATGTCTTTTATGATTGCCCCTTAATGTGAATGTTTGACCACACTCTGTACACTCACGCTGTCTGACACCTGAGTGAATCAACATATGCCTTTTAAGAGTGGTATTATGTGTGAATGTTTTACCACACTCTTTACATTCATGCTGTCTGACACCAAAATGGATCAACATATGCCTATTTAGATCGTCCTTAGTTTTAAATCTTTTGCCACACTTCCCGCATTTATTGGGTCTGTTCTCGGAATGCCTTAGCTGGTGCTTTTTAAGATAGTCTTTCTTTGTGAATGTTTTACCACCCTCTTTCCATTCATGTAGTCTGATCTTTGAGTCGGTCAAAACATGTGTCTCAAAATTTCCATCATTGCTGTTTTTCATAAAACTTTTACCACACCCAGTGCTGATTTCACTGTCACAGTTGTCCCATGTATGAGAACTGCACTCCACCAAACGGAAGGAATCTTCGTGTAATGTAGTTTGGTGTTCAATATGATCGCCTTCAGAACATGGATTCAGGTCTTCGTTCCGGTGTTCTTGGTTTGACACGCCATATTCCAATGTTATAAAGCAATGTTGCATTATGCCCTGTAGAATCATTGATGCATCTGTTGTTAGAGAGATTGATAAAAAACAGTTCAACAGAGTAAGGTTAACAACAAGGCTCCATAAAGCACTCTTGGAAAGAGAGATTGTGAAACCAATTGACATGAATATTTATAACACAGGTCAATGTCCTTGTATCACAGAACAATATTCGATGTGCACATGTATGACATAAGGAGTAATCCTTGTACCAAGTTTGAATGAAATCACTCTGGCAACTCTGCGATATTTGCGTGAACGGATGGATGCACGTACGCATGGACATGGCCAAACCTGTAAGTCTCCCCGGACAGTGTCCATTGGGACTGGTAACCAAGATGAGCTAAAAGCAAGCCATTCGTATCACTAATCTAACAATTACCCTCCTAGTTATTAAGATAATCAGTCAGCAATCCAGCAATACAACATCGTACTCTTTGTATCAGATCCACAAACGCACACTTCTTCATTCCATGATACCAATTAAAACTCGACATCTGCCCTAGGCTGTAAAACGAAACCTTACCTTTCATTGATAATGTATTATCTTGATATTGTTGACGCATCTTTTCAGTCAGTGTCTCTAATGGTTTCAGAAGCTCATGCATTTTGTCCAAATATTTTAGAGATTTGAAAATAGCAGAACACTCTGGAAAAATAAAGAATGTTTCTACATTACTTATCCATACAGTAACATTAACAGCCGATCTATGATATTCCCTAACTGAAACATAGTCAGATAGAGTCATATTAATCGAAAATATATATAAGCACCATGACAATGTGCCCCAGCACAACTCAGTGTCAAAAAACTGCTGGAATCTTCAGTAACCTCAACTTTCACAATTCCACCAACCTTCGGGCACACCTCTTTCATCACTTTCTTTTAAACATTAAAACGTTTTAACATAGCTCTATAACTTACTCGATGACTAACGAATATGAAATTACTGCACTATACATTTGATAAAACTCTGGAAGTCACACTATCCTGTTCTTAATAAAAGTGACAGGACTGTGTGTTTTCAAGTATTTTATCAAATGTGTTACTTAGTGTCCCCTAAGGGAGCATTCGTTTTTTAAAGGGATGGGGGTCGGTGGAAATCAGGGGGCATGAGTTTTACGAAACCGTTTTTCAGAGGGGGTCAAATTTTACAATCAATGATCGGAGGAGTGTTCAAATTTTACAAAGGTTTGTATGGAGTTATGGAAAGAAATGACTTTGGAATTTCACCGAAATGTTGCTTGATCCTCCATACATAATCTATCGGTAGTCTACAAAACTAGCTAAATGTGTATAGGTATAGGTCATTTTATCGAATTACACTCACTTTGGTTTATTTTGCCAATCAAAGTTCCGACACAAGTTGGTGTCGTCGCAATGGACTCATTTTCGCCGCCAGTTGGCCCGCAGCTAACAGACCTGCATAGGGATGCACGCTACCCCGCCAACAGATAGCTGCGTTTCCACAGCTAATGCCTCAACCTACACATAGACCCTCGAGTGTCTATGGACTACATTTCTGCAGATATAGCCTGTAAACGAAGTAACAGGTAACACACTGCCTATAGGGTCTCTCCGTCGTCTTTTTGGCCTTCGGCGAATGCCAAAAGACGACGGAGAGGCCCTAGACTTCACACAGCCGTGGCACACAGAGCCATACTGCTAGGCGTGTCCATTGTGTTTTGACATCATGTACACAACGAACAACAGACTCCTTTGACCCTGAAACAGTACCCCTTTTCTGGATCACAGGGACTGTCCAACGTGAATCAGACCACAAGCGATTGTGGACTATGCGGGTGTTTCAAATCCGCTTTACATGGATCATACCTTGTGGACTTAGTCTTAGAACACCACAGTTGTTATTGAATTCACTGCCACCGCCGCCATTGTTGTTTGTTCTCTCACAGGGCTCCAAATCCGATAGAAGACAGTCCTTCTTCATTATTTCCTCCGGCATTGTCTTTAAAGTCCAAATTTTGCTGCAAACATATTTCAGAGGGGCGTAAAATTCAAATCTGAGACGGCGTCAAACAGCGGCTACATGTGTGTCCACAGCACAATTTAGCTGTTCACCAAGCTTTGGTTAAATAATATGAACTTTTGACCTCTGGTCCTCTTATCTGAACTTTGAAACATCCGTTGGGGGCGCTTTGCACGAGAACCGTGTGTACGGCGCTTATCTGACAAAACGTGCTTATCTTACAAAAATAACTAATTAGGGGGGGGGGGCTACTTCTTGTTGCCTTGCTCATTTGTGGAAAGTAATCCCTCACACAATACTTCGTCTGTTAAAACATACAAACGAAATCTTAATTATATTATACCATGCGCCATTCTGATTGGACGAGAGCTCATTCCACCGATGCTAAAATACTGTTTTAGCACTGATAGCAGTGCTAAAACGGGCCCCTAAACCAGCATTTTCGAAAATTGCCCGGTCGGTGCATTTGAACGTGCCTATCTAAACCACAGACCCTCGAGAAAGACCGGAACAGTCCACTTTGTTTCAAAGACCGAAGACCGAATTTTGATACAAAGATAAAGTGTAGGTCTGAAACTCACCTCTTGGTGTAAATAAGTTTGGATCGATGATGAAAGACATCTCTGAAACAGCACGTTTGGGGTGTGATGCACACAAATATTAGGGCGACAGCGCACCGTGCACTTTGCTTGATATTGCGGGAATCGAGACGCGATATATCCTAGTACCGCTCTTTAAAATGAAGATTAGTATTCGTTCATACACAAACAAATTGACACTTCCTCACAGTTCCGGTACGTCAGATATTATTTAGCAAAGTTTGGGCTATAACAGATCGGGATGTCCTAACGATGTAGACCAAGAAGTTCAAAATAACAATGGGATGACTCCTGGCGACTGCGACGATATTTGACATCAAACGTAACAGCAGTGTCAGCGTCCAGCTCTCCCTGCATCGGGCAACACACTCAGATTCTGCACAACTGTTCATCACAGTTGCAGTCATAACAAGTCTGGATTATTTTAAAATTGCTCGTTTTCTGGTACAATTAACGTCCAAATTATCCATCAAAAATAGATCCTGTAACTTCACTGTGCCACCACTGAATGTCACGATGGTATGCAGTACAGAATGGGACAAATCTATTTTTAGTATGCCAAAAAAACCAGGACTATCGTTCTTATGTAAATTTACGAAAACAATTGTTACTTTTTTCTTTTGATTTGAACTCTTGACCAATTTTCTGTGTGACTGCAGCAGGTATTTTTTGACAAGTATAGTGTTCGTGTTGCATGCGAATAAAATTCAATGTAATTATGAACGTAATGCGTATTTATCGTAGGCTACTGTGTGCCTGTACAAAATCCCAACGATGATAAAAATGCTCGGTCTCGGGCGCAGAATTTCGTCCGTACGATCTCTCAGACGTCCGTTTTCTGTATTTGGGGCTTAGAGTGATGAAAATACCCAAGAAAGACAACAAAGACACGCAATTTGATATAATATAATAGCAATAACCCCCTTCGCAGTCGGGTATACACTCGATTTTGGTACAATTCGCTCCATATAGCACTCGCCTATCGGCTCGTGCCTATCGGCTCGTGCTATATGTCGCGCACTGTACCAAAATCTCGTGTATACCCTCCTGCGGCGGGGGTTATTGCTTAATTAGAGCGTTTTAAAATCACAAACATCACAACATAGCCACATAATAGTTAAAAAATATAGTAAATCTCATTGATTGCGTAAAATCGCCGAGCACCTAAATCAATCACTGTGTATACATCGATCAACACTTAGAGGCTGTCTTAAGGATGTACGATCGGAAAAATATAAGCGTACTGCGCCGATTTCCGCGCAGAAATGTATCCATAGTTACCACGCGCGCATAGTGACGTTCCGAACGTTTTTGCGTTGTACAAAATCTCGTCTGCAGGTAAAGGAAAATCGCGCCGAGAAAATGTTCAGCGTGCCCTCAAAACACGCTGGAAGGTACGAGAATTCAGCAAAGAGATAAAAAAATGCAACATGACCGTAGCTTGTACAGCGTAAGTTAGAAGTGTGACGTCTGATTCGCTATACACGAGGAGGTCGTGGTTATAATCCCATTGATACTGTCGCTAGTAGGCCTACCGGAGAATGGAAGAATGGCCGTTGCATTGTCGATTTGAGTGTACTAGCCGAAAATCTTGACACTTGTATCAGTTGTGGGCTTGCCTTTACGATTGTCATCGTGTATTGGGGAAACGCCAAGTTCACGGCCTCGGCTCCTGGCTCCACGTAGTGTGTGACAACTTAGCCTGCAGCGAAGTCAACCTAATCCCCACCGATAAACGTCACGGCAATAAATATTAGTACGTGATGTTTTGTATACTGTATTAATATATAGACTCTAAAAAGTAGAAGAGCCTAAAAGTATTTGCTTTGTTCTGTCATTTCCCTCTCATTAAAGTTTACAGGTAGGCTTGAATCATGACCATGCCTGGACAAGGCCACTACAGGTAGCCACTGCAGGTCAGCAGCATTTGAAGAGCGCCCACGTGCGACGAACCCGGGAGAGCATGGTTTATCGCCAGAACCTGTAAATCCTAGTTAGATTTTGCAAAATTGTGAAAAATCGAGCTCGGTTACCTACTAAACAAAATGTGGTTTTGAAAAATTCACAAAAAGAGCTATTATTTAACAAAGTTTGAGAAAATTGACATTAGTAGAAACTATCAATAATTAATAAATTACCCTCTCCCATTCCTAAAATTTGGGGCACATTTGTTGCAATTTTGGTTAAAAAATAAATATATCATGACTTTTTAACTCAATTTTAATGTAAGTAAAATCTTCAAAGTAGCTTAGGTTTATAATTTCTTTATTCTTTTACAGTGTAAATGTGGAAAATGCAATCATGATATAAATATGAAAATGATGACCTGTTTTATTGATTTTTAGTGATTTTGTGAAAAACCGTGAATTTTTAATGTCATTTTGTAAAAAAACAAGCGCGGTGACCCCATCTTTTTTCCCAGTTTTGGACTATTCACATATGTAGGTATTCAAAAATCCCCATTTGAAAAAATTGACATTACTTTTACTTTTTCCGATCGTACATCCTTAAGGGGTAGAGGAGAGGGCACGAGGTCACATGAGGTCGTCCGCTCTCACGGTGGCAGGAGTATCAAAATCACCACAATGGCAAGCAGAGTACTTGCGTTTTTGTTTATCATCACCTTCCTCGATCGCTCATTTTGCCATTGAATTTTACTCGATAAACATGCAAGTGGATGAGAAGAAAAGCACCTGCACTGTACATGTTGCAATACGGAGTTATCTCCATGGTCTCGACTACAGTACAGTGAGCGAGCGCGAGCCCGGCCGATGGAAGAACAGCCACAATACAAAAGAATTAATTACATGTCAACAATTTGAGAGTAGTGTACAGAAACAAAATCCTTCGTATAGAAGACTTCGTATTAACGTTAAATTGGCACACTACGTGTACACAACATCGTACGAAGCGCGAAGCGACATGTACCGCGCGCATGAAGTGCGCTGGCTAAAGTGACTCCCCAGGGTATTGCTAAAAAGAGCTTATTGTCAGATAAGCACATTTTGTCAGATAGGCGCCGTACAAACGTGTCTCCCATCATGGTATACTGCAGATAAATTCGCGTCTTCTCTAAACTCTAATTCTAATGAATGAATTATGTTTCATTCCATTTATTCATTAATGATGGAACAGCCAGAGGTGGTAACTTTAGACTAAAGCACACAGTTGCCTTTCTTTGCAACGTAATGTATCACCTTCTTGGATATCGCTGACAATACTCGTTTAATTCGTCCCTCTTGGAATATAAGTAGCCATCTAGTACATTGGAACGTAACCCAACCACGGTACTATCTGTTGTGGTATGCAAGTACATTTATCCTGAGCGATAAGAAACCTGAAGCATGATAAATAATCTCCTTTGATTTGTACTGAAAAACTTTCAACTTCGTTCGGTATCGCAGCACCTGCGATACCATCTTCACAATATCTTGTCCCCGCCAGTACCCAACCACCATGAGTTCTCGATACTTTCGCAAAATATACTGCGCAGTTGAAACGCCAAGCGTACAACATTAAAATGAAAATATTCAACGCCATTTCCAAAATCCTAGGCGGATCCCAAATACATGCGGTGACTAGGGAAAATTTCGATGGCGAACGTCATTAAATAAAAACCCTTTTCAAGTAACTGCTGAGTAACCTTTATGTCTTCACACTTGAATAAACAAAATTGATAGCACGACAGTCAAGCACCAACCTGCACTTACTGTGTCGGTTCACTGCTACCAACAGTGGGTTAACGATATGC
This sequence comes from Ptychodera flava, assembly GCF_041260155.1. Classification (NCBI taxonomy): domain Eukaryota; kingdom Metazoa; phylum Hemichordata; class Enteropneusta; family Ptychoderidae; genus Ptychodera; species Ptychodera flava. The sequence goes on along the minus strand of NC_091937.1, from coordinate 28,476,942 downwards.
GGTTTAGTCAGAGATTTCGAAATACAGCCTTTTAGCAATCAACTTACTTATTATACACCTACTGCCGTAACCTATGGGAGTTTGACCGTCCAATAACTTTCCGTATTTTGTATAGTACGCGGAGTCCCGAATACGGGAGACGCGCGACGCGCGTTTGTAGCAATTTTATTTCAACAATCGCGCGCGTTCCACTCATATCGCGCGTGCTGCATCCCTCAAAATTTACCATAGAATTAGTTTATACGGACGATTAATGGAGGGAGGTGTATAATAATAGGGTTATACACAAAATACGGCCCTGTATGGACTCGGGCTCAGTGAGTGACCCCTCGTCCATACAGGGCCGTATTTTGTGAATAACCCTATAATATTTCGGCAAATACAAAAATCGCTATGTTTAATAGCTGATGCACTGTTTCTCAATTCAGTTAACGGTGGTACTTCCTACTTAAAGTACCAATATATAGCCGAGATCGATTACCTCAAGAACAAAAACTACTCGCACCTGCTGCAATCCCCATATCCTGGGCTGCCTTTCTGTTATACCTTGCTGGTGCGTTCGTTGTTGACTTTGTCAAAGTTAATTTGGTGATAATCTGATGACAGCGTCCACAGGTTAGTAATTTACCCTTGTTTGCTTTGGCAGATCAGGCAACCAAACGCATCATATAATAGACTCAATAAAGTGACAAATCGTCACGTAAGATTATCAAAGGAAAAATACGTGAGACGCCGAAGGAGAAAAAGAAATCGTCACACAACCATAAGACCAAGACATCAAAAGTGGGCAGTATAAATCTTTATTGGAAATGCATATCATAGTCAAACGTATTAAAATAAATCTGTGCTGAGACCAAGACAAACGTATTAAAATAAAATAAACAATAGCAAGAAGAAACCTGTGCTGAGACTAAGTTACCCTTATCCTCATCCCACCCCGGGGACGGATATGTAGGCAATCCATGATGTTTCAGAGGAGAAGACAATTGTTAATAGATGCGACGGAGACCCAACAGACGGACGACGATGACGGACGACGACGGAAAATCAGCCAATTTGATAAGCTCCTCGTCGCTGATAGGGGAGCTAAAAATCGTCATACATCCACAGATTTTCTAATTTGCATTACTTTGGGCAACTACCAATCAATACTGTGATTATGTGTAAATTTAATGATCGCGCAATTTTCAAAATTATCTAACAATGTGCAATTTTACTTATAAATGATCATTTAAGTCTACCTGTCTAATTTTTATCAGATTTTTTCGCCATAAATCACTTACAATCCGCCATCAGTATCTAAAATTGTTTATCGGACATCAATACTTATATATAACCCCATGGTTCTGCTCGAAGTTGTGCGGCTGCGCGAAAAACACTCGTATACGATGACGTCAAACAGAGAAAAATACCATGGGATTATATATTTATCACATGAACAGTCTTCTTATTTTTCTTTTGACGTAGATGGATCAAAATTGTCGTAACAAATTGCATGAATTTCGTCTCGATTTGTGTTTTACTTAAGCGGATAACTTTAATTTAAAGAGTAAAGCGGTCCGTCACCTAGGAGATACTTTCATTCATAAATCCCATCAAGCTAAAATTTCCTACATCAAATGGTATCTCCACCAACCAGACGTACGGATTCGGTCACGTGAACGTGTCAATCATTGTCTCGCGCTGTACCGATGCCAAGACAAATTGGCCATCGGCGGACATAGCTTCCACCGTGCTAGCGACGGATAGCCATATTATTCAGAGTTAATTAGAATATTTACAAATAGATTTATGAAGTAAATGCAACTATACGATCGAAACAGTCATTCTCATTCTCATTCTCAGAGATGCCATGGCTTTCAAAATATCACACAAGTTTACGACGTTTGTGAGCGCGAAGATTCCGTTCGATGACACACTCATTGCATGTTTGTGCCCACAACGTTGCCGTCAGCGGTCTCTGCCGGTGTCAACTCGTCAATCCCGATCTCGGTCCTCAATGTTTTCGTCTTACGGACTTTGATGTTTGCAGTGACACATATCTCGCCCATGGATACATCCTAATTGTGTTACTTGACGGAAACTCTGTTTTGAGTGTTGACTGAGTCAACTTTCGAAGTACATGGGATTCCCCAGCGCTGCACGCAGCTCGACAGCTTTTGTCTTCGCTACAGCCTTATGCCGCGCTGCAAGTTTGATTCCGAGCGAGTGCGATTAACATAAATTAATCGTTGTAAGTCAAATGACTTTATGCTTGTGCCTCCTATGTCGCTTTCCCGAAGATTATACTGTACTCATTTATTCAGTTTAACTTACGTTGAGGTGTAGGTTTCGGTTTTATCGCCAACCGGGATCGCCAGGTACGACGTCCACATTGAGCCTACACGACTCGACTACAGAGCCGCGACGTTACTGAGCCGTTAAAATAAAACGATCGTCGGTATCTCCATTCGATTCTCGGGAAAGCTATAGTTTTAGCGACTTGAAATTTCGTTGGACAAATATGCCTTCTATGTTTCCATGTCTGGATTTATTGGGTCACCTTTTTGTAAAAATAACGTGCGAGCTAGCACTGCATTTGATCACAACAAATCTGTTTGTGTCGCGACGCCTGCATGTATGAACGGTACTATGCACGAAAAAAGTTCCGGTTGATGACGTACAACAGGGGTAATTCGGATTTCTTATCCGTCCTGTTCTACGTCACACAGGTGAAGATTCGGGCCAGTTCATGTGATAATGAGTTATAATGTCTGATTCTCATTTCTCTTTTTAAGATATTCTATTGTTTCTATGTTCTTTTCCGGGGGCTCTTCTGTGTGACAATAACGTGCTTTTTCAAAAGCATTTGACAAAGAAATTATACTGAAATGCCAACGTATTTTCGCCGAAATAAACTGTATTCGGCTTGTCAAAAGTCGGCATTCTATACAGCCAGTGTGTGTTCATATGTTAATATACAGTTTGTGGTGATATTGGAAGTGAATGAATTTTCGTTCCTTCAGGGAGTAGAAAAAGAAACTCTAAAGCTGCATTCACAAACATCTATGAGGGGTGGGGGATGATTAAAGAAAAATGTTCTCAGATTGTTTCAAGTACCCCCTTAACAAACTTAAAATGTGTTTAAGTCGCCCTTCTGACTTGCCATAATTTTGAAGTCCCCCCTCAAAGGGTTAAATGTGGCCAATATAGTATTTCGTACAAATATATCAAATCATAATACATGGGAGTCTATTGGGCAAACTATTTATCTTTTCCCATAAAAACAAGCTATATCTCTACATTTATATGTGTGAGACATTATAAAATTTAATGTACTTTGCTTGAAGTGGCAGTTATAAGTGCATGTGTGTACAAAACAATGATTTCTGGATTACATTTTGATTCATTATGCATAGAAGTCTATGAGAAAGCTATGAAGGCGTCTTTCCCAATATAAAACTAGCAATATCTGTTCATCTATGGACGTTTGATAACTGATATAAATGTACTTGATTAGCTTAGAGTGTTTACAAGTGCACATGTGTACAAGAAATTTAATTATGGAATTTCGCCGAAAATGTTGATCCGCTATAAATGTGGGTCTATGACAAAACCGTGAATAATTTTTTTCCCAATACAAAACTAGCAATGTTTGTGCATATAACAATTGACATTATTGTACTTGATCAGAAGAGGATGGTCACACGTGCATATTTGTACAAGAAATTTGATTCTGGAATTTCGCCAAAAATGTTAATCCGCTATACATTGTAATCTATGAGGAAACTATGAATAATTTTTGCAATACAAAAAACTAGCGAAATCAGAGTATTTGACCCTTGATTATTAATATTAATGTGCTTGATTAGACTAGCGTTGCTACAGGTGCATGTATGAGCAAGAAATTTGATTTTACAATCTCAGTGAAAATGTTAATCCACTATACATTGTAGTCTATGACGAAATTACGAATAACACAGAGGTTTTAATCTCCCAAGTTGTTATTCAAAGGATTTTGATCTGAAGCTTCCAGTTGCTTTTGATGATACTATGCACTTTTCTAAATAGCTTGTATCTGTCAAAGTCCTCAAAAATAAAAATGTAGATACGGCCACATGAACATTTGACACCTACCTAGACCAAATATATTGTCAATGGGAGAATGTTATCAAATAAGTTATCTCCCGAATTATTATTGAAAGGTTGAGTTGAAACTTTTAGTCATCGTATAGAGGACAATTTTGCGCAACAGAGGGGTTGGGTAAGTAGAAATCATGACAACCTGCATCTTTTACCTCAATGTGGCTGCTTGGATCATCAATAAATTGTTTGCTATACCCCAAAACTTGCGCCCGAAGGGCTCGACGAAAAGGGGAATGGCAGGAAACGAAGGTGCCACAAGGTATTTGGAAAGGCATTTGATATTCAATAAATTCTCAATTCCCCCACCCCCCACAACGTTAATTTTTTTCAGATGCCCCTGTTATGTTGTCAATTTCTTTAACCCCCCTAGAAGACTCCCGCCCCCACCCAGGTATTTTTAGAAATTCTTAACCCGGTTTAATTGTTACCTGTTCTGTATGGCGGTAAGGTACTCTTTTAAAGGCTAACAATCGATATTGCGTTTAAGCTGGCAATAAGGATGATGTACCACTAGAAGCCTTGAAAACTCTCCTATGGTTAAGCCTTGGACGAAAGGATAGAAGACATGTACGTCGACATTGAGAACTGGGATAGGAATTCCTCGTAAACGATAAGTTCTTAATGGCAGATGTCAATCATGTAGACACATCGTTTATTGAGTACTGTTTCAAGGTCATATTTTCGCTTGCAAATAACAATTCAAAATCTCCCTCTTTTGGCCTAGAAATCATAATATGCTATTTGCACATTGCCATTGTGTATACTATTGCAAGGACTTAATGTGTGTCTTTGGTCAAGTTGTGTTTTACAGTGTCCACGGCACGTCATCATCATAGCTGTGCAAAGTTAAAAAGAATACCCTGTCACGTAAATATGCCATTCTGCTCCAGACTGACACCCATTATTTGTTTATCATTGTGAGATAAGTATGAATTCTCCTGTCAGTATGTGTACGATTAAAACTCTCATGTTTGATGAACATATCGATCTACCGTTGCTTTGAAGAATTTTCGATCATAATCAGAACAGTGATGACACGCTTGATGAAACTTGTAGGTCTGTAACTGTATGCCAACAATTATAGTGACTGACTGTTATTTTGGAAAGGGTAAATGTTCACGATACCAATAAATAATTTGAATCAGGGCGGTAAATGTACCTACATGATTGTATATGAGAGAATAATGCAAAATAATAATTTCATTCTTATATGCATCGTAAATTCTGTGGAAAATTGTTGGCCATGTTTTGTTCTCTCATGGAATCATTTAAAGGGGAATTGTGGCGGATATATTGTTGTGGCTTTTGCATTCAAGGTGACCGTAGCAATGGTGTAAGCTTTTATCAAGAGCGCCATCACTGCTCGGCCCGGAATGTAGTCAGGGATCAAACTAAGGACAAATATCAGTTCAGTTCAGTTCAGTTCAGTAAGGGATTGAATATCCGTAGATAATAATATCAGTATCGACCTCAGATTATCAAAAGTCATTTGCAAGATAAGGGTCTGGCGATAAGTCTAGTCATAAAATGATTGAATTGATTATATGAAACTTACGCATACTAAACGCACACCCTGTTCTTCCATTCCGTGTAACGTTTCACTTAAGCTAGCTTTCCTGTCACTAACAAAATAAATGCTTTTGAAAAGGTCAACCTGCCCTACAAAGCCCCTGTAAAAGAGGACCTTACTTGTGTCTATATGCGATAATATCATGACAATTACCGTACAACTTTTCTCGATTTATAGCTTAGTTGACTATGATTATTTTGCTCAGTATCGATCATCAAATACAGCAAAAACTTTCATAGGGGTTTTGTAGAAGACACGACTTTTCTCTCTGTTTTGTTCCAGTTTATAGGTAGAGTATTATGACTTGTCAAGTGAGTTTTCATCGGCATATGAAGTTTATATGATTTTAAGGCCTTAGATGAAAATTCACGAACGCAAAAGCACCAGGGTGGCAAAATGAAAGTATTTGAAACCACCACGACCCTCAACATTGAATACTCATATGCCTCTTTATTTGTATATGCTGTTTAAAACGTCGTTAAAACAAGTTCGTGCTGTTACCCCTTGATTTCAATTGATCCTTATTCTGTTGAAATCAAGACGATTGGAACTACTATGGGATACTTGGATGGTAAAGTAATGCCTATTTAATCTACAAATATAATCACCTCTGCTTTTCTTTTTACATTACACACTTGTTTTTATGAGTAGGCCTAATTTGCAAAATTACAACATTCAGCAATACGGCAACTAACACGTCTGAGAAATTTGAAAAATATGAAAATCCAAATTAGTTCCAATCGTGTCAATCATAAAGTTAAGGGCTGACACTAAATTTTGTGAACTAATCTTGAAACTTTATAGTTTTCGTCCATTAATGGTTGCAAGGTTTACCATAACACAACCGCTAGTTTGCGCAATTATGTACACAAAAATCTGATTCTTGGCGGGCGCTGCAGTTTGCATGGATACGAAAATAAGAGTAATATCATGACAAACTGAAATTATACTGTAAAATTTTATTGTATTATCAACCGATCAGAGAACAATAACGACGTACAAAAGTGGGTGGACATTAACTACTTTTGAGGCGGCGAAAATATAACATTTCTCTCGGTCGCTGGATAGAAGGTCGCAAGTGAGTTAAGGCAGGGGTCCAGACCGAATTTTTAGCTAAATTTCATTTCTCAAAAACTACTGGTCATATTTTGATGAAATTTGGTACACATACGTAGTTTTGATAGCTCTTTCAGTTTATGTCATTTAAATTTGCATAAAAGGTGTCACGTGATTCTTATACCGGCATTTACCCGCCCAAATCGATAGTATTATCTATCGGCATATTTCATCTTGTAAACAACGTTTAAACTTCATTTTTTCTGCAAATGATAACAGAGTAGGTTCAGGTCAATCGATAAACATACTTCACTAAGAAAATTTCGGAGTTAATCGCCTGATATTTCTGCCAAATACATACGATTTGTACGAAAAATCAATTCTTGTTTGAATTTCTGTAATTTTTTGAAGGAAACGTTACCAAATCGTACATGTTAAAGGTATGGTTGTAAAGATATTTTAAGCCTTAGTTTGAGGATAGCAAAATTTCTGAAAAGTAGGGCGATCTACAAGTTGAAATTTTCGAAAGAAATCTGGTCGTTATGTACGCGATCGGACCATCTCGCAAGCCATCCAAAGGTCATGACCCCGTCGCCTACTTGCAGTATTACCGAAACGATTTTTATTGTAAAGTGGCTTCACACATCATTCCGCTTGTCTTGTATGTGCTTTACTGTGTTTTGTGTCTGTATTTGGTAAAGTTGTTAGTGTCAAAATTAACAAATGGGTTGTTATTTAAAATAAGCCATGGTGAGACGTGGAAGTGTGTCTCAGATCACCTTGACCTTTTGACCCCACGTTTCGTAACTGGTTCCTTCCTCAGTCGCTTACATAAATATGGAGGTACCAACTGTCTCTCCATTATATATCTCTTTCTTAATTTTATATTGTATCTATGTTATTGACATCTCTAGAATACTTATGTCTGGATCGTTTTGTGTCCGACTCTGTTAGTTAACATTTGCGGCTGACTTGCAGCGTGTTTGCAGGTTATATCTGATTGGTCGATTGTCACTATTCACAGCAACTTAGGGAGTTTATTTGTATTATTTCATTATAACGGTACGATTCTGCCAACCAATTGGATAACAGCTTCGAAATCGCTGCGAGTCGGCCCAACATTTGTCGCCTTGTTTGTTATGCCGTGGACTTTGGCCTTTATCAGTGTATCGCTGATGTTTGGATTTCCTTTGTATGCGATGATCGGTTGTTTGGGGAATAAATTCGTAAATGTTTCGTCCTTTTCTATATGTTCCAAGTTTCAACACAGTGCACATAGGCTACATTTTGTTGTGAACACTAGTGAGTGCTCTGTCAATTCATTTGCTCACTTGTGTTCTAGTTGCGAACTTCGTTTGTGATGTGATGTAGTTTTCCTGTTGTTATCTCACGTATGCAGTGTTGTTTTATAAATATTCATGAGCCCTAATGCATATTCATGATAACGTTTGACGCCCATGCCTTAACCTATTTTGCGGTCCATTGAAATGTTGTGTTATCTAACTTTTCGTGATCGCACGCTTACTGTGAATGACCGCTGAAAGCTTATTAACAATATTTTAGTCTCTTGGAATTTTGTTCTCGTTGTTGCTGTAATATGCAATCTACAAGGTATATGCTACTGGACTTCACCGATGGTGTGGTAGAGCTTCATGCTTTCATCAGCGACGTCTTTCTTCACTTTGGTGTCAGTACCATAGACGTAATGCTTGGACATGTCAGCTGAGAAGCGACTGGAGGGCGGTGATCGGCCAAGAGACTCGGCCAAGCTTCGCATCAAGACAGGACGATTACCACAACATATACCAAAGTACTGTATACCAAGTTCCCTGCACCGCTTGCCGAACTGGTATATGTCTTCGCGAAGGCATGATGAAACTTCAGTGTCTTCTGGGAATAGTTTCCTTCCTGTGCGAAAACAATTTCGAACGTTACGCTACTGTGTTAGTTTTTATTCCTTCGAAACGGATACCGTCCAATACCACTTTGAACAAATAAAGGAAAACAACGAAAAAGAAAAGCTGACTTTCCATTTTATTCACAGTCGGAACACAAACCGGTTTAATGTTAATCAAATGTGGAGTTAGAAATTTATTTCTTATATTTAGTGGTCTATCATGAAGAGTTTCCAGGACTTCAATAAAGAAATTAATTGATTCTTTGTTTGCTCTAAACCTTGCATTACGGTTTTTCAGCTAATGTAGGACATGAAAATATAAAAACAAGGCCAACCTGCCATTTGCGGCATACTAGAATCGCAAACTATCGATTCCGAAGTGTAATATATTACTGTCATATGATAAAACATTACTGTCGTTCCAAGTTTAGACAAACACTGGTTAGATATATTTATGATTTCCTTACTATGCCTGGGACAGTTCCTTAAGAATTATATATATATATATATATATATATATATATATATATATATATATATATATATATATATATATATTTATAAATTCCAACCAATAATTATGCGTTTACGTCCTTTGACTTACCTGTTACAGGGTCAGTTAACATGAAAAATGTAGGCTGTTCTACTGTAGTTCTATACGGTACAGGCAGAGCGGCCAGTGGACCCTGTAATAGTTTTACAAGATTTGTTCCATTATGTGAATTGTTCAAATAATCGTAAGATACATTATTTTTCAAAACATGATTAATGTCTACTTCTTGAAAACATGCGAATATGTTGCAACTATTAAATATCGACGAAAAGCATATTTTGTCTTAATGGGTGTCTTTCATGACGAATTACCGAAAACATACACCGAAGGCAAGTGTCTGATTGCAGCGTTACTCATGTAGTGGTCAGTATGACCTTTGCAAGAACACGATCTAGACCTTTATACTACGTGTAGAACATTATTTCAGTCTGAATAACTTCGCCTTCATTTGGATTTTTATACAAATTTCAATCGGTTGATTAAATACTAAACATTTGGTACAAATGCATGATGCCATTTAATTGATGGTAAGATTTTTTTATGGATTGAACGGTCCAGTAATTATGAAAAGAGAAAGTGATATCCGTTGGACGTAGAGCATTTTCGGTAAACTCTTCCATCTTGAAGGACGACATAGCAGTACTAACTGTTTCGTTATACAAACAATTAGAAGAATAGTTTATTTCAATATACTAGGCCACCGGCTTTCGTTTCATAATACATGCCAAAAAATGTAATGCAAGGTCAAAAGTCACATCTCAAAAGGACTTTTACATATAAAGCCTTCTCAAAGAGGTCGATCTGCATTGTGTCTCCTTGTATGTACTTAGCCAGACTAAAATCACGTACTTTTGTTTGATTTTCATCAATTCAATAAATTTAACATCATAATAAACATTTTCACTGTAATATACATATAAGTTTTCACTTCTTAAATCTTGTGTAAATTTACAAACCAACAAAAAATTGTATTCATCGTATACAACATCGTCTTGACAATATCTACACATCTCATTTGTCTTTCTATTTTGAGCTCCCTTCCTTTTACAATTTCTAATTTGCTTTCCGTCGCACATCTGATTCTAGCTATCGCCGTTATCAGATGTCTTTCTGGTAAGATATCAATGTATCTTTCTGCTTCTAACACTACTTTGAAAATGAACATAATTAAAAAAGGCATACAGACAATATCCACTTACTTTACATGCTTTCCTGATTTCTTCCATGAAGGGCATCATGGTGGCAGGTCCACGACCACAATTTAAACCCACAACATCAGCACCAGCTTCTTCCAACTTCTTACAAGCCTCGGCTAAAGGCACCATATCAGCCGTTATTGCTTGGCCATTTATGGTTGACACGACAAATGGCGCCAAGGTTATGACTGCCGGTAGACCTATTTGAGATATTTTGCAATTTTTAACGAGCAATCGTAAGGCAGTATTTGTTAAACGAGTTATTTATTGCATTCATTGTTGTGTGTCAGTTTCTTGCTGAAGCTTTCTTTGCTGAAGGAGTTGGAATCGTAAGTTGTGGGTTTGAACTCAAGTAGACATATTTGATCATGATGTATCTTTGTTTTTTCCATATTTGTAGCCTTAAGCTTACTTACGAAGACGTTGCTAAGGAAGGGACGTAGTGGATTCAAAGTCAAAGAGTGCACATTAGGTTCAGAGTGTAAGTAGTATATATAATGTGTATAACTGTGATAAATTTTGTTTTATTTAACTACAGGGAATTCCCCCCTTACGCGTTTGCCTATTGGGCATGCTTGGAAGAGGGAATTCCCCACTGAGTCAGATATAGTACAGAAGGCCCCCCACTGACATGTCTATACACGCAGCCACGCTATTTATAAACACATTACATGTATAGACATGTACGTGAGGGAAATTCCATGTGAGTCATCAGCATCAAACTAGCCTATATAAAGGCCCCTTCGGAACGGAGTGTTGTCAGTCAGTCGACGGAAGCAGAACCGGAGTCCAGCTGATGTAAGTACGTGAAGATATGCGGCATGACTGAGGTATATGTCGAGGGGCTTCCCGTTTCGATAGGCTTCGAGTGTTGCTTAGCAGCCTGTGATGTCATGACACAGGTCTGTCATTCTACAGTTTTTCGGAACGGATTTCATGAAAATCCTATAGGAACGTTTCTACATAATTTTTTCTGAATGACTCTCGTTCCTATCGGTACGAACTTTCTCACACGATAGATAAAACTTTAGAATTTTCCTCTGAACTTAAAATATGTCGGAAGACCAATACTTCAAACAATATGAGACGTTTAAGATAAATGGTACTGATATCTAAAGTGTAAGTAGTTGTATCTTTTTTAACAAATGAAATGTTGTTGGAACTACTTTCTTCCTGAGTATGAGTAAAAATATCTAAATCTTTTCGATCTTTATCAATAGTTATGAAAATGGTGCAAGGTGTTCTTGAATCTGTTTTTAAAGCAATATTTCCAACTAAATCATCAAACTCGTCTCCTGTACCTAATTTTACACATTTGATAACAACTGCACCATGCTCAATTATTTTCATATTATCAGTCATCTGTTGATTGGCTGTCTGTAAAGTTAATTCAGCTGTCTCCTCCCCCACACTTTTCAGACCCAGTTTCTTTAAAATTGTGTCTCAAAATAATCTTACTGGAACCTTGCTAGCTGAATATGAACAATAATTCTCCCCATTATTTATCCACCTTTGCAGTGTATTATCTGCCTTCATTATTGTATTAAGAGGACTAATTTTAAGGTGAACCGGTATACCAAGTGGTGTAATGTATGGGTTATTAGGCTTAAGATAAAGGCGAAAATCGGACAATTTATATTTGTTTACATTGCTATCAAAATAAATCACATTTGGAGTTCCTGGCGGTTCATCAACCCCACCTGAAATTTCACTATCCAATATATCTAAGATGTTACGTGGTACATTATAAGGCATGAATTTCTGACTATCTCCATCCCATGTCAGAGCAAAAGGAGTAGGATCATTTGAAGCCTTTGTAGCGTCAATTACAGTTTCATCGACGTCTTTAAGCTCGGAAAATTCTACTGCATGTTCATATTTCTGTGCTGTTGCGGCCGATAAAACAAAAAGTTTCTCACGGTCCTTATAACGAAGGACGTAATCCTTATTATGATTACCTGCTATCTTAGTATTATTGTTAACTTTAACATCACTCAAATCTTCAAGCTCAAGATTTGTGTGTGAATTGTACCTAGACCGAAGTTACTTGGGCCAGACATAATTAACCTATATACAGTGAAAATTAAAATAATACCTTGTAATAACAAGGAAAAACAGGAGAAATATAAACATTATTACGTACAATATAAATATACAATCATGGCTTCAGCTATAGGAATGACAGTTCTCGGTGCTGTATTAAATGCAACGGCATTCACAGGAGGAAATATTATTGGACAAAAGCTTTCCGGGAATGGTGACGCTCTTATTGAAGAGAAAGTCTGACATGATAAAGCATTAGAAAAATTTGAACATGATCGTGCCGTCTGGTCAGAAAAAAGATTACTCCAAGCTGATTGGGAAAGAGAAAATCAAGCAAAGGACGCGCATGCTGCAGCTGAGTTAAGAGACACAGATGCAGAGATCCTGGAAGAAGCAGCAGTGGTGGCCAACTCTTCGTCAGGGCCAGCGCAATTCTCAGATTATTATCAGCCCAGTCCCGAGCAAAAGAAATATGGAATGATTTATATTGCTGGAGGATTGGTCGTGGGATGGTTTACGTTCCGGTAGGGCGCTACGCTGATAGGGTTAGCTACAGCAATTCACTACAAAAGCTAGTTGGCCAGTTATTGAAATTGACTTCCTTTCCGCCCTGATCTGTTATCCAAATACGCATTGAACTCATGTAATATGAGCCTTTTCTCAATGGCATGGAAATTGAGCCCCCGTTTTTAAAATCATAGGTGACCTTTTCACTTATTTCTTTTGTATCCTGGACGGGAAGTATTTGTAAACAGTTCGATACTTTCCCCTGTATGTATTCACCCGAGCCGCTTGAAACATAATTTCCAGTCACATCGACGACATCTGAATGAACTATATATTTATTGACTGTTAAGAAATCCGCTTGACCTGGACTCATAGTACTTTTTATCACAGGGTTGTCATCTCCTCTATCTGAAAAACCGACGAGGTTAGCGAAGTTACCTGTAGCATTAAAAAATACTTTAACATCTTTAGCCAAAGTTAGAAGAACGCGGTTTGTCGGCAGATGTTTTTCAAAATTAATTTTCTGTTTCAACCCGATTGCTTTGTTCAACGTATCGATATTGTAGTTACCTGGATGTATTGATTTAGTCTTCTTCGGTTGGCCACCTTCTTGATATTTTAATATACTATTCGTCCCAGTTATGTTATACCATGAATTAAAGAGTGAACACTGTAAAAGTCTTATTTGAGTAAACTGTGATATGTCAATGCAAGGGTTAAAATTTGCAGTAACCGGTTTGCCTGTTTTGCTTTCAATCCAAATGATCATACTTACTGTATGTATATATTACTAAGTATAAATGTTCGATGAATATTATTATTATTATTATTCGACTGTCCATTCTGAAGGTCAATGCAAGGGTCAAAATTAACAGTAACCGGTTTGCCTGTTTTGCTTTCAATCCAAATGATCATACTTACTGTATGTATAAGTGTTCGATGAATATTTATTATTATTCGACTGTCCATTCCGAAGGTGTCCATATCAAAGTATAAGGTTCTGCAGGAATAATATTTTTCTGTTCAAGGAGATCTTTGGTCGCAACCGCGGCAGCAGTCGCTCCACCTAATTTTAGCCACCGAGTCAAATTTGGTCGACTTGGATCGCCCATATCCATTTTCAGAAATTTGCTGGAGATCATTAGATATCCCATCGTAAGTCCAGCGATTACAATACCATCATACATTGTGTTTACAACTGTCTTAGTATCCATGATTGCTGACACGTATATAAAATAGAAAAATAAAATAATTTCCGAAAGGTCAACGGAATTCCCTATCGGAACGGTTCCGAAGGTGGAGAACAGACCAGGATGGAAACATAGTCAATTTCAATAACTGGCCAACTAGCTTTTGTATATTTTTAACAGGTTTAACATTAGTCATAATAAATAAAATTATGTATTAGTCCATCTCATACAATGTAGAGGGACGTTGCGTTCTGGAGTTGGGAAGCCTTCTTTCCCGCCACCTATTTATGTATTCAGCCCTTCTTCCCCCCCGGTATGATCTCTGTAGGCGTCGCTTCAGAAGGCAGCTCAGATGTCGCTTCAGAAGGCGACTCAGACGTCGCTTCAGAAAGCGACTCAGGCGTAAGCACACTATCGGCATGGTTCTGGAGGGGACTTGGTTGCTTAAGATTGTTCTGAAGGGGATGTCGAGCACGCCTCCAATATAGTCCTAATGCAGCCAATGAAACTCCTATAATTCCTAAAACAAGATAACATTCATTATACCAGTTATCACACTGTTCTTTCATCATAGGCGATACCCTACGGAACGGTCCCGAAAGGGACTTATACAGTTTGCCGCTACCGCATCGCTATCCCTTCTGAACGCATTAGTCATTGCTTCCAGCGTCTTCTCCTTGTTTTGCCTGTTCCATTCTGCTAGTCGCTTCCCTGCAGCCTCTCTCCCTGGATTTTTCGTCGGTAATGTAATTTTCTCTATATTGCGCTCCGTTCCGGTAGGGTTCTGAATGGTAGTCGTCGGAGGTGTCGGAGTCGGCGGAGCCCCTTCGGAACGCGTTTCCGTTTGCTGAGTCGGTGTTGGAACCGTTTGGGGTGCTTGCGAAGTTGAATCCATTTATTTCGGATATTATATTTAACCTGATTTTTTTAAAATCTACATGTTTACCCGTAATTAAACCGGTGGAAACTAGAGCAAGTATGGGCCCCCACGTGTAGGCTATCCGTCCTGATAATCGTTTTATTTCACTGTTTAGAATAAAATCCTTTTTAAGATCAGTGGCATAGTTTGTTCGATCATCGACTGGAACTACCTGACTGATTGCACGGGCTCCTAGATCTATGAAACTTTGAGTGATGGTATCACTTATAAGAGAACTGTATTTCGCTTTGTACATTTTGAAGGCTTTAATTACAGTCTCTTCTTTCCACGTTTCTGCGTCCACAACTGAAATCTCCTTGCCAAAAAATAACTTGCTTTGACCACTTGCGATGTCACAGAGTATTTTTTCAGGCTTCGTCTCTATTATGGATTGAGCGTCCGACGCTGTGGTTGGCCCTTCGGAACCGTTCCGGTAGGCCGCTGTCGTATTTGCTGCTGCCGATGACTTTATTAAATTCTCCATTGTTTGCAGTATGTTATCTATTCTTAGTAAAAAATAAAAAATCGTTTGGAACCTGAATCCAAAATATAGTATTAACATAGTCTGGAATGTTAGTACGATTCCGAAGTATGAAAAATTCTCCTCCATTAAAATCTATCTGTATATAGAAACACGAATAATGAGTACAGACGCATTCCCAGTTGCTTTTCAATTGAATAAGATGAGCGTACCGACAGTACAGCATGCTGATATTCCTTCCAAACCAAACGGGGGAGTAAAACCTATTCTCATGGACTTAGAAATATATGTAACGCCGACAGATAAATTTACTTTTCATCCGCGGGATATATTTAAAGATAACGTAATCACTCATCGATCAGCTAAAGAAAGTAATATATGGCTGGGCGGCCCACACATGAAATACTGGGACCAGCAATTAAATTTCGCCGTATGGTGCAGCACTACTGGTTGTGGTATCATTCGCCCATCTCTTTGATAAGAAATTTCCGCCACAAATACGATCATTCTGCCGTTTTCATGTATACTTTACAATACGTCGGATACTTCATGAAATGGGCGTTGCACTTCCAGACGATACCTCTGTCTTCAAAGCCGGTGACAATCCATACAATCTCGTCCAATATGAACTTCTATGTACAGAATTTGGAAATATAAGCCCAACGAAGTCCGACTTTCGATATCGCAAAGGCCAAAACTCAGATCTTGGTTATGGTTATGAATATTACACTAATCGTGGCCCCGTTCAACAGCCAAAAACAATATACAATGGTCATGACTTTTTCCTCTCCGCCGACAGAGGCGTTTTCTATACACATACCATTTTTGGAAAGAAAAAACATGTACTACCCGACAAAGACAGACCACATTATTATTTCTTCCGAAATGATTGAACAGAGGGGCAATATAATAGTTTCATTCCTCTGAAGGGAGACTCCGGACTAACAAAGGCCGGTCTCGCCCGCCTCAATGAAAGCCTTGTAGCCTATGTATATTGCATACTTGGCACACAAGCTAATATTCACAGTACCATTGTGGGTTATACTGGCAGCGCAGAGCAAGTCCGAAAAGAATTCGGCGTTCTCCTCGAAGATGAAATTCGTAATACTGATAAGGTAATCAGTTATAGGCGATATCAAGACACAATAATGAATACTGGTGTCAAACTTGATATGGCAGTTTCACCCAATTTACTTCTCTTATCGTCTAAAATGGTCATTCTTTCGGG
Organism: Ptychodera flava; assembly: GCF_041260155.1. Taxonomy (NCBI): domain Eukaryota; kingdom Metazoa; phylum Hemichordata; class Enteropneusta; family Ptychoderidae; genus Ptychodera; species Ptychodera flava. The sequence continues at coordinate 28,460,177 of NC_091937.1, read as the reverse complement.
CTCGGCAATCACAGGTTATAATAATGAATTGCAATACGCAACAGAATCTATGGTCTTCGGGGTAAATGGAGATATAAACACAGAAATTAAAGAAAGTGCTAAACATGAGATGGAAGGGGAAGAGGATGCTGTGAAATGGCAGGATGAGCCCCATTCGGAACGATCCGGAGGGCCACCTAATACGACAGACGCTGTTGACACAAGTCAGATTCCCTTATCGACTTCGGAACGGAAGGCAGCAGCTGTGCCACTCGCCGGTGCGGATCCTTTTCACGAATACGGCAAAATTGGTTTGTTATCTTTAGCCCTATTCATTACTATTGTAGGTGGAATACTCTGAAAGAACTAGAAGAGATTCATTTATGTACAGTATATAGATCCGATGTATGCAACTGTGCCATTCAACATGATTGTAACTGGGCCGACAAATTCTGGCAAAACAGAATATGTGATGGATCTCCTCACCGGTCCGTACTTAAGGAAATTTGAATATATAGTTTTCATTTGTCCAACATTCATGAACAATAAAACGTATAATAAAAGATTCATTTTCACCGATGACCACGTGTTTGTGTTTCCGGTCGGACTCGATGCTGTGGATGTTACACTAGCCTTAGTACAAAAAGAATGGGCCGGCACGAACACTTTAATAATCCTCGACGACTGCGCCTCGTCCAAAGATATGAAGAAGCGCAGTGACGTTTTAGTCAAACTTGGTTTCAGCGCAAGACATGACGGATTATCTGTCTGGGTTCTGACTCAACAATATACTAGTATTAGTAAACCATTTAGGGAAAACATACAGATGTTAGTACTTTTTTACACACTGAGCAAGACAGACAACAAGACTATTATAAAAGAATATGGAATGGAGGTGCCAGAACGGGAGGCCATGGACCTAGTCAGACAATTGAAAAGTATACCATTCAGTAAACTAGTATTTCATTTACGGCATCCGTACGACATTCAATTTTTCGTATAATAGGGTAAAAAACAGGAGTATCGAAATATAAACATTATTATGTTCAATATAAACAGCTGCTAAGCTAATCATGGCTTCGACCGAAGGTACTCTTAGAGAATTATATTACAACCCGAAAACTGGGTTTGGAGGTGTACAAAAATTATATGACGCAGTACGCGCCAGCGGACTAAACGTTCCTAAGAAAGAGGTGCAGGAGTGGTTAAAAACTCAGCTAACTTATAATCTACATAAACCGGTACCTCGTACTCGTGCTACGGGCAGGAGGCGCGTTTTCGTAACATCGATAGACGAGTTTTGGCAGGCGGATCTCGTGGAATTCCCTTCACCATTCGCAAAAGAGAATCGTAACATTCGATACATGCTAACAGTAATCGATGTGCTCAGCAAATATGCATGGGCCAGGCCGATACAGTCAAAAACGGCTGATGATACGTTACAGGCGCTTCAAGACATAATTAAGAAATCCGGGAGGCAACCCGACAGACTTCAGACAGATGAGGGGCGGGAATTTACTAATCAAAAAATGCAGAAATGGTTGGAGGAGGCGGGAATTCACTGGTTTCACACCTACAGTGACAAAAAAGCTAGCGTCGTTGAACGTTTTAATCGTACTCTTAAAACGATGATGTGGAAATACTTCACATACAGACAAACACGTTCCTGGCTCTCCATTTTACCACAACTTCTCGAGAATTACAATAACACCGTACATGGAAGTATCAAAATGAAACCCGTCGACGTAACAGAGGACAACGATTGGCAGGCATTTTATACACTTTACCCTGAGTTGGCAGCCATGGGAGCTAACCCTGAATTCAAGCCGGGAGAATGGGTCCGAATTACAAAATACAAGACCACTTTCAAGAAAGGATATTTACCAAATTGGACAGAGGAGATTTTCATAGTTTCAAAAGTGGTTTATGCAGCTGGATTGGGAACGCCGCCTGTTTACAAGATAAAAGATCTGAATGGAGAGGAAATACTTGGCACTTTCTATTCTGATGAACTTCAGAGCGCCCTTTCGGAACGTGTTGGTGCCGACGAGCTGTACAGAGTAGAACGAATTTTGAAGACGAAAAAAATTAGAGGAAAGAAATATTATCTGATAAAATGGAAAGGTTATCCAGAAAGTTTCAATATTTGGGAGCCAGAGGAAAATGTTATTAGAACTTCGTAAGAACTTCATAAGGCTATCCAGAAAGTTTCAATAGTTGGGAGCCAGAGGAAAATGTTATTAGAACTTCGTAAGTACTCGACCAAGTTCCTGTGCTGGTACTAACGCAAGTAATTACGAAAGTTATTCAATAAGTACCATGGAGCAAGCCTTAATTTCTTGAAAGCCAAAAGTGTCAGTTTACCACCAGCCCGCTTCCAACCACCTGGCCAAGTATTTATCATGTATTGTCATAAGTAATGTTCACTTATTGCATCTTTTTTGGCAGTATGTGGATGAGGTGGTACAGGGGAGGGGGAGGATCCGGAGGCACATATTAAGTTTGCAAGATCTTCAAAGCGACTTCTCATGTTGCCAAGGTCCGTTCTTTCCAGTCCTCCTTGTTCAGCTTTATCGATAAGTTCTGGTTGAAGTATAATGTACACAACTGACATGAGCCATAGACAAGTAACTTCCAAGTCTTGCCCCCTTTTGGAACCGTTCCGTAGGGGTAACCATAGGGTTCCTTCGGCATCATGTCAAGTGCCTGTAAGTCAAAAGAAGCATTATAAGCGGCACAGATTCACAAGCATTAAGAAGTTTGTGTAGGTTCTTGAGTGAGACTCGAGGTTGTTCTAGTTGTTCTTGATCAGGTGGATAATAAGCTTTTTCAAGTTCCTCCTCGTCGAAACCCTCTATTAAAAATCCCTGGCTGCCGCCGCCCCATGCAATTCCAAAGTCAAAAGCTCGTGGAATATCTACTGGCCCGACTGTCTCGGTATCAATTGTTGGATTAAGTATATTCTTGAGAACTTCAGGCGTAAGAGGATAACTAATTATCAAACATGGAAGTCTGTAGTCGTTGCAAATTTCTAAGAAAGTCTGTTTGAACTGCTTATGAATCTCTTCTAGTTCTTTTAAGGTACTGGCTCGAGTCAGAATATTCTGCCTGCAGTAATCAAAAGGCATATCTTTGAATATGATAATGAAACTATGTAAATCGTCAAATGCTCTAGAAACAATCTTTTTTTCTTCCGCTGCCACGGAAACGTGGGAATGGATTCGAGAAAAAGTCAGATGTTGGATTATGGAAGAGTCACAAATAATGTGGTCGGTGGCGCCCGCCAAATTTACTGCATCGTAACTCTTACCACTTCCAGTTGGTCCATTTATAAATATGTATGACATTTTTGTGCTATCTATATCATAGAAATTTTTTTAAATTATTTTTCGTAAAGATATATTACGATAAGACAATGGCAATCCTTTCTATTTCAGATGCAATAAAAATACTTGAAAGTGGAGAAAACAATATTCAAATCAGTGACGGCAAACTCATATTTGGTGAATATGTAGATCCTATTATATATGTAGACAGTGAGCTAGAAGTGGTTTTCCCCATCGGGCCTAAATATGGTTCAAAAGATCTAGCTACATGCGATGAAATGTGTGTCCATTGGCTACCGAGTCTTCAAAAGTTTACCGATCTGATAATATTATGTACCTTAGGTGAAAGTTTCGATGCAAGCACTGCTAAAAGCTATGCTGCAAGCCTGGCCGCTCACTCCCAGAATCCTATCGGAATGAATTCCTGCGGATTATTTTACAATCCATCTAAAGTGTATCAGAAGCAAGGGAGCGACACACAGACAAAGTATTTTAAATTTCGGTTTAAAAGAGGGATTCACGATTTCACTACATGTATTGATATAGTTCAAGAAATTGACTGTGGTTTTAAAGCAGTGAGCCCATTGCCATCCAGAGAAAATCCTGCTATTGTACCTCGTAATATCCGAAGGGGTAGTAAGATAGAATTCTTAGCATTTAAACCGCGCTTAAATAAGCGTACCCTTTCTTTCACTGTTGAGAGGTTATTTTGTGTCACGCCTTATAAACCAGAAATTCAAGACGTGGAAGAACTAATCGACTTAGAAAGATTAGGCGAGATATATAAACAAATAAATGCTGCTAAAAATATCATAGTAGATTTTGATGACAGGTATCATAGAATAATTATTTTTTTCTTTTTAAAATTTTTTAGGATAGTATATATTATAAAGATTATTATGGCCCGTCGATTACGTACAGCATTCAAGGGAGCAATTTTACGAAAAGAATTTCCTGAAGTCAAGCGAGTCGAGGATATCGAAACGCTGGTGGATATCGAAGGTATGACCAAAATAAGAAAGATGTACTCTGTTTATACAGAAATGGAAGTCAAATTAGTGGATCCGAAAAACGGTAATACACAAAATCGTACATTGCCTGTTAAATTAAAAGATACATACACAAAAGATGTACGAGGCACAGCGGGATCGGATGTGAAAAAACAATTAATAGATCGCTACGACCATATGCTTGATACAATTGAAAATGTTGAGGGTTCTGGTCTTGTTCTCGAGGAGATACTTAATTTTGAAGTTATTCTAGTAGAAGTTTTACTCGGGGCCGGCCGCCCTTCGGCACACAAGAGCCCCCTTTCGGAACGGATTCAACTTCCCGGATGGTTAAAAAATAAGCATTGTGTGAGCGATCTTATTCTTCCTTTCGGCAGCGAGAATTGTTTTCAATACGCAGTTGTAGCAAGTATAAAGTTAGGTGACCCCCACTTTCGTGAAAAGAAATGTGGACAGACTAGAAAAAAATGGAATAAGTACACTCCATTTATGAGCGATTACTGTTTTGATGGAATACAATTTCCTACGCCCGCTGATGAGACTGTATTCAAGCGCTTCAAGCAGGGAAATCCAGGCATCAAACTCCAAGTATTTCAGATCTACGAGAATGATCCCGCCCCGTCCGACATAACTGTGCTATATAGTAGCTGTAGCGGAGCCCGTTCCGAAGGCGAAGCCCCCTATCGGAGCGAAGCCGAAGGCGATAGGGATCAAATAGCAAATATTTTACTGATAGTCGGTGAAGACGCCCTTTCGGAACGGTTCTGAAAGGGGTTCCCCTCACGGAACGGAAGTGGCCACTATGTACCAATTACTGCGTTAAATCGCCTTCTTAATTCTAACAGTAATCGAAAGAATGAGCGCAGGCAGAAGTGTATTTGTATGGTTTGTAAGCAAGGTTTTGCATCAACAGAAGAATTAGAAATACATCAGGTGTACTGTGGAACAGACACTGCTCAGCCAGTTTTTCCTAAGGAAGTGTGTCAATTCGAAGGACATAAGAAGAAGGTTCCTTGTCCCTACGTTATCTACGCAGATACTGAGGCAATTATTGAGAAGGACACCGGCCGACACATTCCAATTTGTATTTCGTATGTTATGATTGAACGATGGCCAGGCCGGAACCGTTCGGTAGGGGGCCGAAAGTTTTTAGTAAAAGAACATTCACAGGTACAGATTGTGTTACAGAATTTCTAAAGGATATGAAGAAAAGGGCTGAAAATCATTCGAAATCATATTATTGGAAAATAAAACCGATGAAAGATACTTCTAATTACAACGATCCAGACTGTATTGCATGTGGAGATCAAGCCGGATACCGAATAGTGAAGGATCCTATCGGAACGACTTTTTATTGTGAAAAGTGCCGCCCATCAAGAACCATTCCTATATACTTTCACAACCTCAAGGGATACGATGGTTCTTTTATTTTACAAAAAATACATGAAATCAGGGATGTTGACGAACCAGAGCCAAATATCATAGCTAAGACGGGCAATGGTGGAATTATGTGTCTTATGAAAACATTTATTTTTCACGCCTCAATTGTTGTCGATGGGGGGAGGGAGACAAAGAAACGTTTCTTTTCTATAAAGTTTATGGACAGTGCTCAGTTGATGTCTGGGTCGCTCGCGAAGTTGGCAAAGACTGTACCAAAGAATGGATGGACAGCAGTACCACTTTCGTACCCAGACATTCAGCGAGCGAAAGGTTTCTTTCCGTATGAATATTTAGATTCTCCAGAGCGATTGGAAGAGGACCAGCTCCCACCACGACACAAATTTTATAGCGAATTAACGGAAGAGGGGATTTCTGAGTCTGATTACGAACATGCATTGAAGGTGTGGGACGAAGTTGGATGTCAGACGATTAAAGATTATATGGAATTCTATTGTGAGACGGATGTTCTCCTTCTTGCTAATATATTCGAAAATTTCCGTGACACATGTTTAGAAGCATATAAGTTAGACCCAGCTCACTATATGTCAGCGCCCGGCTTGACATGGGATGCTATGTTACTTTACACGGGTAATAAATTTAAACTAATTCAAGATGCTGAGCAGATGAATTTCATTCAGAGGGGAATTAGAGGTGGTATCAGCCAGTGTAGTATTCATTATTTACAGACAAATCATCCGGCTTACGGGGATTACGATCTGGAGAAACCGTTAACCGAAATAAAATATCTCGATGCTAACAATCTTTATGGCTGGGCAATGAGTCAGGCAATGCCAGTGGGCTGACTTCATTGGATGACGATGGAAGAATTGTTAGAATGGGAAGGCGGAGCAGGCTTGGATTGGGGACCCATCGCTAGATTTCCGCCAAGTTTTCTAGAAGTAGATTTAGAATATCCAACTGAATTACATGAAGAACATTCCGATCTACCTCTCGCACTGCATCACTACGAATTTCCGAGGCAGGAAGCTACCGCCGGAGGGAGTTGACTGATTACAAGTCTTATGGACAGAGATAGATACGTCTTACATTATAAGTTGCTTGAATTCTATCTTCGGATGGGAATGCGGCTGAAAAAGATTCATCGGGCGCTTGCCTTCGAAGAGACACCGTGTCTCGCGAAATATATTGACTTTAACACTAAAATGTGGGCAAAGGGGAAAACTGACTTCGAAAAGAATTTCTATAAGCTGATGAATAATGCAATGTTCCGCAAGACAATAGAAGATGTCCGAAAGTATAGAAATTTTAAATTTGTTTCGGGCTGGAACGGTACGGATAGTGGTCGTAAAAAGATTCAGAAGTATAATCCAAAGATGAAACATATAACTCTCATAACTTCTGAAGAAGATGCCGATTCCTGCGACACTGTGCTACTGGAACTGAAAAGGGATCAATATGAATATAAAAAGCCAGTTTTCATTGGCGCGGCAGTACTCGAACTTTCTAAGCTGCTTATGTATGAGACGCATTACAATTACTTTCGAAAGCAGTTCCCTGGAATACGATTAGCCTACATAGATACTGACAGTTTTGTTTACAGTGTGCCTCTTCATTCTGCAGATACAACTTTCAATGATATAGTCCGAGAAGATGTGGAAAAGAATGGTAAGGAAACGATATATGATACTAGTGGTATAAAAGACCGGACGGGAGTTCCAAAGATTAATAAAAAGGTGATAGGTAAATTTAAAGATGAGTTGAATGGAGAACCTATTCTTGATTTTGTCGGCATACGCTCGAAAGTGTATGCTTTTCGAACTCCCACTTCCGAGACGAAAAAAAATAAAGGGATAAAAGATGTTTGTGTTAGAAAACATTTGAACTTTGAAGACTATGGGGATCTGTTTGAAACTGGGAAGGAGCCCAAGCAGGCACATTTTGTGCAGTTTGTACGGAAAAAACCTGGAGAAATCCGTAGTGAAAAGCGCAGTAAAATCATGATGGCACCAAATGATATCAAACGTGTGCAGTTATACAATCCAGACACGGGCGAATGGCTGGCAGAAACATGGCCGATAGGACGGAGTTCCCCTTCGGAATAGAAACGCCCTTCGGAATAGAAACGGAGTTAACTTTATATTTCATATCCATTTAATCCATAATGACATATGTATCTTTCTAGAGGTGGACTAAATCCTTCTTGTTTTTGTATTTCTAGTGCCTGATGAAATATGTTTTGAATAAGTTCTGAGGCATTTTCTGTTGTTGCGCCTTTTTCTTGTATTTGTGTAAGCAGCTGTTTATATTGAACGTAATAATGTTTATATTTCTCTTGCCTTCTTGATACTCCTGTTTTTCCTTGTATTACATCAATAATAACACCTGGTATAGGAGTTAAAGATAAAAGAACTGGAACTGTCGGAATTGCTGCTGCTATGACAGCTGAACTTACAAGAATTCCCTTAGTCACATTAAGAGCCATATCAATTCTGCCCATTAATTTGTAACTTCGTCGATATGTGGCGCTGGTTCTTTCGATATAGTCTGCCAATTGTTCAACACTTTCAACAACTGAGACGTGCATTTCTTTTTACTGTATATGTGAGGGATGATAAAAAATAATTGTAGTAATATAGAGAGACAATATGGCAGAAGGAGGAGAAGATATACCACTCCGGGATTTCGATGATGCAAATTTAAATGATGATGATGCTACTGCTGCTGAAACATACTTTATAGACGATGATGTCTTTGCAAACACCGACCCTTTCCAGGCCAGCTCAAGCGCGCGGAGTCCACAGGTGGATCGTTTGACTGGACAGAGAGTAGAAATTACAAAACAAATGGCTGACCAATACTTAGATGCTAATAAGATTACTGATGAGCATAAACGAATATTAATGCATAATAATGCTAGTATTAGGAATGGAGAGCTGTATTATCGAGACGCCAGGCTGACATCAAATAAAGGCAATAAGTCTTTAATGATCTCCTCAATAAAAAGTAAAGGAGCTGCAGAATTTAAAAGAGATTTATTTGAAATAGATCCACATTTGGTACCAGAATTGACTGATAATGAAGTTAAAATATTACTGAAAAGGCAGGCCGATAGACTGAAACCCTACGACATTGGACAACTCAGAGATAGAATAACAGATTTACGAGTAAATTTTAGCGATAATGCCGATGAAATACATACTATAGAAAATAAAATCGATGAATGGAATAATCTAAACCCTGACTACAGAGCTTTTGTTGATGAATTAAAGATGGCGAATATGCGTCTTAATGAGCTTTACAATGAAAGAGATAAAATTACGTCAGAGCAGACAGAACTTACACCCGAACTCAGAACAAGACTAGCAAAAATTAATAATCGAATTGAAGTACAACATGATATGATCAGTGGGGCACGTGAAAGACTGGCGTCGACTAGGTCTCTTTGTGATGTAATTTCCGATCCAGAATTGTCACTCAGGCTGAAGCTGACAGAGTTATTTAAACGAAATGGTACTATAATCGCTGCAATACTGACTGCCCTTGGTATGACAATATCAACAATTGCCCTGGCTGTGACTAAAGGAGGAGGAGGAGCAGCAGCAGGAACTGGCGCAAACACAGGGGGTTCAGGTCCGCCCAAAGTATACACAAAAGCGAAAGAAATTTTGCGAATGGTTAAAAACATTGGCCGCAAAAAGTGCTGCTGCAATACCAGGTTTAATCGGTTCACTTGTTAGTTTTCTATTAAAAACAGCAGGATCGGTGGTCGGATTTGTTGGAGAACAGCTATGGATATTTTTAACTGGTTTAACATTAGTCATAATAAATAAAATTATGTATTGATACAGAGTCTAATAAATTCTGAAGACGACTCCGTAGGAATAATAAATAAAATTATGTATTGATACAGAGTCTTATAAATTCTGAAGACGACTCCGTATGGATAATAAATAAAATTATGTTATTTATGTATTAATATATGACCAAGCATGTTTGGTGAAAAGAATATTACAAAGTTTCTTTCTAAAAATAAAGACCTGTTTGGTTTCTCTGTCGAATTGGAATGGTGCAAACTCCGACGAGTAAATCGACATATACTTCAAGCAAATCCAGGTGTTCGACTCAAAGATGATAATCTATATCATAACATATTAGCTTTCGTGAAGGAATGTCAAAAGACTAACTTCTTTAAGCGACTAGAATTCATAAACGTATTCCAAGAGATAGATAATGATGACCAGGAGGTCATATATTTACAAGAATATTGGGTTCTTCGATTGATTCGCGACACAGGTAATCGATTTATCTTTCAATCAGACGGAAATATTTATGTAAAGATGTGATTTATTTTGAATTTTTTTCTTCTGAGTTATTATATACACGAAGTGCACGAAAATGGGATACGATAGATCATTATTACCGACTTTCAGCAACCGAATACCGCAGGGAACGAAAGCAGAAAGAACTCATCATGTGATTGCTCATAATCCAAGTGAGGCAGATCCAGGCCAGACACTTATCATACGATGTCCAAAGTTAGAAAGCGGAGTAGTACTAGTTCCAGATACTTTCGACCTGGTTTTTGATCTCGAAGTAATGGGTCACCAAGAAAACCGAGTAGTGCAAAATGTTGCAAAAAATTTGGTGGAGCGAATGGTTCTCACATTTGAGGGTTAGGCACTTTTCAATTTGAATAAATATAACCTTATTGAATGTTATCGTGATCTCTTCAAACATGAAAAGGAGAGAACGAACATGACACTGTATGGAATTCAGAATGAAAATCTAAGAAAATTGAGAAGTGGCGCGGCCGATGCAGATGACAACAGGCTTACAAAATGGGACGATCATTTACTTTTTGACACATATAAAACAAAATATGCTATTCGTTTGACTCATCCCCTCATAACAGGTCATGGGGTTGCATATCCATCAGCGTAAAGGAGTCATATTGAATGGGAAATTACGCTTGCACCCGCCTCCCAATTACTTGTCAGTAATAATAATGTTACACCCAATTATAAATTAAAAAACATTCAAATGGAATATGAGACATTAAGTGATCAAACACTCGCGAGAGAAACTGCTGGTTATTACAACAGTGGGAAAAGTTTTCTCTACGAACATTTACATTATTTTAGAACAATCCCATTCAAAGAATCAACCACGGTTATCAATGAAAATATAAATGTACCACGATGTAGCATGAGAGGTATCGCGATACTCTTCACTAAAAATCAGAATCAGTTAGAACTGAACAGTGAACTTTTCTTTAATCCATCCATTGAATCTGTGTCTGTAATGATTGAGGGTATTGCGAACAAAATATACGCTCAGAAGATGTTACCAAGACAATTTTGGAAAGAAACACGACGGTATTTTGCTGAAGATAAAGATTGGTGTGAAATTGATATAGATGAAGTTGATTATTTGAAGAATAAATTATGTCTGTTTATCGATCTGCGTAGTTTTAAAGATATTGAATTTCATGGACATGGATTAAGAGTAATGAACACAAAAGATGGAATACAGCTTGAAATCCTGAAGAAAGACACCTCAGTTAAGGCTGGCGACGACGCTCACGATGATAATATATTTGCTCATGTATGTTATTAGCGATGCCCAGGTCTCTGTTTGAGATAGTAGATTAAAGTCTTTACTATTTTAGTTAACGAGAGTCATTCAGAAAAAATTCTGTAGAAACGTTCCGATAGGATTTTCATGAAAACCGTTCCGAAAAACTGTAGAATGACAGACCTGTGTCATGACATCACAGGCTGCTAAGCAACACTCGAAGCCTATCGAAACGGGAAGCCCCTCGACATATACCTCAGTCATGCCGCATATCTTCACATACTTACATCAGCTGGACTCCGGTTCTGCTTCCGTCGACTGACTGACAACACTCCGTTCCGAAGGGGCCTTTATATAGGCTAGTTTGATGGTGATGACTCACATGGAATTTCCCTCACGTACATGTCTATACATGTTGTGTGTTTATAAATAGCGTGGCTGCGTGTATAGACATGTCAGTGGGGGCCTTCTGTACTATATCTGACTCAGTGGGGAATTCCCTCTTCCACGCAGGCCCAATAGGCAAACGCGTAAGGGGGGAATTCCTTGTAGTTAAATAAAACAAAATTTATCACAGTTATACACATTATATATATTACTGTGTATGTATCCGTTGTATCGTACAGTACACTTGTTGCAACCAATCAGCTACCTGTAAGCCTGGCGCGGGAAGAACTAAACGATGGTAACGTACTAGCACTTTATATTAGTTTTGTTTTGCCTGTATTTTAAGTAACATTCAAATTTCGCTGTAGGTAGTGTAAAGCCAGTTCTTTGGTCTTTTCTTACCCCTTTTGCTATGTAGACTTTTTGCTGCAGTATATTCCGAAAGCAGGTCCTCTGCTAGGAAGTACATTATTTGTATTTCGTCATTGTTAGTACAGTATCTTACTATTGATACTCACATAACATTCCTTCTAAGATTTAGCTTTGAGGTACCTCTTCCTATCATTGTTTATTTTACCAACCAGAGATTAAATCTGCTAAGATAATTTGTCTAATCCGTCATGTTCCTTACTTGTGACTCAAAGACACTTTCTTTATCTTCGGGAAACCTCACCTTCCGAAATCAAGACATTTCTACCCTCAACAGAAACACTTCATGTCACTGGACGTATGCACGGTCTCTCTTCCAATTGTTAGGCTTCACTGTATGTAGCCTCTGTCTATTACTAGTTCAGTAATAAAGGAGTATAGTCATCTTTAGCATTAGAGGACTTCGTCTCCCAACTGCTTTCTCAGACCTGATCATATTTCATTCATCCTCCCCTTTGTTATCATATGCAGCTGTATTTTACACCTTACCGTTTTATACATTTGACATAGCCCTTCTCCTTTGTCAGTTGTGTTGTGCCATGACAGTGATAAGAGACGGTGTAGTTTTAAATCAACATTAGGTTATTACATTCTCTACTACTTTAGAGTATAACACATAAAGTATAACCTTGTTTTCTCAGGGCGTACGAGTTGACTGGAAAGATTTATCCCGTACCTTTGCCAAATTCCTTGATTGCTTTCAAAGCCAGCATAGCTTCACCGAAGTGTGCGTAGGTTTCACCAACGATGAAATCAGCTCCAGCTTCTACGGCCCACTCAATCATTTCCTGTGTGATGATTTCACAACCTTTCGTAATTCATTGAATTTACAACATTCTTATCCAGTACCTTTATATTGCAATCACTAAGCCTGTATGGATGAATGTTGTAATGTGAACACTGTGTCAGGGGTGAAAATGCGGTCGACATTATTACACTCATTGCTTCTATGCAAGTTTTATGGCACGATACTGGTTGTTATTATGCAGACTTCCTTGCTTACTGGTGCAATATCAAGGTGAGTAAGCCATGTTTATGTATTTAAAAGGACATTATCGCCATCTTTTGACCCTTTTTCTCCCATATTGTTGCAAATGAACAGTTGCTGATGTCGTTCGATTTATTGAAAGATGTCTAAAAAATGGTCGACCATAGACAACTTCCATGGGATGATCCAATTTTGCCTACATTGTGTACACTCGGGTCAGGGGTTAACAGTAACCCATCTAAAACCTCTGACCCGAGGTTTTCTACACAGTGTAGGCAAAATGGGATGGAAGTTGTCTATGGTCGACCATTTTTAGACATCTTTCAAAAAGTCAAACAACATCACCAACTGCTCGTTTGCAACAATACGGGTAAAAGGGGCCAAAAGATAGCGACAATGTCCCTTTAATATCATAACTCTATACAGACTCTGGAAGTAGCAGTTTTTGTCATTAAACCCATTCCAAACTGGTAAAAAGTACAGATGACAAATCACCTTATCTTATAAATCAACTTCTACCGAAAATGTAGGTAGTCAAGCATTATTTATTTGTTCACAGCGTCAAGTAGTATTGTAGTATATTAAAATCATTGAGTGTATACCAACTCTCTTTCAACTCCTCTCTCCTAGGACGTCCAATGCAATATATATATATATATATATATATATATATATATATATATATATATATATATATATATATATATATATATATATATATATATACGAAAAGATCTGTAGAACGGTAGGTTGTTCTAAGATTGACCTTACTTCCAATCATATATATATATATATATATATATATATATATATATATATATATATATATATATATATATATATATATATATATATATATATATATTGCATATATATAGAGAGAGAAAGAGAGAGAGATAGATAGTACATAGATAGATAGACAGATAGACAGATAGATAGATAAAGAGATAGATAGATAGATAGATAGATAGATAGATAGATAGATAGATAGATAAGGAGTATATTTTCTTAAAACTTGCATAGTATTATCAGACTAATTGGGGGGGGGGGGTAAAACAAAATGAAAACCATACCTTGAACATATTCCATATTTCTTCCCTTCTTGCCTCATTGTCTGGTTGATACATATTTGTGTTGCAAATATTGCCAGCCATCAGTGTGCCTGTGCTATCTGCAACCTCCCGAGCAATTTTAAGGGCTGTCCGATTCATCTGTTCCAATGAATCTTCTATTCCCGTTAGGCGTGCCTTAATACGTGTAGCATAATACTATGGAATATGAACACAAGAAAGCATTTGGTAAACTGTGCAACGCTCGAAAGAACTGCAAAATAAACCAGTCTGAGACCCTTATCGGATACATGTTACATAAACGCATAATGAGTGATTTGATGTTATCGAGCGATGAGACCCCTGATAATGAAGTCCAAATTCCGTCAAAGAATGAAATATCTAAACGACGCGAGGAAAACAAACAGTTCCAGAGGGCACCTACAGAGGGCTTATTGAACTAATAAAGGTAAAAATTTGGAGTTCACACAGCATACTGTCGCAGGAAGCCCTGTCCTTTTTGAATCCGAAACCTTCATGTGATTGGGGTTTATGCATGTGGGGATGGGCTTGTGTGTGTTGTTGTAGTAAGAAACGCGATTTGGGATAATTGGTTGATGAAGTAATATTGGTTCAATCTGCAAATGTAAGCTCGTCTTCTTATTTTTTATACACTTGTTTTAATGAGTAATTTGTAATATTGCAACATTCAGCTATAGGGCACCTTACACTCTTGGGAAATTTGAAAAATATGCAGATCCAATTATCCCAACTTAGTTAACTAATCGTGTTATCAGAAAAAGAAGTTGTCATATCAACTAACAGCATTTCTGCAGTCCATTAAGATAATATGGGCCTCGAAAGTGAAAGACTTCCACTCAATCTTTCCTCAATGAAACTTTCGACCATTATCTTATCAAAGCAAGAGTAAAATTCAGGCGTCGTGCAAAATTTGGTACCAGAGAGACAAATTACCTACGATTTCCCGAAATAGGGATAAATAAAATTTTTGATTTTCTAAAAACTAAGGCGGTAACAACTTCTTCCATCTTGAAAATGAGCCCCCACAAGTGGTAGAGCGGTAGGGGTTTGATACATTTTGAAAGTCTGAATAGCTGTCCCCAAGGCGCGTCACGCATTACTTTTAGTAAATTCAGCCATGAAGAAGAATCCATTGAAATTCATGAAACGAAAGGTCTACAGTCTCCCAGACTTATCACCATAGTGACTGCTTATTAACAAGACTTTGAAGCAGGCACTTGTTTACCAGTAACACTACGATATAAGGGACTTCTGAAAGGTCAAGCCATTTCTTGGGAAACAAACTTTTTAAGGCTCTTTAAGGTACGCATTTGAGGATTAAAATTGACGAATTCCATTCTATCCATCGAATGATAAGGTTCTGTTTATTAATTGTTGAACAACATGATTTCTCGTTTTATCGATGTTTTCCTGAGGTGGAATACAGCCGTGTCTGTATTACTCTCCGTTGATTATTCCACGAGAAAGAAGATATTGTAGTTCAGTACACGGTTTTGTTGCACCTATTTTGGCTTATTGAGGACTTTCACCTAGTACATACCGTATAGGCGAGCACCACGTCACTTCCGTTGTGAACGAAATCCCTGTAAGCACCCCTCACAACCTCTGGACGGTAGAGGACCGCCTCTGGCATTGCTGTGCCGAACTGTAAATATCCCAACCTGTCGAGGTGAAACGAATATCCCTCTGCGACGAGTACCGACTCTCCATCTTTAAGTCGTTCCAGCAACCCTGTAATTGAAGTATGTTTGTCAAGATGAATAAAGACATTATATGATATGGAATACGTCGTCGCTTGCACGTCACATAAAACTTCACATCAAACCATGACGACATTCACTTTGGTCAGCATTACAGCTGAAGCTCGCAGTTTATCAGCACAGTATCATCTTTCTGACTGTGAAAGTTGACGAAATAATATCCACATGATCGATCAAAGAATGTTAATCAAGGCATGGTTATATTCAGAGAGCAATGACAGTAAGTTGTATCATTGATCATCCGTCGTAATCATCTCCCTTTTTTTCTTTTCTTTTTTGAACGCATTGAAATTTGACTTTCGATAGAGGAAAACACAATGGTCGTTTTGAAAGAAGCCTGCGCTGCAGAGAAAACGTTAACAGCGTACAAATCTAAGAAAGGAGAAGTTCTAAGGGGACTGTAACAGGGATAAGTTGGGTCAAAGAAAAATAATCGCAATCATACCAATCCATAATCCAATGACAGTAGGTCAGAATTCGCAAGACAATAGTTGTAAACATAGACACAAAACAGCACAGAACAGACAGTAAATAGACGCTACACAAACAAAGTCATAATTATGAAAGAAAGATATATGGACCTCGGGCCATGTACACTTAGCAGAATAGAAAACGAGTACGCTTCCGTCCTTTCCTTCCATTTTCGATTAATTTTAAAATTAACTCAGTTAATATGCTACTTTAAGAAGAAATTTTAAACTTTTCTTGGGCAAACTTAGAAATAATTCTCTTTCGTAATCAATAAGTTAAATCATTGGTCAATGTGCAAAGTTCGGATTAAGATATTCCTTAAAATTTAGTGACTTCGAAATTCAAAGTGTATTAACTCTAGGCAGGAAGTAAAAATTTATCCATTTGAAAATATTAACCACGATTGATGAAACTTCATTTTATCCACGGGCATTAATACGAATGCACACCAACAACCGGTCACTGGCAGTAGTATTGTGAAATCCATGGAGCCCATTCTGTCTTTAACTTAGTGCGTTAGTCTGGTGTGATACACGAGCCCAGTCACAGGTTCTCGCAACTAGTGTAGGCAATTGACTTCAGGTTGCAGACAAACCTTCTTATTCGGCATTGCGTGCTATGGATGTACCTGTGAAATAACTGAAGTTTTTCACAAAGACTCGATCTTACCTTTGACCTTCCCTGCCATGTTAATGCGAACTCTTCACTGTTTATGATCAGATAGATGGTCACTCATAAATCACCAGATAAGATAACTCTGCCACAGACACAAACAACTGTCACATAACTTAAGAATGGATTCAGTAGACGTCAAATAAAGTAAACTAAGACGATAGGCTGCGTTCACAAAACAGTTAGGGGGACAAGAGGAAGTCACGGGGGATCGAAAATTTTGGGGGGTAGTAGAGGGGGACCTGAAAGTTTTGCTCTGCCTATAGGGGACCTGAAAATTTTGGGGTTACGTTTTACGATTCCAAGGTTTGGCCGGCAATTAAATGAAAATTTATTAGCATTTAATATCGTCCAATTGTTTAATGTTAGTAACAATTTAACAAGAATTAGAACAATTTTGTCGCATTGCATTACTTTTGTCCCGAAAAGGTCTTAAAATGTATGAATTGTTGTAAAAAAATCCCATACAAATAGAACTAGTGTCGGGGCAGAAGCTGCAACTGTTGATAATTTTTTCAATATTTCTAATCAGTATATCAAACACAGTTTCCTTTTGTCTCCCTACAGCATGCTGAAACACATGATATTCAATTTGTCAACAAAAGCCTGCATATGAATATTGAACATGATTGGAACTAATTTAGGGTAATTGAATTTTCATATTTTTCAAATTTCTCAAAAGTATTAGGTGCCGTAAAGCTGAATGTTGCAATATTACAAATTACTGATAAAAACAAGTGTGTAATATAAAACGAAAAGCAGATGAGATTACATTTGTAGATTAAATTAGCATTACTTCACCATAAAATTATCCCAAATTAGCTCAATCGTGTTATTGGATGATTACTGAATTGGAGTCCAGACTAAAAGTCATTATCAATTGTACAAATGCGGGGTACATTCACAGGCTGTGTTTGCAAGCCTGTACTGGACAGTTCAACATGCGGATGGAAGTAGAACAAGAAATCCCAATGCAGTTGTATAAACTTAACAAAATCATTGTCAAAATTGTCAAACTTAATACAACTATACTGCCCTACCACTGCCTACAGGCAGTGTCACTGTCGCTGCATACCGGCAGAGACAGCTATAGCTCTGACTAAGTATATGAAGTAGTTAAAGAAGAGTTCAGTTCATGTGACGCTCATGACAGAAAAAGATACTTTTACACAAGATCAGGCCAGAAAGCAACACATGGAAGACCAGAAGACTTGAAAGTTATCAGGGATTTTTTAATTGTGGTAAATGAGAATTATCAAACTTTTAAATATTGAAGAAAAAGATGGGGTCATCATGCTTTCACATTGTCACCGTGCATTAGCACAAAAGTAAACAAAATTGACAAGGAAGTAAAACTTTGTACAGTAAAGACTAATTTAAATGAAAAAAAATGTGACTAAATTGAATTAGTTCAATTTTACCAAATTTACCGTTATTCAACCAAACACTTCAGAGATAAATGTTTATTTGATGGAATATTTGAACCTTCCACTATTTTAAACTTACAAGTAGCATCTAATGTAGCTTGAAGAATTCGCAATTTGTATACTCTCTCATGATCGTCATTTTATGTTCTTTTCAGCAGGTGCCACTTGCCTGGCCAGATCGAGTCGGATTAATTCAAGCCAGCTTTGACTGGTAAATAAAAAAATGTCCACTGATTTGTTTAAAAATACCGCAATTATACGGTGTCGCTCAAATTTGATCAGAATTGGTACTTTCCAAAGATCAACAATAAGTGTTATTTCTATCTGTTCAGTGCAGGAAAATTATACGTTGATGTTATGACAATTTCTGCATAGTACAACCAGAAAAACAACAAGAAATATTTAAACCAGAAAATTAAGAATGACAAAAGTAAATAAGGTCTTTAGGTACTGAAGGTCAACTTTAGCTACATGCATAGCAGAGAATTTTTCAACCATGGATGTACAAAAATAGTCATCCATGGTTTCAGCAGATCTGTTAATATGTCACAGTTCATAAACAATGACAGAAAATGACCAATTAGCTGTTTCAGTTACTGCTACCACTCCAAAACATAATAGGTACCCTGCATACAAATAGGTTAAAATGTGTGGGCTGATTCAGTTCACTGCCACCACTCCTGCACATTTGCAGGATTTCCCTTTTTCTTACCTCATTTGCACATTTTTGAATCTGACGTGTTCATTTGAACAAATTCACATCTCAACCCCTACATCTACCCGTACACCAAATACTGAGACGGTAGCTTTGGCGGTATGGGAGCCTTTGTGTGTGACGGACATACATCCGCACATACATACCCAAAAATATACAGACAAACAGACGCCACCGACTCATCTTATAAGCTCTTTTTGGTATTTATATATAAAACCAAATATGAGCTAAAAATGAATCAATTTAAAAACATGCCTTATAGGAATATGGCTGTAGAAACTGCTAATAAAAGGCAGTGTTAAACATCTGCGGGAAGAACTGCGAAATACATGCCATTGTTTATTTTTTCTTTGCGTGCACCCTAATAAATATGCAGCTATATGATGATTTGTGGAGGACTTGAAAATTTTGATCATATAGACGGGGGGGGGGGGGACTTGAACATTTTTTGGGGTATCGAGGGGAGATCTGAAAAAAACATGATTTCGATCGATATTCCTCCAGCCTCCCTTACCATTATTTGTATACGCAGCCTTAGTGACAATCATTTCAATCGCACACTTTTGATCGGCAGCAGCTTGGGATTGCCATGTCATGACATATGAGATCAAAGTCCGCAAAGAGGCCTGTTGCGCAGACAAAACGGTAAAACATATCGCCATACTCTTTCAGCATATCGCATGAATACACTCTTTCAAATCCAATGTTGCTTCGACTGAAAATTATGATTCATTGCTGCAATGCACAGCCGTGTCGATAAGCACTTAGTTCGAGACGCATCTCCGCCCTGCCTTTCCTTCAGTCGCTTTCATTTACTTTACGGTTTCGCCTGACATTTTGCAAGTGATTGTTTTCAGTAACGAAGCAAGAAGACAGACCAGCTGACCATTCGCTGTATTTAGAAAGCATCTAGAGTAAAAGGAGGCACAGCGCTTTAAGAAACCAGACAGTGTAAAGTTATATAAAGTGTGCCACTTACCGTGTCATGAAGTCTTAAGCCTACATAGGTTGTTGTTTATATCCAGGGCTGATATTTGTACATTTTAATGTCAAAGGTGACGTAAACGCATGTGACCATACAATCGTTCTGTCCAGGGGTGGGAGTTCAGAGCAAGCAGCACAATGACATACAGACATTGTGGCAAGGAAAGCATGCACAGACTAGTCCTGACCAATGAAACCCCCGATCAATCCATCTCTTAACAAACAATAACTGATACAGTATGCAAAACTCATCCCTTCGAATTCTATACTCTAACTTAGAAGGTAGACGATATTATCGATGATTTTATACGATATCAGTCGATAAAAACGCATGCCGGACATCTGCCACTTCCAAACCCTTCTAAGACAGTTGCATCAGATATTATAGGATAAAATCGATAACATCGTCTAACAGCTTAGTTAGTGTCTAATATTAAAAGGGTTGGGAAGTATACGATGCCCGACACGGTGTTTTAAGGGTCTGTGAACATATAAGACTGAAGTCAGGCTTACACAATTCCTCCCACATCCACACAAACACATCAGACAAAATACTAACATCAATGCAAAATTTATAGACACGTACAATTCAATGTAATGTTAAATGTTAACTTGCAAACGTTACAGAAATATTACTTCAGGACTATATTTGGCAATCCGATATTTTCAGATAAAACAGCATGTCCGGCATCGGCCACCTCCCCACCCTTTTTATATTAAACTTTAACTAAGACGTTAGAAGATTCTTTCAATTTTATCCAATTATATCCCATAAATCAGCATTCCGGGCATCGATCACTCGCCAACCTTTCTAATATTAGACTCTTATTCAGAGAACTTAGACAATATTATCCGACAACGTCTAAAGTGCCAATGTCGCCGTTTCCTCAAAGAATGATATATTATGCTGGCCTTGTCAATTGACATGTCAAGCGGTAGCAGCAAAGGGAAACCAGAGATCTGGTGGTTGTCGTTATTGTTTGTATTGTTTTTCATGATTGTATTTATAGTCGTGTCGTTGTTGTTGACCAAGAAAATTCAATGAAAATATCAATTCTGTTGTTTTTGTTTCAAACGTAATAATATAGATGTCCTAAGAAACATGAGGACATTGTGAGTATTTTTGAACAAATGCAACTGTCTCCCAACGTACAACAATACAAACAACAACAACAACAACCAGATTCTCCGGGTTCCCTGCGTTAGCAGTGGTAGGGTTACTGGCGACAGTCTTCTGTCTATGGTTGAACTGCATTTACCGACGGGAGACCATATCAGTCATTCATGTGCCATATATAAACTGGTAAGCATGTTTTCCCGCCTACAGTAATAGCAACATCACACTGTGTAAAATTAAATTCGGCGTCCTGAAATCTCTGTCAGTAGTCGACCATTTGAAATTAATTGACCTCCAAAGTTTGAATGGTTGGTCAACCAAGGGGCGGTCAACAAACTTTGTTTAGCATTCTGTTAGAGATGGCGTATTATCTTATTTTTACAAATCAATATAGGTACCCTACCTGTGCTGCCCTCGTCGCATCCCGTGCATCCAAGCACAAATGCGTTACTGTCCAGCTCTATGTTCAATTTTGTATTTCATTTTATATGATGCAAGATTTAGATCAATGAATATCCTAGATCGTAAACGAGTGATAATCGTTTGATAATTTATATACCCAAACTAAGCTCAGAGCTCACAAATTTTCAATGAATACATTCATCGACGAAATATAGCATCAGATATTCGTTGAACATTTCGCCTTGAATGAAATCCTTAAACTCAACATTGAAGTTTCAATAATGAGGAATGGTTTTGTAAATAATGAGCTTTTAAGCATGAGTATGTGGTATGAAATTTTACCGCTAGGGCTCAGCGGCCTGCTAACCATCATCGGGAAATTATGAAATGTATAGGAACTAAAATTTAAAAATACGTGAAATGATATTTTGTCAAATTTGCACTATACAATATTCAGAGATGCATTTTGATACTTCAAAATCATTCTCGCCTTTTCGAGGTTTGCTGTACGTAGAAAGAGGTTGTGATGATATTATCTGAATACATTGGGTACAAGGTCCGAAAGAGAGAGGCTTTCGGTTGGCTTATGTCAAAAATACCGTCAAGGACACTATGTGCTCACATTCGGTTTGAATTAGTCCATTCGAGAAATATTTAAACCAGGAAAAACAAGAATGACAAAAGTAAATAAGGTCTCCAACTTAGGTACTGGAGGTTATCTTTAGGAACATGCATATCAACTTCTATAGCAATGGAGAAGCAGATCCTAAATACATAAGCAAATGTCAACGACAAAACACAGAGAAGGCTTGATAAAAAGAAAAGGTGGGAGTGGGCAAAAAATGCACAAGGGATCTGGTAAAAAAGTAATGCTACATCATCAATCTTCTAGACCCTACCCCCTCCTGAATATCAAATGTTCCACCCCTTGGTATTACATAAGACCAAATGACAGGAAGTACATTCACAACATTGGAGATTTTTAATTAATGCCACGAGTGTTATCATTCTAATGTAAACAGCACTTAAGGTAGTTACAGATAGGGAAATGCCTTCCACTGTGGGCGGTGATTACAACATCTGGAAATATCCTGGATCCAAATTTCTCATCAGTTCTTGTATGTCTTACATAGAAAAGTTGCAAAAATTGGTCCAAAATGTAAAAATTCACCTTAGCTTTGTTTTCTGGATCAAATTTTCCTACAAAATGATACCAAACATGACAAAATTATGTTCACAGCCTTCAAAATTGTCTCACAACATATCCTGGGTTGGTGTAGGTCATTTAAGGTCACAAACTGAGAAAATTACCTAAAATATACAAATTTTGGGGTTTACCAACACTTTGAGCAGAAAATTTATCTAATAACATCTTTTGGGACTTTATACCAAATTACAAAGCTATCAAACAAGGGACTTTATACCAAATTACAAAGCTATCAAACAAGTAATTTTGAGATACAATTTTCTTGACCAAAAATGACAATATTGTCTTAAAAATACAAATTTGTATATTTCAGGACAATTTCAACATATCTAACTATTGTCATCTCTGTACGTCTGTGTACCAAATATGAAAGCTGTCTGTCCAGGGGTTTTAAAAAGGAAATACTGTTTAAGATTTTTTGACCAAAAAAGACAAAATTGCTCAAAAATAGTAATTTTCCCAATTTTGTCATAATTTCAACAAATTAGAAGAGTAACACCCTTGCAAAGAGACAACCAAAATTTGAGAGCGATTGGGCTGGCGGTTTCAGAGAAGAAGAATTTTTACTGAAAATGAGAAAAATCACCAAACAATTCAGCAAAAATACAAAATTAAGGATATCTTCACAATATTCATAAAACTGTATAAGGTTCACCTAAGGTACTTGCACACAAATTTTCAAAGCAATCAAAAAAGCGGTTCTTGAGTTATTAATTCTTAACCATTTTCACATTTTGTAAGCTCATTTGCATAATTTTGGCAATGCAGACTTCATTTGAACAAAATCCCATCTATAGCCCAGGATGCATCAGCACACCAAATATCAAGCTGAAACGTGTAGCGGTTTGCGTGTTTTTGATGTTGACGGACATACTGTACGTACATACATACATACATACATACATACATACATACATACATACACACAGACGCCATCGACTTCAGCCTATACGATAAACTCACATTGGTGTAACCAAATGTGAGCTAAAAAAGGGACAGCGCCTACTGTCCCGATGACCGCAAATCCAAAGAATAGGGCAATAATGTTTTACTGCATGTCTGTTTACGACCACATCTATTAGATTTATAATAGGAACAGGTTGTCCTTGCTCCTTTTTGTCACATTGATCAATACATTCAATTTGACATGTTTATTGGCAGAAAATGTAATCCGAAGTTTGCAGTGATATTTTTAACACCATGGCTGCCACAGAAGGAGACGAGCATAAACGTGAACGAAGACAAATTCGATCGGCAGCTCGACAGACGTCCAAGAGCAATTGTCACAAACTAGACCGCCGATGAAATTGGTAGTTTTATATGACATCACCTGAGAATGTGTCCTTGTACTATCAGCTGAACATTTATGATGATCCTGCAAACTCAAAGAGAAACACAAGAAATGGAAACATTACATCTGAAGAGTATGGTGCAAGAGTTCCGGCTTTTGATAAGATATTCACGTTGTTTTATCGGATCTTGAAATCGATAGTATCAATTTGTTAGCTGTTCAAGTATCTAAAAATACTCATGATTCAATGTATTGTGTTAGTCTGTATTCAAGGCAAGAAGTATTGTCACGCATGCTCTGTCGAATTTCGCCAACAGTAACTTTACATTCCCGTACGCGTGCTACTCGACTTCGCCCAGGTTGTAGTAGAGCTTCATGCTTTCATCAGCGACGTCTTTCTTCACTTCGTGTCAGTACCATAGACGTAATGCTTGGACATGTCAGGTGAGAAGCGACTGGCGGTCGGTGATTGGCCAAGAGACTCGGTCAAGCTTCGGGTGCGTCTATTTCAAGATCCGAGGTGCAAAGTTGTATGCAAATGAGAACGAGTGTTGCGAAGTGTAGCGAAGAGTACCGAAGCTAAATTAACACTACAATTGAAAGCTAAACGTTTTAGATTTGTTGGTTTATATTGAATAAAGCATTCTGTCAATTTTGTACATTCAGTTTCTTTGATGCATTGTCAAAATAAAGCCAAGTATCGCGTACTTGATTGCTTGCCATGGAAGGATAGGACTTGTGTAAAGCAGACCTATATTTTTATATCTTGAGGGTCTTTGAAGATTGATCGGAGAGAATTCTCTTTTTTCTCTCTGCTTCACCTCGATTTTTTAGCAAGACCGATTCGGACAACTTTTTGGGTTTTTTTGCTTACAGTCTGTCAGTGATATGTTTCGGTTTTTCTTTTGTGCGTTTGTGCTCCCCTCTGCAAATAACCGTGTTCTTTTTGTTGAGACGGTTCTTTTTGTTGAAATGAAATAAAAAAAAAAACGCAAACTGGGAAAGAAATGTGCGGCATCACAAACTTGACATCTTGCTAGCTATTCACTTCTAAGGCATCTGCCTCAGGTGGTTGGAAATCCTTAAGCTTGCAGCTTTGCAAGCGCCAAAGAATCCAAATACATCTCCGGAATATGTATGCGCCACAAAAATGCAGTCTGATTTTTGTTGGATAGGGATCAGGGTGGGAGCAAAGTTTTTCGACAAATGTTATGTGACATCGATGACCTTTGACACTGATTTTACATATCGCTCAAGAAATTATCTGAAAGTGTTATTTAAGGTAATATGCACCTCGAAAGTGAAAGACTTAAGCTTTTGCTCAAACTTTCCTCAGTGAAACTTTCAACCATTCTCTAACCGAAGCAAGAATAAAAATCAGGGGTCACCGTGCAAAGTTTGGCACTAGAAAGACAAATAACTTGCGATTTCTCGATATTTGAAATTAAAAATGGCCGCCATCCCTGTGTTAACTCTATGGGAAAAAATGAAATTTTCGATTTTCGAAAAACTAAGACGGTGAAAACTTTTCTTTCGCCAAGAGCTTTAAAATGAGCCCCCACAAGTGGCAGGTCAGAATAAAATTGATAAAAGTTGAAGGCCTGAATATCTGTCCCTGAGGTGCGTTCTACCTTAATGATTTGATTATATTACGTTCATGCCCTGGATACAGTCATCAAAATTACCCCCTCAGTGATGACACATCAAACACACAATGACCGACCGGTCACAAGGAAATACTAGGCAAAACATTTTTTTGAAAAAAGATAAATTTATCTCAACACAGTTGCAAATAAAACAAATGTACATTACTGTGAATGCGTGAAAATTACAATGCAACTTGTCTGAAAAAGCATAAAATTTAGGCAAAACAAAAATTTAGGCAAAAAAATTTGGCAAAACATTTTTCAAACATTTTATTATAACAGCGACCCGACTGTGATTTTATTGGTAATACTAACAGCATACAAAAATATTCTTCATTGCAGTGTTGTCAAAGAATACAGCGGAGCTATATTTATTATATAGCTTTGGGTTTGTTTCACCAAGATGAAGCTAGATATTGTCAGCAATATTCTACAAAACATAGCTTCAAGGACACTTGGCTCACATTTGATTCGATGTGGTAGGCTAGAGTGAGTATACTTTTAAGTAAGTTTATACCTGGGAAACGGCATAACAAGTTTTAAAGCAATCAGAAGAGCTATTTCAGAGAAAATGATTTTTGACCAAAAATCAGAAAAATTGTGTCAAATACAATTTCAACAAATCCGATAGAGGACAACCCTTGGATGAAGAGTATCAAGTTTAAAAGTAACCCAATATGAACTTTAGGAGACAATGATTTTTTTTACCAAAAATTGGGGAAATTTACCCAAAAATACAAATATGAAAACTTTCACACAATTCGAACAAATCTGTGAGAAGCCAACCCCAGGATCATGCATACCAAGCTTCAAGGTAATGGAACAAGCGCTTTAAGAGAAGATGATATTTTGACCAAAAACGGAAAAATTTTGCCCACAAATTACAACTGTCAAAAGTTCATTGTAATACAATTTGAACAAATCTAACTTAAGTCACCATAAATAACCCACATACCAAGTTTCAACGAAAGCTGTCTTGGATTTTTCCCTGTTTTACCTCATTTGCATATTTTTGAAACTGACATGTTCATTTGAACAAATTCATATCTCCACTCCTTGATGCATCAGTGTTCATCAAATACTAACGTGCTTGGTGCAGCTATTTTGGAGTTTTTAATGTGGACGGACAGACATCTACACATACTAACATGCATACATATATATGCATACATACATACATACATATAGACGCCAATGACATACCATATAAGCTGTCTTTGGTACATATACATATACCAAAAGTAAGCTAAAAACCATGCCAGTACGGTATATGTAAATCAAAATAACATCCTACATTATTTTCATGAGTGTAACACCATGATGACACATCCCTCATATAGATAACAATATGCTGAGGATACAGTCAGGAACATATTTTGAACAATCTAGACATTGAATGCCTCAGTTCATATGTTCCATTTCTATTTCATGAGGTCAGATATTAAGATGCATACATCTACTGTTAACATTAGCAGGGGCTCATATGTAATAAGATGAACTGGTGTACTTTATCTCTCTACAGTCAAAATAACTTAATATGTTATTGGATTGATTCATGTGCCCACAGATTTTTCTGTAATAAAGTTTTTCAAATGCTTTAATACACTGATATTTTACATGTGAAACTCTTTTCTACATCATTCTCTGCATTCATGAGGTCTTATATTTACATGGTCAACATCATATGTCTCTCCAGACCGCCCTCCTGTTTGAATGGTGTGTGACACTTGTTGCAATGGATTAACTTTTAATCAATATGCCTCACAGAAATATTTTTGAGGTAAAGTTTCACCAGTTTCTTTGTGTTTATACAGCAAGGTATTGTGCCATTGTGTTCATGTGATCTTTTGAGTGTTTAAAAATAAACCTAAATGTGAATTTTTGACCACACTCTTTTCATACATGCTGTCTGACATCAGGATGGATCAACATGTGCCTTTTAAGATTGCATTTCTGCATGAATGTTTTACCACACTCTTTACATTCATTCTGTCTGACAACAGAATGCATCAACATATGGCTTTTAACATGGCCCTTCTGTGTGGATGTTTTGCCACACTCTTTACATGTCTGACACCAGAATGGATCAGCATATGGCTTTTAAGACTGCCCTTATGTGTATATGTTTTACCACACTCTGTACATTCATGCCGTCTGACATAAGAAGGGCGCAACATATGGCTCATAAGATTGTCCTTACGTTTGAAAGTTTGACCACACTCTGTACACTTATGTGGTCCAACACCAGAATGGATCAGCATATGAATTTCAAGACTGCGCTTGCCTGTAAATGTCTTACCATACTCTGTACATTCATGTGGTCTGGCACAAGAATGGATAAACATATGCTTAATTAGATTAGTTTTCGTTTTAAATCTTTTGCCACATTCACTGCATTTATTGGGTCTGTTCTTTGGATGGGTTAGCATGTGATCTTTAAGATAGCCCTTCTGTGTGAATGTTTGACCACACTCTCTACATTCATGCTTTTTGCCACCAGAATGGATCAATATATGCTTTATAAGATTGCACTTGTCTGTGAATGTTTTACCACACTCTGTACATTCGTGTGGTCTGATACGGGAATGGATCAGCATATGGCTTTTAAGATTGCTCCTTAGTGTGAGTGTTTTACCACACTCTGTACATTCGTGTGGTCTGACACCAGAATGGATCAACATATGGATTTTAAGATTGTACTTCTTTGTGAATGTTCTACCACACTCTATACACTCATGCTGTCTGACACCAGAATGGATCAACATATGGCTTTTAAGATGGCCCTTCTGTGTAAATGTTTTACCACACTCTGTACACTCATGCTCTCTGACACCAGAATAGATCAACATATGGCTTTTAAGATGCCACTTCTGTGTGAATGTTTTACCACACTCTGTACATTCATGCTCTCTGACACCAGAATGGATAAACATATGCTTGATTAGATTTCTTTTATTATTATTATTATTATTATTATTATTATTATTAGACTTTATTCAAACTCGATAAACTGTTGAGCCTGAGGCTCTTCTCACACAGAGTCTAGTAAAACAACATTTATAATATTTACATTAAAAAATAATTCAGGAAGAAAACGTTATACTGAAAAAAAGTAAAGACGCTTCAAGAAAAAAAAATCTAAAAAAGATTAATAAAATTACATAAAAGAAAGATTATCCCATCTATTTAAAAAAATTGCACTTGCAATTTCTTTTGAATGATAGAAGTGAAGAGCTAGATTTGATCTCTCCAGGCAAAGTATTCCATATTTTAACCCCGTTGTACATAAAACTTCTTTTGAAAAATTGGGTTCTATGCCCTTGAATGTAGAGATCTTCTCTGTTTGCAGACCTTGTGTTATGTCTGTGGATCTGCTTTACACCTCTAAAAACGTTAAGATAATCAGGAGCAAGGTTATTGAGAACTTTGTACATTAAAACTGATTCACTGTATGAAACTCTTTCACGAATTGGCAACCACCTTAAGGATTTAAATAAAACATAACTTGGAGTATTAAAGTTTTGATCTAAAACCACTCTAGCAACAGATTTCTGCTGTCTTTCTATACGAGATAAAAGAGTGGTTGAACAATGACCCCATATGTTCGAACAATAATCAAAATGAGGTAAAATGAAACAATTATAAAACGTCAACATTGCTTTTTAGTTAAGAATGATCGTATACGCTTTAACTGTAAAACCACATACTTCACTGACATGTTTATCCCAGGTCAAAGTATCATCAATTGACAGACCTAAAAGCTTTTTGGCTTAACACATTCAAGCTGCTCGTCATTAAAACAACTTTTATACATTTGTCTGTTCTTGTCGGGACGCAAAAATACCTCAGACTGAGTTGAGACAATGTTGCAAGTTGTTCAGGTTGATTGACAGGTTGAGGTGACTTTCGCACCTCTTTTCACGCAATAAAGTTAGTTCGTTGTTACACATCAAAGGAGAGACAGTGTCGTTCTCACTCTCTGCACCGTAACTTTCTCATCACGCAATATAGAACCTGCTTCTAAATGTGCCCAGCCACATTTTTGGTGCCGAGACCAGGATTGTGTGACTAAAGCTCAGTTACCCGCATACGGTGCAAGAATCACAGACATTTTCGAAAAATGCCCGAAACAGGACGAGCCAGCGGCGCAGGCGGTGAACAAACCACCACTCAACACATTCAACGGTTGAAGTTGTCTAGAAGAGCTCATCGCGGTCAGATGACGAAACTCATCAACAAAGCATCAGAAATCATAGGACATGGCCACGATGAGATTACCGAAGAGGGGGTAAACACTCTGATTTCGACGATCGAAAATATCACCAAGAAACAGGCCCACCTCAACAAACTTGATGCCGACATTATGGCCGCAATGGATGTCGCCGAACTTGAAAACGAAATTGGGGAAACAGACAACTACGACGCCAGTATCACAGACAGGTTAGTGTCATTTCGCCGCTTCTCTGAAAAACTTGGTAAACGACCAGAGCCGATCGCCGTTGCAACGCCAACTATACCTACAACTCAGAAAAATGTGAATTTACCCAAGCTGACTCTCGAGAAATTTGAAGGCGACATCCTGAAATGGCAAAGTTTCTACGATGGTTTCAAGGCGGCAGTACATGACGACGGTAACCTCAGTAACATACAACGTTTCCAATATCTGGAGGCGCATATGACAGGAGAAGCTGCCAAATCAATCGATGGCCTTTCATTGTCGAACTCAAACTACACACAAGCCATGGAACTTTTGACAAATCGATACGGACAGACCCCCAAAGTTATCAGTGCTTACATGAGGGCATTGTGGGATCTAGAACGACCAACCATGAATGTGCAGAGTCTCAGGTCATTCTATGATAAACTTGAGTCCTACATCCGGGGACTGAAAGCACTGGGGAAAGCGGAAGACAGCTATGGAGAACTGCTGGTACCCCTAATTCTCGACAAAATTCCCACAAGCACCCGACAACAAATAACAAGAGTGTATGGTAGCAACGAGTGGAACCTCAGCGAACTCCGCGAAGCACTTCGAAAGGAAATAGAAGTCCTGCAGTCAGGCAACAACTCAGAAAACAGTTTCGAGCAGTTTGACGGATTTTCATTGGAGCCTAAAGAAAGCACAGCAACCTTTTTGGTACAGGGTGGGAAGCCAAAGCCGAGACCGCGCAACTGTGTTTTCTGTAAAACAGTGTCTCACACACCGACAGAGTGCCATATTGTAGCTGATCCTGCCAAAAGATTACAAGTGGTAAAACGTGACAATCTTTGCTTCAATTGTCTTGGTAGACACAAGGTATCAGCTTGTAAGTCAAAATATCGCTGCAAGAAGTGCGATAGGAGACACCATACCGCGCTCTGTGATCTGTCGACGAAGACAAGTCAATCCGCAAACCCTAAAAAGAACACTGAGATAGAAACAGTACACACCAAACTCGCAATAGAAGGAAAGGAAACACACCCTGGACCAGTTTTACTGAAAACAGCGGTTGTAACAGCTATCAACGGACAAACAAAGGTGAAAGCTAACGTTCTCATTGACGAAGGAGCTCAAAGATCATTCATCACTACGACTTGTGCCGAACAGTTGAAACTGAAAGCTCAGCACAAAGAGCTCATCAACCTAGCACCATTCGGAGCTAAATCGAATGGCATACGCTCGATGGAAAACGCCAAAGTGACACTTGAAACTAACACTGCCTCAAACATAACCATTCAAGTTTTGATGGTACCGAAAATATCAACACCGCTGAAATCTCACGTCAATAAATCAGTGCTCGATCTCCCCCACCTACATGGTCTAACATTAGCAAACCACGCTAACACTGAAGTTGTTGAGATCGACATATTGATTGGTTCTGATTACTATTGGTCAATAATTGGTGATGACATCATAAGGGGACCCAGACCCACTGCCGTTTCATCCAAGTTTGGATACTTGTTGTCCGGGCCTATGCACCCACGACGTGCACACGATTCTTCTGCTCACGTCACTCAAGCAACTATCCTCCACGTCATGACTGACAGTCGCATGGAGGACAAATTGACGTCACGTTATTGGGACTTAGAAACAATTGGCGTCAGGGATGTCAGCTCAGACACATCTACGACTGATGAATTTGAGAAATATCGAGACTCTCATCTGAGTAAGGAAAAAGGAAAGTACACCGCAAGTTTACCTTGGCTCGATAACCACCCACCGCTACCTACCGACTACGGTATCTGCAACGTCAGAACGCGCTCAATGATTCGAAGACTAAGCCCAGAACTACGAGCAAAATACAACGATATCATCAACGACCAGGTGTCACGTGCATTTATCAGTGAAGTCATTGAGGATGACACATCGCGCGGACACTATCTCCCTCATCGTGCCGTGAAAAAAGACTCTGAGACCACACCAATAAGAATCGT
The DNA here is from genome assembly GCF_041260155.1 of Ptychodera flava. NCBI lineage: Eukaryota > Metazoa > Hemichordata > Enteropneusta > Ptychoderidae > Ptychodera > Ptychodera flava. The sequence goes on along the minus strand of NC_091937.1, from coordinate 28,427,886 downwards.
GTATGACTGTAGTTGTAAACAGTCCGCCGATCAGCCAAGCCTGAATGAATGCTTAGAAACAGGGCCGTCTTTACTTAACGGACTTAGCGAAATACTCCTGCGCTTCCGCGTACACAACATCGGCATATCTAGTGATATCGAAAAAGCCTTCTTGCATGTGAATCTAGATGAAAAGGATCAACAATATACCAAATTCCTCTGGCTGTCTGATCCTACAGATCCAGAAAGCCCTTTCAAGACAACTACAGAGAGTACGTACTTATGCAGGTTTACTCTTTATTGGCGCCCCCGGAGAAATGTCGGGACGCAAAAATACCTCAGACTGAGTTGAGACAATGTTGCAAGTTGTTCAGGTTGATTGACAGGTTGAGGTGACTTTCGCGCCTCTTTTCACGCAATAAAGTTAGTTTGTTGTTACACATCAAAGGAGAGACAGTGTCGTTCTCACTCTCTGCACCGTAACTTTCTCATCACGCAATATAGAACCTGCTTCTAAATGTGCCCAGCCACAGTTCTAGATTTTTTCTGGGAGGTTCCAATGACCATCACCTTGGTCTTTTCTGTATTCCTACACATGTTATTATTATTACAAAACCAGCTCAAAATTGATGTCATGTCACCATTGAGCTTAGTTTCGTTTTAAATCTTTTGGCAAATTCACTGCATTGGGTCTGATATCTGGATGGGTTAGCATGTGCTTAATTTTAAGATAGACTTTCTGTGTGAATGTTTTACCATACTCTCTACATTCATGTTTTTTGACACGGGAATGGATGGCCATATGCTTATTAAGATTGCTCTTCTCTGTGAATGTTTTACCACACTCTTTACATTCAGGTGGTCTGATACCGGAATGGATTAACATATGTCTTTTAAGATTGCACTTGTCTGTGAATGTTTTACCACACTCTACACATTCATGGGGTCTGATACCGGAATGGATTAACATATGTCTTTTTAGACTCTTCCTTAGTGTGAATGTTTTACCACACTCTCTACAATCATGCTGTCTGACACCAGAATGGACCGCCATATGCTTTTTAAGATTGCCCTTCTCTGTAAATGTTTTACCACACTCTACACATTCATGGGGTCTGATACCGGAATGGGTTAACATATGTCTTTTTAGACTATTCCTTAGTATGAATGTTTGACCACACTCTCTACATTCATGTGGTCTGACACCAGAATGGATCAACATATGGATTTTAAGATTGCCCTTCTGTGTGAATGTTTTACCACACTCTGCACATTCATGAGGTCTGATACCGGAATGGATTAACATATGTCTTTTTAGACTATTCCTTAGTGTGAATGTCAGACCACACTCTCTACATTCATGTGGTCTGACACCAGAATGGATCGCTATATGGTTTTTAAGATTGCCCTTCTCTTTGAATGTTTTATCACACTCTTTACATTCATGTGGTTTGACACCAGAATGGATTAACATATGTCTTTTTAGACTATTACTTAGTGTGAATGTCAGACCACACTCTCTACATTCATGTGGTCTGACACCAGAATGGATCGCTATATGGTTTTTAGATTGCCCTTCTCTTTGAATGTTTTACCACACTCTTTACATTCATGTGGTCTGACACTAGAATGGATCAGCATATGGATTTTAAGATTGCCCTTCCCTGTGAATGTTTGACCGCACTCTGTACACTCATGCTGTCCAACACCAGAATGGATTAACATATGTCTTTTATGAGTGCCCCTTAATGTGAATGTTTTACCACACTCTTTACATTTATGTGGTCTGACACCAGAATGGATTAACATATGCCTTTTGAGACTGCCCTTCTGTGTGAGTCTTTGACCACACTCTTTACATTCATGCTGTCTGACACCAGAATGGATCAACATATGCTTGTTTAGATCGTCTTTCATTTTAAATCTGTTGCCACACTTCCTGCATTTATTTGGTCTGTTCTCTGAATGCTTTGTAAGATAGCCTTTCTTTGTGAATGTTTTACCACACTCTTTGCATTCATGTAGTTGATCTTTGAGTGGGTCAAAACATGTCTCAAAATTGCCAGTATGAATAAGGTTTTACCGCACTCAGTGTGTTCAATTGGCATGAGATCAGCCTGGATCACTGCAAGCCCCTTGAGACACATGTCCTGTTTGAAGGTCTCAACGCCGCCTCCACATTCAATTTCTTTTGCCCCTGAGAGGTTCAATCCATGTGCATCATCATTTCTGTTTTTCATATAAATTTTACCACACCCAGTGCTGATCTCACCGTCACAGTTGTCCCAATAATGGGAACTGCACTCCACCAAACGGAAGGAATCTTCGTGTAATGTAGTTTGGTGTTCAATACGATTGCCGTTGTAACATGGATTCACATCTTTGTTCCGGTGTTCTTGGTAGGACATGCCATATTCCAATGTTATATGGCCATGTTGCATTATGCCCTGTAGAATCATTGATGCATCTGTTGTTAGAGAGATTGATAAAAAACAGTTCAATAGAGTAAGGTAAACAACAAGGCTCCATAAAGCACTCTTGGACAGAGAGATTGTGAAACCAATTGACTTGCATATTTATGACATAGGTCAATGTCCTTGTACAAACTTTGAATACGGTAATATCGGTCGAAACATATCTGAGTTATGGCTCAGGATATGAAAAAATCGTAACATAACGGCAGCCACACAGCCAATGTATGTGATCTTACTGTAAAAAAAAACCGTGCATATGTATGACATAGGTCAATGTCCTTGTACCAACTTTGATTGAATAAAACTGGTTGAGACTTGCCTGAGTTATGGCTATGGACATGGAAAAAACTGTAACACAGTGGCGCCACAAGGCCATATTGAATCGTATTGTGAAACAAATCCATGTGCATATGTATGACATCGGTCAATGTCCTTGTACCAACTATGAATGAAATCAGTTGAGACATGCCTGAGTTATGGCTCAGGACATGAGAAAATTGTAACAGAATGGCCGCATGGCGGCCATATTAGATCATATCACAAAACAATTCGATGTGCATATGTATGATATAAGGAGAAATCGTTGTACCAAAATTGAATGAAATCACTTGGGCAACTCTGAGATATCTGCATGAACGGACGGATGCACGTACGCATCAAACTTACAATAAGTCCCCTGGACGGTGTCCATTGGGACGAATAACCAATTTGAGCTATAAGCAAGCCATTCATATCACTAACCTAATTGTAACACACCTCATCCGCAGTCTGTATTCTAATTCGCCAATCGATAGTCACGTGGGATGCGTTCTTTTTATGCTGATCCACGTAAACGACGTCATCAGGCATCATTTGTTTGAACTGTTGCCTGCCAGGCATCAGTTCCGAAAATGATGCCCGCTGACGTCAAAAACGATATTTGACGCGAACGCGGAACGGAATGTAAACAAAGATGTCGTCTGCGGCCGATCGAAACGATAATCCAGAAATTTCTTGGTTTATCCTACTTTCTGAAGAAGAATTGAATGCTTTGATTTCCAACAAGGACTCGATACGGACAAAAACTATAATCAAAGGTGCATTGAACGTTTCGCAGAAGTATTGCGATCTTTTTAGGAAAAAACTTTTTCTTACTGAACCACTTCAACATATTACATCATAGAAAAGTTTTGTGTATAGAACGTTCTTATGCATGGCTACGGATGAGGTGTGTTACAAAACACATATTGACTGGCATGAGGGCAACAGCATACGTCTTTAACCCCTCGGGCCTGTGAGTCACCCCCCAAAACAGACTGTTTTTGGGGGTTACTCACAGTCCCTCGGGGTACAGACGTATGCTGTTGCCCTCATAGCCAGTCAATATGTGTATACTGTTACCCTCCTAGCTATTCATATGAACAGTCAGCAGTCCAGCAATACAAAACCGTAGTCTTTGTTTCAGATCCACATATGCACACTTATTCATACCATACCAAACAAAACTCGACATCTGCCCTGTATAACAAAACCTTACCTTTCATTGATAATGTTTTATCTTGATATTGTTGATGCATCTTTTCAGTCAGTGTCTCTAATGGTTTCAGAAGCTCGTGCATTTTGTCCAAATATTTTAGAGATTTGAAAATTGCAGAACACTCTGGAAAATTAAGAATGTTTCTACATTATGTAACCATACAGTAACATTACAGCCGATCTATGATATCCCCTAACTGAAACATAGTCAGATAAAGTAATATTCATTGAAAATATAAGCACCATGACAATATGCTCCATCACAACTGAGTTTGAAAAAACTGCTGGAATCTTCAGTAACCTCAACTTTCACAATTTTACCAAACTTCAGACACACATCTTTCATCACTTTCTTGTAAAAATTAAAACGTTTTAACATAGCTCTATAACTTACTCGATGACTAACGAATATGAAATTACTGCACTATACATTTGATAAAACTCTGGAAGTCACACTATCCTGTTCTTAATAAAAGTGACAGGACTGTGTGATTTCAAGTATTTTATCAAATGTGTTACTTAGTGTCCCCTAAGGGAGCATTCGTTTTTTAAAGGGATGGGGGTCGGTGGAAATCAGGGGGCATGAGTTTTACGAAACCGTTTTTCAGAGGGGGTCAAATTTTACAATCAATGATCGGAGGGGTGTTCAAATTTTACAAAGGTTTGTATGGAGTTATGGAAAGAAATGACTTTGGAATTTCACCGAAATGTTGCTTGATCCTCCATACATAATCTATCGGTAGTCTACAAAACTAGGTAAATGTGTATAGGTATAGGTCATTTTATCGAATTACACTCACTTTGGTTTATTTTGCCAATCAAAGTTCCGACACAAGTTGGTGTCGTCGCAATGGACTCATTTTCGCCGCCAGTTGGCCCGCAGCTAACAGACCTGCATAGGGATGCACGCTACCCCGCCAACAGATAGCTGCGTTTCCACAGCAAGTAATGCCTCAACCTACACATAGACCCTCGAGTGTCTATGAACTACATTTCTGCAGTTATAGCCTGTAAACGAAGTAACAGGTAACACACTGCCTATAGGGTCTCTCCGTCGTCTTTTTGGCCTTCGGCGAAGGCCAAAAGACGACGGAGAGGCCCTAGACTTCACACAGCCGTGGCACACAGAGCCATACTGCTAGGCGTGTCCATTGTGTTTTGACATCATGTACACAACGAACAACAGACTCCTTTGACCCTGAAACAGTACCCCTTTTCTGGATCACAGGGACTGTCCAACGTGAATCAGACCACAAGCGATTGTGGACTATGCGGGTGTTTCAAATCCGCTTTACATGGATCATACCTTGTGGACTTAGTCTTAGAACACCACAGTTGTTATTGAATTCACTGCCACCGCCGCCATTGTTGTTTGTTCTCTCACAGGGCTCCAAATCCGATAGAAGACAGTCCTTCTTCATTATTTCCTCCGGCATTGTCTTTAAAGTCCAAATTTTGCTGCAAACATATTTCAGAGGGGCGTAAAATTCAAATCTGAGACGGCGTCAAACAGCGGCTACATGTGTGTCCACAGCACAATTTAGCTGTTCACCAAGCTTTGGTTAAATAATGTGAACTTTTGACCTCTGGTCCTCTTATCTGAACTTTGAAACATCCGTTGGGGGCGCTTTGCACGAGAACCGTGTGTACGGCGCTTATCTGACAAAACGTGCTTATCTTACAAAAATAACTAATTAGAGGGGGGGGGGGCTACTTCTTGTTGCCTTGCTCATTTGTGGAAAGTAATCCCTCACACAATACTTCGTCTGTTAAAACATACAAACGAAATCTTAATTATATTATACCATGCGCCATTCTGATTGGACGAGAGCTCATTCCACCGATGCTAAAATACTGTTTTAGCACTGATAGCAGTGCTAAAACGGGCCCCTAAACCAGCATTTTCGAAAATTGCCCGGTCGGTGCATTTGAACGTGCCTATCTAAACCACAGACCCCCGGGGGGTAACTCCATGGCTAATAGTACGGGGGGGGGGGGGGCTCCGCACGAACATGGAAACCCAAACTGTTGTGATACCAGTTTTGAGCGAAAAAACCTACCCTTTCTGACACCTAGTTGTCGAAACGCAGCTATCTCTTGGCGGGGTAGCTTGGGGTTGACCTTTGACCCGCATAGCAACTCACGCTACCCCGTCAACATACAATACCATACGTATACAGATACGACTCACTCGCCTTGCGTACCAGGGGTACCAACAGTCAAACCGACAGATCGGAAATATTGATGGTTGATCTGGAATGTAGATACATGGGTTTCCAGTGTTGACAGCATGATTTTTTAACAAATGTCAGTTTGTGTTTAAAACTGGACCCTTTCTCATACCAACACCTCGTGAAAAGTATACCCTTTCTGATACCAAACAGTGCAAAAAAACGACCCCTTTCGCGCGGACCCTCCCCGTATAGCCATCTATGGGAGTTACACCCCCGGGCACAGACCCTCGAGAAAGACCGGAACAGTCCACTTTGTTTCAAAGACCGAAGACCGAATTTCGATACAAAGATAAAGTGTAGGTCTGAAACTCACCTCTTGGTGTAAATAAGTTGGGATCGATGATGAAAGACATCTCTGAAACAGCACGTTTGGGGTGTGATGCACACAAATATTAGGGCGACAGCGCACCGTGCACTTTGCTTGATATTGCGGGAATCGAGACGCGATATGTCCTAGTACCGCTCTTTAAATGAAGATTAGTATTCGTTCATACACAAACAAATTGACACTTCCTCACAGATATTATTTACCAAAGTTTGGGCTATAACAGATCGGGATGTCCTAACGATGTAGACCAAGAAGTTCAAAATAACAATGGGATGACTCCTGGCGACTGCGACGATATTTGACATCAAACGTAACAGCAGTGTCAGCGTCCAGCTCTCCCTGCATCGGGCAACACACTCAGATTCTGCACAACTGTTCATCACAGTTGCAGTCATAACAAGTCTGGATTATTTTAAAATTGCTCGTTTTCTGGTACAATTAACGTCCAAATTATCCATCAAAAATAGATCCTGTAACTTCACTGTGCCACCACTGAATGTCACGATGGTATGCAGTACAGAATGGGACAAATCTATTTTTAGTATGCCAAAAAAAACAGGACTATTGTTCTTATGTAAATTTACGAAAACAATTGTTACTTTTTTCTTTTGATTTGAACTCTTGACCAATTTTCTGTGTGACTGCAGCAGGTACCGGTATTTTTTGACAAGTATAGTGTTCGTGTTGCATGCGAATAAAATGCAATGTAATTATGAACGTAATGCGTATTTATCGTAGGCTACTGTGTGCCTGTACAAAATCCCAACGATGATAAAAATGCTCGGTCTCGGGCGCAGAATTTCGTCCGTACGATCTCTCAGACGTCCGTTTTCTGTATTTTGGGCTTAGAGTGATGAAAATACCCAAGAAAGACAACAAAGACACGCAAGTTGATATAATATAATAGCAATAACCCCCTTCGCAGTCGGGTATACACTCGATTTTGGTACAATTCGCTCCATATAGCACTCGCCTATCGGCTCGTGCCTATCGGCTCGTGCTATATGTCGCGCACTGTACCAAAATCTCGTGTATACCCTCCTGCGGCGGGGGTTATTGCTTAATTAGAGCGTTTTAAAATCACAAACATCACAACATAGCCATATAATAGTTAAAAAATATAGTAAATTTCATTGATTGCGTAAAATCGCCGAGCACCTAAATCAATCACTGTGTATACATCGATCAACACTCAGAGGCGGTAGGGGAGAGGGCACGAGGTCACATGAGGTCGTCCGCTCTCACGGTTGCAGGAGTACAATGATCAAAATCACCACAATGGCAAGCAGAGTACTTGTGTTTTTGTTTATCATCACCTTCATCGATCGCTCATTTTGCCATTGAATTGTACTCGATAAACATGCAAGTGGATGAGAAGAAAAGCACCTGCACTGTACATGTTGCAATACGGAGTTATCTCCATGGTCTCGACTACAGTACAGTGAGCGAGCGCGAGCCCGGCCGATGGAAGAACAGCCACAATACAAAAGAATTAATTACATGTCAACAATTTGAGAGTAGTGTACAGAAACAAAATCCTTCGTATAGAAGACTTCGTATTAACGTTAAATTGGCACACTACGTGTACACAACATCGTACGAAGCGCGAAGCGACATGTACCGCGCGCATGAAGTGCGCTGGCTAAAGTGACTCCCAAGGGTATTGCTAAAAAGAGCTTATTGTCAGATAAGCACATTTTGTCAGATAGGCGCCGTACAAACGTGTCTCCCATCATGGTATACTGCAGATAAATTCGCGTCTTCTCTAAACTCTAATTCTAATGAATGAATTATGTTTCATTCCATTTATTCATTAATGATGGAACAGCCAGAGGTGGTAACTTTAGACTGAAGCACACAGTTGCCTTTCTTTGCAACGTAATGTATCACCTTCTTGGATATCGCTGACAATACTCGTTTAATTCGTCCCTCTTGGAAATATAAGTAGCCATCTAGTACATTGGAACGTAACCAAACCACGGTACTATCTGTTGTGGTATGCAAGTACATTTATCCTGAGCGATAAGAAACCTGAAGCATGATAAATAATCTCCTTTGATTTGTACTGAAAAACTTTCAACTTCGTTCGGTATCGCAGCACCTGCGATACCATCTTCACAATATCTTGTCCCCGCCAGTACCCAACCACCATGAGTTCTCGATACTTTCGCAAAATATACTGCGCAGTTGAAACGCCAAGCGTACAACATTAAAATGAAAATATTCAACGCCATTTCCAAAATCCTAGGCGGATCCCAAATACATTTCGATGGCGAACGTCATTAAATAAAAACCCTTTTCAAGTAACTGCTGAGTAACCTTTATGTCTTCACACTTGAATAAACAAAATTGATAGCACGACAGTCAAGCACCAACCTGCACTTACTGTGTCGGTTCACTGCTACCAACAGTGGGTTAACGATATGCGGTTTAGTCAGAGATTTCGAAATACAGCCTTTTAGCAATCAACTTACTTATTATACACCTACTGCCGTAACCTATGGGAGTTTGACCGTCCAATAACTTTCCGTATTTTGTATAGTACGCGGAGTCCCGAATACGGGAGATGCGCGACGCGCAAATTTTCAGGGGTTTGTAGCAATTTTATTTCAACAATCGCGCGCGTTCCACTCATATCGCGCGTGCTGCATCCCTCAAAATTTACCATAGAATTAGTTTATACGGACGATTAATGGAGGGAGGTGTATAATAATAGGGTTATACACAAAATACGGCCCTGTATGGACTCGGGCTCAGTGAGTGACCCCTCATCCATACAGGGCCGTATTTTGTGAATAACCCTATAATATTTCGGCAGATACAAAAATCGCTATGTTTAATAGCTGATGCACTGTTTCTCAATTCAGTTAACGGTGGTACTTCCCTAAAGTACCAATATATAGCCGAGATCGATTACCTCAAGAACAAAAACTACTCGCACCTGCTGCAATCCCCATATCCTGGGCTGCCTTTCTGTTATACCTTGCTGGTGCGTTCGTTGTTGACTTTGTCAAAGTTAATTTGGTGATAATCTGATGACAGCGTCCACAGGTTAGTAATTTACCCTTGTTTGCTTTGGCAGATCAGGCAACCAAACGCATCATATAATAGACTCAATAAAGTGACAAATCGTCACGTAAGATTATCAAAGGAAATATACGTGAGACGCCGAAGGAAAAAAAAGAAATCGTCACTCAACCGTAAGACCAAGACATCAAAAGTGGGCAGTATAAATCTTTATTGGAAATGCATGTCATAGTCAAACGTATTAAAATAAAATAAACAATAGCAAGAAGAAACCTGTGCTGAGACCAAGTTACCTCTATCCTCACCCCACCCCGGGGACGGACATGTAGGCAATCCCCTATGTTTCAGAGGAGAAGACAATTGTTAATAGATGCGACGGAGACCCAACAGACGGACGACGGTGACGGACGACGACGGAAAATCAGCCAATTTGATAAGCTCTTCGTCGCTGATAGGGGAGCTAAAAATCGTCATACATCCACAGATTTTCTTATTTGCATTACTTTGGGCAAGTACCAATCAATACTGTGATTATGTGTAAATTTAATGATTGTGCAATTTTCAAAAGTACTAACAATGTGCAATTTTACTTATAAATGATCATTAAAGTCTACCTGTCTAATTTTTAGCAGATTTGTTTCGCCATAAATCACTTACAATCCGCCATCAGTATCTAAAATTGTTTATCGGACATCAATACTGAGTTATAATGTCTGATTTTCATTTCTGTTTTTAAGATATTCTAGTGTTTTCTCTGTTCTTTTCCGGGGGCTCTTCTGTGTGACATTAACGTGCTTTTTGAAAAGCATTTGACAAAGAAATTATACTGAAATGCCGACGTATTTTCGCCGGAAAAAACTGTATTCGGCTTATCAAAAATCGGCATTCTATACAGCCAGTACTAGTGTGTTCATATGTTAATATACAGTTTGTGGTGATATTGGAAGTGAATGACTTGTTGTTCCTTAAGGGAGTAGAAAAAGAAACTCTAAAGCTGCATTCACAAACATCTATGAGGAGTGGGGGATGATTAAAAAAAATTGTTCTCAGATTGTTTCAAGTACCCCCTTAACAAACTCACAATGTGTTTAAGTCGCCCTTCTGACTTGCCATAATTTTGAAGCCCCCCCTCAAAGCGTTATATGTGGCCAATATAGTATTTCGCACAAATATATCAAATCATAATACATTGGAGTCTATTGGGCAAACTATTTATCTTTTCCCATAAAAACAAGCTATATCTCTACATTTATGTGTGTGAGACATTATAAATGTACTTTGCTTGAAGTGGCAGTTAAAAGTGCATGTGTGTACAAAACAAGATTTTTGGATTACATGTTGATTCACTATGCATAGAAGTCTATTAGAAAGCTATGAAGGCGTCTTTCCTAATATAAAACTAGCAATATCTGTTCATCAATGGACGTTTGATATCTGTTATAAATGTACTTGATTAGCTTAGAGTGTTTACAAGTGCACATGTGTACAAGAAATTTAATTTTGAAATTTCGCCGAAAATGTTGATCCGCTATAAATAAGGGTCAATGACAAAACCGTGAATAATTTTTTTCCCAATACAAAACTAGCAATGTTTGTGCATATAACAATTGACATTATTGTACTTGATCAGAAGAGGATGGTCACACGTGCATATTTGTACAAGAAATTTGATTCTGGAATTTCGCCAAAAATGTTAATCCGCTATACATTGTAATCTATGAGGAAACTATGAATAATTTTTTGCAATACAAAAACAAACGAAATCAGAGTATTTGACCCTTGATTATTAATATCAATGTGCTTGATTAGACTAGCGTGGCTCCAGGTGCATGTATGAGCAAGAAATTTGATTTTACAATTTCAGTTAAAATGTTAATCCAGTATACATTGTAGTCTATGACGAAATTACGAATAACACAGAGGTTTTAATCTCCCAAATTGTTATTCAACGGATTTTGATCTGAAGCTTCCAGTTGCTTTTAATTATACTATTCACTATTCTAAATAGTTTGTATCTGTCAAAGTCCTCAAAAATAAAAATGTAGATACGGCCAAATGAACATTTGACACCTACCTAGACCAAATATATTGTCAATGGGAGAATGTTATCAAATAAGTTATCTCCCGAATTATTATTGAAAGGTTGAGTTGAAACTTTTAGTCATCGTATAGAGGACAATTTTGAGCAACAGAGGGGTTGGGTAAGTAGAAATCATGACAACCTGAATCTTTTGCCTCAATGTGGCTGCTTGGATCATCAATAAATTGTTTGCTATACCCTTAAACTTGCGCCCGAAGGGCTCGGCGAAAAGGGGAATGGCAGGTAACGAAGGTGCCACAAGGTATTTGGAAAGGCATTTGATATTCAATAAATTTACAATTCCCCCTCCCCCACAACGTTAATTTTTTTTCAGATGCCCCTGTTATGTTGTCACTTTCTTAATAACCCCCCTAGAAGTCTCCCGCCCCCCCAGGTATTTTTAGAAATTCTTAACCCGGTTTAAATGTTACCTGTTCTGTGTAGCGGTAAGCTACTCTTTTAAAGGCTAACAATCGATATTGCGTTTAAGCTGGCAATAAGGATGATGTACCACTAGAAGTCTTGAAAACTCTCCTATGGTTAAGCCTTGGACGAAAAGATATAAGACATGTAAGTCGACATTGAGAACTGGGATAAGAATTCCTCGTAAACGATAAGTTCTTAATGGCAGATGTCAATCATGTAGACACATCGTTTATTGAAGTACTGTTTCAAGGTCATATTTTTGCTTGCAAATAACAATTCAAAGTCTCCCTCTTTTGGCCTAGAGATCATAATATGCTATTTGCACATTGCCATTGTGTATACTATTGCAAGGACTTAATGTGTGTCTTTGGTCAAGTTGTGTTTTACAGTGTCCTCGGCACGTCATCATCATAGCTGTGCAAAGTTAAAAAGAATACCCTGTCACGTAAATTTACCGTTGTGCTCGAGAATGACACCCATCATTTGTTAATCATTGTGAGATAAATATGAATTCTCCTGTCAGTATGTGTACGAATAAAACTCTCATGTTTGATGAACATATCGATCTACCGTTGCTTTGAAGAATTTTCGATCATAATCAGAACAGTGATGACACGCTTGATGAAACTTGTAGGTCTGTAACTGTATGCCAACAATTATAGTGACTGACTGTAATTTTGGAAAGGGTAAATGTTCACGATACCGATAAATAATTTGAATCAGGGCGGTAAATGTACCTACATGATTGTATATAAGAGAATAATGCAAAAAAATAATTTCATTCTTATATGCATCGTAAATTCTGTGGAAAATTGTTGGCCATGTTTTGTTCTCTCATGAAATCATTTAAAGGGGGATTGTGGCGGATATATTGTTGTGGCTTTTGCATTCTAGGTGACCGTAGCAACGGTATACGCTTTTATCAAGAGCGCCATCACTGCTCGGCCCGGAATGTAGTCAGGGATCAAACTAAGGACAAATATCAGTTCAGTTCAGTTCAGTTAAGTTAGGGATTGAATATCCGTAGATAATAATATCAGTATCGACCTCAGATTATCAAAAGTCATTTGCAAGATAAGGGACTGGCGATAAATCTAGTCATAAACTGATTGAATAGATTATATGAAACTTACGCATACTAAACGCACACCCTGTTCTTCCATTCCGTGTAACGTTTCACTTAAGCTAGCTTTCCTGTCACTAACAAAAATAAATGCTACAAAGCTCCTGTAAAAGAGGACCTTACTTGTGTCAATATGCAATAATATCATGACAATTACCGTGCAACTTTTCTCGATTTATAGCTTAGTTGACTATGATTATTTTGCTCAGTATCGATCATCAAATACAGCAAAAACTTTCATAGGGGTTTTGTAGAAGACACGACTTTTCTCTCTGTTTTGTGCCAGTTTATAGGTAGAGTATTATGACTTGTCAAGTGAGTTTTCATCGGCACATGAAGTTTATATGGTTTTAAGGCCTTAGATGAAAATTCACGAACGCAAAAGCACCAGGGTGGCAAAATGAACGCATTTGAAACCACCATGACCCTCAACATTGAATACTCATATGCCTCTTTATTTGTATGCTGCTTAAAACGTCGTTTCCTTAAGTTTAAAACAAGTTCGCGCTGTTACTCCTTGATTTCAATCGATCCTTATTCTGTTAAAATCAACACGATTGGAACTACTATGGGATAATTGGATGGTAAAGTAATGCCGATTTAATCTACAAATATAATCACCTCTGCTTTTCCTTTTACATTACACACTTGTTTTTATGAGTAATTTGCAAAATTACAACATTCAGCAATACGGCAACTAACACTTCTGAGAAATTTGAAAAATATGAAAATCTAATTATCCCAAATTAGTTCTAATCGTGTCAATCATAAAGTGGCGGGCTGGCACTAAATTTTGTGAACTAATCTTGAAACTTTATAGTTTTCGTCCATTAATGGCTGCAAGGTTTACCATAACACAACCGCCAGTTTGCGCAATTATGAACACAAAAATCTGATTCTTGGCGGGTGCTGCAGTTTGCATGGATACGAAAATAAGAGTAATATCATGACAAACTGAAATGATACTGTAAAATTTTCTTTTTATTATTAACCGATCAGAGAACAATAACGACGTACAAAAGTGGGTGGACATTAACTACTTTTGAGGCGGCGAAAATATAACATTTCTCTCGGTCGCTGGATAGAAGGTCCATTGAAATGTTGTGTTATCTAACTTTTCGTGATCGTACGCTTACTGTGAATGACCGTTGAAAGCTTATTAATCATGTTTTAGTCTCTTGGAATTTTGTTCTCGTTGCTGCTGTAATATGCAATCTAAAAGGTATATGCTACTGGACTTCACCGATGGTGTGGTAGAGCTTCATGCTTTCATCAACGACGTCTTTCTTCACTTTGGTGTCAGTACCATAGACGTAATGCTTGGACACGTCAGCTAAGAAGCGACTGGAGGGCGGTGATCGGCCAAGAGACTCGGCCAAGCTTCGCATCAGGAAAGGACGATTACCACAACATATACCAAAGTACTGTATACCAAGTTCCCTGCATCGCTTGTCGAACTGGTATATGTCTTCGCGAAGGCACGATGAAACTTCAGTGTCTTCTGGGAATAGTTTCCTTCCTGTGCGAAAACAATTTCGAACGTTACGCTACTGTGTTAGTTTTTATTCCTTCGAAACGGATGCCGTCCAATACCACTTTGAACAAAGAAAGGAAAACAACGAAAAAGAAAAGCTGACTTTCCATTTTATTCACAGTCGGGACACAAACCGGCTTAATGTTAATCAAATGTGGAGTTAGAAATTTTTCTTATATTTAGCGGTCTATCATGAAGAGTTTCCAGGACTTCAATAATGCAACCAATTGATTCTTTGTTTGCTCTAAACCTTGCATTACGGTTTTTCAGCTAATGTAGGACATGAAAATATAAAAACAAGGCCAACCTGCCACTTGCGGCATACTAGAATCGCAAACTATCGATTCTGAAGTGTAATATATTACTGTCATATGATAGAACATTACTTTCGTTCCAAGTTTAGACAAACACTGGTTAGATATATTCATGATTTCCTTACTATGCTTGGGACAGTTCCTTAAGAATTATATATATATATACCGTACACTCTGTGCCCAAGTTCAGAGGTTGCCATAAAGCCATTATGGTGATAACCGGGAGGGCACATTGTATACATTTTGTGTATATATATATATATATATATATATATCGAAGTAAACAGATGTCCTCGTGGGAAATTACAGTGCTCAATGCAAAAGCAGAGCGTTATAAATAAACAGATTATTTCAAGTACAAAGTAATAAAATCTATTACTTAAGTTTCATGCATCTTGCAATCCTCAGATAGAGTGAAAGGATTACTAGCTCGACACTCTTACATATATGATTGGGACGAACCATTCTATTTGTAGGTAGTGTTAAAATTCGATAAATAATATTTGTTTTGGTGGCGACATTTTGAAACCAACTCAGAGCGTTTGTTTAACAGTGTAGATTTGTCAGCATTGATAATGTGCAGCTTTTCTGATATACAAAGATTACATCGCTTGTTCATGTTAGAGTAGCTCAATGCTTTATCAATGATTGACCATGAAATGTCAAAGTCTTGTCCCTTATTTCTTAAGTTCCATACAAATTTTGACAACTCGGTGTCGTTCTTGTATCTCTCGTTACGGAACGATTTCATGTGATTAGTGTAGCGCGTCTTGAAGGTGTTATCAGTGAGGCCGATATAAACCCCCTCTCCGTTGTTCTCCATTGATACTTTGGCTCACCACAATTTGAACAAATCTAACTTCAGTCACCATTAAGAACCAACATACCAAGTTTCAACGAAAGCTGGGCGGGATTTTCCCCTTTTTTTACCTCATTTGCATATTTTTGACACTGACATGTTCATTTGAACAAATTCATATCTCCACTACTTGAGTGTTTAAAAATAAACCTAAATGTGAATTTTTCACCACACTCTTTTCATACATGCTGTCTGACATCAGAATGGATCAACATGTGCCTTTTAAGATTCCATTTATGCATGAATGTTTTACCACACTCTTTACATTCATGTTGTCTGACACCAGAATGCATCAGCATATGTCTTTTAAGATGGCCCTTCTGTGTGAATGTTTTACCACACTCTTTACATTCATGCTGTCTGACACCAGAATGCATCAGCATATGTCTTTTAAGATGGCCCTTCTGTGTGAATGTTTTACCACACTCTGTACACTCATTCTGTCTGACACCAGAATGGATCAACATATGGTTTTTAAGACTGCATTTCTGCGTGAATGTTTTACCACACTCTTTACATTCATGCTGTCTGACACCAGAATGCATCAGCATATGGATTTTAAGACTGCCCTTCTCTGTGAATGTTTTACTACACACTGTACTTTTATGTGGTCTGACACCAGAATGGATCACCATATGGATTTTAAGATGGCCCTTCTGTGTGAATGTTTTACCACACTCTTTACATTCATGCTGTCTGACACCAGAATGCATCAGCATATGGATTTTAAGACTGCCCTTCTCTGTGAATGTTTTACCACACTCTGTACATTTGTGTGGTCTGAAACCAGAATGGATTAACATATGGCTTTTAAGATTGCACTTGTCTGTGAATTTTTTACCACACTCTGCACATTCATGAGGTCTGATACCAGAATGGACTAACATATGCCTTTTAAGATTGCACTTGTCTGTGAATGTTTTACCACACTCTTTACATTCATGCGGTCTGACACCAGAATGGATTAACATATGCCTTTTAAGATTGCACTTGTCTGTGAATTTTTTACCACACTCTGCACATTCATGTGGTCTGACACCAGAATGGATTAACATATGCCTTTTAAGATTGCACTTGTCTGTGAATGTTTTACCACACTCTGCACATTCATGAGGTCTGATACCAGAATGGACCAACATATGTCTTTTTAGACTTTTCGCAAGTTTGAATGTTTGACCACACTCTTTACATTCATGTGGTCTGACACCTGAATGGATCAGCATATGCTTGATTAGATTGTATTTCTTTTTAAATCTTTTACCACATTCACTGCATTTATTGAGTCGTTTCTCTGGCTGGATTAGCATGTGCTTTTTAAGACTCTCCTTCTCTGTGAATGTTTCACCATACTCTCTACATCAGTGTTCTGCCAAGCTTTTGCATCAGTGGGGTCTGAGGGCCCATGGAAGCTCAAAAAGTGGGTCGCTGTTGAAAAAAGGGGGTCATTCTCACTTTATTACATGCCATACCCGTGTTGTTGTTTCGAAGTTCGAACTCGCAGATTCCATGAGTGCTGCGGTTTTATGGTCCTACCTACAGTCTACAAGGCGAGTAAGTGTACTCGTTCGGAAATTCATGTTGTCTCGGGTCATCGTATTTCGATTATTATTATGCTTTATGCATACTTTGCAAGTCATTTGGTTGTTTTTGGCATCGTAGTGGAGCCAGCTGAAATCACGTAACAAATTTCATGAAGACGTCGAACATGCCTGCGTGACAATTTCAAACTTGCGTATGATTTTACGCAACTGAGTTTTTATTTGCGTAAAATGTATTCAAAACTGCGTACGGCTAAGGAATCCGTATCTGATGTGAGTTGGGCAGTCTTTTCTGTAGAACTTGGAGGGTTTCCTGTAATGCGCATGCTCTATTAATAAAAACAACAACCTGGGGGGCTTCAAGGTGTAGCTGAATGCTTGCCATGCCGTGATGATGCAAGTCCCGTATATGATCGTTGAGCAGCCCAATGAGTTCATGTTCAAAGAAAAGACCTTCTGACTGTGAAATTAGTGTTTTCAAAGGGCCAACAAAAAGCAGATACTGTTCAAAGTCCAGCGGGACCTCTCAAGAATGCAACCCGACAGATTCTAAATGGTCATCCGTAGGCCGTAAACACTTTCCAAATAACATGCGACGTAATGACCATTAACTGTATTGTGTTACCAACAACGTAGACTCGATCGATTCTCGAATTTTTTGCATCTGTAGTGCCATTGTCTGTACAGAACTGATTGACGTGACGTTTTGTGATGATGACATACAATGTTGCATAAAGTGCTGCGGTCTGCTAAAATCTAAAATGTTGCAATATCATGATAAATGTCAATTGCAAGCAGGTGCATATGTTCTAATTTTGTCCCGCATTGAACCACATTCAGGCAATACAATGCAATACATGCAGTGCGGCAAGTACGTCGTGTCATGGGGCATTTCTCAATGCGTATTAGTTTACGCAGTCATGATTTATTTTGCGTATTTCAGAACAATTTTACGTAAAATACGCAGGATTTCGCATTAACGGAAACACTGGCCTGCCTCAATGAAGGCTGAGTTTCCGATGCAATGTTTTGAGACTGCTCTGTTTCTGACTGATGCGTTTCCGATGTGGATGGCAGCGGCGTGCATTGGTTTTCAGTTTCCGAGGATGTGAACAGCTGAGACACGATGTCATGTTCGATCGTATTGTCTTCACTCGTCCGGTTGTTGGATTTGTCTTTTTAGGGCGGAATTGGTCCAAAAAAACTAAGAATTGTTCTGCCTCTATGTTTTGATTTATTCACGGAAGCAATTTTCCTTTCCACTGCCAGAGAGTACTGTGAGGCATTGAATTTAACAGAGACGCTGACTGGCTGACTTGAATCTAGCCGATGAAAACCTAGTTCACGATTATGCAAATAAAAAATCACTGAAGGTTGCTATGGAAGCAACACGTCTCATGTTCTCACGAGCAGCATGCACGCATGAGCAGCGTGGAATGTCTACTTCCGCGTTTGGCCTTTCGCGTATAGTACGTAAATAAGTGTATTTTTTTACCGAAAGTTTAGTGGGACTGACGGCGTGCTGCGCCTGCCGGACCCGATGATTGATTTTTTGGGGGTCTTCAATTTTATTTTTGCGGCAATGGCGCAAGGCCGCGGCCTCGGCAGAACACTGCTACATTCATGCTTTTTGACATCAGAATGGATCGCCATATGCTTTTTAAGATAGCCCTTCTCTGTGAATGTTTTACCACACTCTTTACATTCATGTGGTCTGATACCGGAATGGATTAACAAATGTCTTTTTAGACTCTTCCTTAGTGTGAATGTTTTACCACACTCTTTACATTCTTGCTGTCTGACACCAGAATGGATCAACATATGCTTTTTAAGATTGCCCTTCTCTGTAAATGTTTGACCACACTCTGTACACTCATGCTGTCTAGCACCAGAATGGATTAACATAGGTCTTTTATGATTGCCCCTTAATATGAATGTTTGACCACACTCTGTACACTCATGCTTTCTGACACCTGAGTGAATCAACATATGCCTTTTAAGATTGATATTATGCGTGAATGTTTTACCACACTCTTTACATTCATGCTGTCTGACACCAGAATGGATCAACATATGCCTATTTAGATCGTCCTTCGTTGTAAATCTTTTGCCACACTTCCCGCATTTATTGGGTCTGTTCTCTGAATGCCTTAGCTGGTGCTTTTTAAAATAGCCTTTCTTTGTGAATGTTTTACCACACTCTTTGCATTCATGTAGTCTGATCTCTGAGTCGGTCAAAACATGTGTCTCAAAATGGCCATCATGAATTAATGTTTTAACGTACTCGCTGTGTTCTAATGGCAAGGGATCAGACTGGATTACTGCAAGCCCCTTACGATACATGTTGTGTGTGAAGGTCTCAACGCCTTCTCCACATTCAATTTCTTGTACCGCAGGATAGTTCAAGTTATGTGCACCATCATTGCTGTTTTTCATATAAATTTTATCACACCCAGTGCTGATCTCACCGTCACAGTTGTCCCAATTTTGAGAACTGCACTCCATCAAACGGAAGGAATCTTCGTATAATGTAGTTTGGTGTTCAATATGATCGCCTTCAGAACATGGATTCAGGTCTTCGTTCCGGTGTTCTTGGTTGGACACGCCATATTCCAATGTTATAAAGCAATGTTGCATTATGCCCTGTAGAATCATTGATGCATCTGTTGTTAGAGAGATTGATAAAAAACAGTTCAACAGAGTAAGGTAAACAACAAGGCTCCATAAAGCACTCTTGGACAGAGAGATTGTGAAACCAATTGACATGAATATTTATAACATAGGTCAACGTCCTTGTACAAACTTTGAATAATGTCGGTATTTGATACATATCTGAGTTATGGCTCAGGATATGAAAAAATTGTAACAGAATGGCCACATGGCGGCCATAGTAGATCGTATCACAAAACAATTCGATGTGCATATGTATGACATAAGGAGTAATCCTTGTACCAAGTTTGAATGAAATCACTCGGGCAACTCTGAGATATTTGCGTGAACGGATGGATGCACGTACGCATGGACATGGCCAAACCTATAAGTCTCCCCGGACATTGTCCATGGGGACTAGTAACCAAGATGAGCTAAAAGCAAGCCATTCGTATCACTAATCTAACAATTACCCTCCTAGCTATTAAGATAACCAGCCAGCAATCCAGCAATACAACACCGTACTCTTTGTATCAAATCCACAAACGCACACTTATTCATTCCATGATACAAATTAAAACTCGACATCTGCCCTAGGCTGTATAACGAAACCTTACCTTTCATTGATAATGTATTATCTTGATATTGTTGACGCATCTTTTCAGTCAGTGTTTCTAATGGTTTCAGAAGCTCATGCATTTTGTCCAAATATTTTAGAGATTTGAAAATTGCAGAACACTCTGGAAAAATAAAGAATGTTTCTACATTACGTATCCATACAGTAACATTAACAACCGATCTATGATATTCCCTAACTGAAACATAGTCAGATAAAGTCATATTGTTTCACAAACCTTCGGGCACACCTCTTTCATCACTTTCTTTTAAACATTAAAACGTTTTAACATAGCTCTATAACTTACTTGATGACTAACGAATATGAAATTACTGCACTATACATTTGATAAAACTCTGGAAGTCACACTATCCTGTTCTTAATAAAAGTGACAGGACTGTGTGATTTCAAGTATTTTATCAAATGTGTTCCTTAGTGTCCCCTACGGGAGCATTTGTTTTTTAAAGGGATGGGGGTCGGTGGAAATCAGGGGGCATGAGTTTTACGAAACCGTTTTTCAGAGGGGGTCAAATTTTACAATCAATGATCGGAGGGGTGTTCAAATTTTACAAAGGTTTGTATGGAGTTATGGAAAGAAATGACTTTGGAATTTCACCGAAATGTTGCTTGATCCTCCATACATAATCTATCGGTAGTCTACAAAACTAGCTAAATGTGTATAGGTATGGATCATTGTATCGAATTACACTCACTTTGGTTTATTTTGCCAATCAAAGTTCCGACACAAGTTGGTGTCGTCGTAATGGACTCATTTTCGCCGCCAGTTGGCCTGCAGCTAACAGTGGCGGGGTTTACCTTTTGATGACCTGCTTAGCGATGCACGCTACCCCGCCAACAGATAGCTGCGTTTCCAGAGCTAGTACTGCCTCAAGCTATGCGTTACACTGTACAGGCAACGCGCAGTTTAGTAAGAGGAAAGTTTTAACAAACAGACATACAAATTCTCTCGTGAAATCCCGCGCGACTGGTCGAGATTTCCATTCGGAAAAGAACGTGGTCCCCGGTCGGGTCAGGTTTTGTATGTTTTAATCATCGGAAAACGATCGGCTGGCATGCTGGGTACCCGAATACGAATCCGAAAACACCCGACTACCTCTCATGTAAACATGTAATGGCGGGACCCTGTGCTTGGCGTACATCGAGATCGTGAAGTCGGAGTCGCTCGATCAGGTATTCCCCAAAGAATCTTCCGTTTACATTGATCATGTTTTGAGTCATGTACTTATTTGTCGTATTTTTTAACTAAAACTGGTTTTTCATGTCTCGAAATCGGTTTTCCTGAGTGCCTTCTTTTGTAACGGTATGAGTCAGCAGCATGAATTGGCTTCGGGTTTTTTTTGTGGCCTTCGGGTTTTTTTTTTTATTGACAAGAAACTAGCCCTCGGGTAACTATGGTCACGGCGTCTACCGGCAGCGCGGCAAATACAAATGGTCTGTTGACAATGTCGTCTGACAGAAATTTAGATTTCCATCTCAATTTTATTGCAACACGATGTCGTATCTGTGCATCGAAATGTCAGGGAACGTCGTATGTGTGCAGGGAATATTACTCGGACATCAATTTGTGTTTTTCAATTGATGTTGTCACTGATCAAACTGACGTTCACCCAGGTAGATTTTGCAAAAGTTGCAAGCGCACCATTGATAATGTGAAGCAATGTCTTGCTTATGGTAGGCGCTACAGACCAGGCGTTCAAATTTTTGAGTGGGAGAAACATCCTAGGAGTGGTAAGTGTGCTGTATGTGATCTCAGCAAGGGAGGCAGGAAAAGGAAAGCGAGCAAAAACAGGGGGAGACCGCCCATTGCAGGAGATTCAAAACAGATGAAAAGTTGTATCAGCGAGGTCACTGTATCATTATCACAGCATTTCAAGCAATCCATCAATCAGAAGGCTACACAAAAATTGAGAGCAAACTCGAGCTTAGGCAAAGATCGCTTTCCTTCAATTGATGCTGAACTTGACCTAGAATGTCCAGTGTGTAAAGATATGCTGGATGGCTGTGTACAAGTTGATTGTAAAGGTCCCCATACATTCTGTGCTGATTGCCTGACAAAATGGTTGGAGGTGTCATCTACCTGTCCTGTGTGCCGTGTCCACATTACACCTGACAGTATACAGTCAGTCCCACTTCCATTTTCAAATATATTGTCCAATCAGTACATAAATTGTGATCATGCTGCAAGTGGGTGTCAGAAAATTGTCAGACTTGGAGATCTCAGACCACACTGTAAGATCTGCTCCTTCAGAACTGTTCATCACGACCATGATTACTGTGGTCCAGGTGACAGACAGCAAACTTCCCAAGCAAACGACAAGGAGGAGAGCACTACTCTAGCTGATCACATGAAGTACATAACATCTAATATCACAGAAATGAGCAAATTTCAACAATTCGAAGAACTTGCTACAGCCATTGTCAAACACAAACTGGACGAAAACAAAAATTCTGGAAGTATTGTCAAATTTAAAACAGGAGGTCAGGTAAGCATGCTAAATAATTTTCCTTGTCTATTCAGGTATGATGTGGAATGATTTTTAATTATATTTTCTTGCAGGTTATCTATTCTGTTACCTCTTATGTTAGATGCAAATTTTCAAAATTCCTAAAATGTGCAGTGCAGTACCATTTGATGCCAGCTTTTGTGTATAATGTTAATAATATAAATCTAATTAATTTGAGTTCATTACAAAATTGGCATATGAGGTAAATGAAATTGCAAAACAATTTTACAAGAACTTTAATGGAGCAAGCGATTTCTCTTTAAATATTTTTATTGGCAATCACAAGAGAATTTGAGTACAATATTTGCAATTTGCATAATTTCTTTAAACAATTTGTATTGTCTACAAAAAATTGTCTATAGACAATATTGACAGTATATGTCTATTTGCATAATTATGTCAATTATAACACATGTTATCAGACTGTAAGTGTTGTTTTTTTTATAACTCTTAGCCTCTTGTCCTAATGAAGACAACACAACCTAGGAAAGCTAGTGATGAATGCTCAAAGTCAACATTGGTGAAAAGATCAAAAATTTTGAGCAACATGAGAGTGGAAGTTAGTGGTAGAGGACGTGGGTCTATTTGTCAGGCTGCTGTTGATATACAACGAATGGAGGAGACAGATCGAAATCAGATGTTGTCGTCAATTGGTCTGCTACCAGATGTTAAACCAGGAGCAGGTTTGCTCCTTAAAGCAGACCTTGGAATAACTTGGTCAAAACTCCGTAAGATGAGAAGGTAAGCTGAAAACCTTTGTCAACTTGACACTGGTTCTCCATAAGGGGTGGGCTATATGTAATAATATTCCCATTCTACAATGAAGTTACTACATGTGAATTGACATGTTATTTTCCCAATTTAGTAATATTTCATGAAAGCCTTATGGTTCAGATAAAATTTGAAAGATATATTTTCACAAAGCCAGTGTTTTATCACTTTCCCTTTTTTGAGTGAAATGTAAAAATGCAGTGAAGTACCATTTCTTTCTGTATCTGTGTGACATGATCACCGATGACACTGACAAATGCAGTACCTTTTATTGGCTGCTATAATATTTTATCAAATTTCTTTCATCAGGTGGCTTAGGCAATGGAACATCAAGATAGACAGTGAGAGGAAAGATAGAGAGAGAGCCAAGTCCTTACAGTTCCAGCTTAAAGCAGAAAACGTACCTTTTACTTTTACTGTGAAAGGGACTGAAGGGAAGAAATTGCAGGAGATAAGGATGGCACCTTGTGTAGCAGTGTCAAGTCTTCTTGACACTGTGATTTCAAGACTTGAGGATTTACAGAGGTATTCATATTCATACACACATGCACATGGTCTATTGCCTTACAGGGATATCCTGGTCCAGTCACAGCAGTAAATTTTTACAGCAGGACAATAATGATATGAATTCCAACATGTTAATATTTTAACTTTCTCATTTGCAGGTCAAAATTGGAATGCAAAATTTGCAAATGTTAAGTTTGTGCACCTTTTATTTTCTTTAAATATCAATATTACTGCTTTAACTATTTTCTTTATATAGGACAGGTAGATTAGTGTCAAACGGAGTGATTCCATCATCAGAAGTATGGATAAAAATTGGCGGCGACCATGGTGGAGGAACCATGAAATCAATATTCCAGATACTGAATGTCACCGAGCCCAACAGCTGTGACAATACAGTTGTGTGGAATATCTTTATGGCAAAGGACTCTGATAGGAACCTGAGAAATGCCATGGATTTGAACAAGGGTGATGTCGATGCACTGGACCATTACATATGGAAGTATGTTCACCTAACTATATTTTTGTTTTACCTTTCATTTCAGGTTTACTGGGAAGGCTAATGTGCAAATTATGATCTCACTGTTTGTGCTCTTTTTCATTTAGAGACAGGATATTACTGGTGTGGCTTTCTGGTGATTATGAGTACCTGTTGAAGATCTATGGTTTATCTGGTGCCAGTGGTATGTCAGAGTGTTTCTATCTATCTTAAAAAAGTACAACAGTCATTGTTCGGTGTATTTTGTGGGAAGCAACCTAAATACTTTGTTCATTTGTCATTTAACTTTCAGATTACTCCATGTATGATGAGTTTCTACTTGTTGTATCTCCATTTGTCTCCATGTATTGGTTGTTTGTTTCATGGCAGAGGATAGAAAGGTATGGGGTAAAACAGGGGTACTTATAAGTTTGTGACAGACCTGTGTCACATACTGGTATTAACATGCAATCACAGTAAATTTTTTTGTTTACAGGTAAATATTTTTGTCTTTGGTGCCTCACAACCAAAGAATTGGCTAATATGGCTCCATCACAGGAATCATCAGTACCAGTCCGAACACTTGCACAAATAAAGAAAGATGTAGCAGACTTTAAGAAAAGTGGAGCTGTGTTGAAGAAAGCAAAAAACTTCCATAATTGCATCAGAGAGCCAATGTTTGAAATTCCCTTGTCAAGGGTTAGTAAAAGTAGGATTTTTGCAAAGCAAGAGGATTTTCCTCTTCTACTTTGCACAAGTTTATATCCCTCTTATCTATAATAATGTCATTAATTCATATTGTTACAATTATGAAGTCACAAAATTATTCATAATCAAGAACTCACTTATGGCTCACATTTTTTAAAAGAGGGCATGGCTCTACAAGTGCTAATTGATGTACATGTAGATTTGTGCCCTCTGTTCAGAAATGTGAGTTACAAGTGAGTTCATGATTGTTAATAATTTTTCGACATCAGAATTGTAACACTACGAATTACTGACATTATTACAGTGTTACAATTATGAAGTAATGAAATTATTCACAATCAAGAACTCACTTATAGCTCACATTTCTTATTGGGCATTGATCTACAAGTGCTAACTGATGTACTTATAGATCTATGCCCTCTAGTATGAAATGTGAGCTAAGGTGAATGCTTGATTGTTGATTTTCCCACATGTGAACTCCTTAATTTGTGCCAGGATGGTAGTAACAAACTCAATTTAAAAAGCTGATAGATTGTTTTATGACACTTTTTCATTTTCAGGTGGTGAACAATTCACATCAATTTTTTTTCAACTTTTCTGACAAACAGGTATGCCTGCCAGTGCTGCACATATCTCTGGGTATTTTTCACAGGTTCTATAAATTACTGCAACATGCTTGTCATCTGCATGACATTAAGATCTTTACTAGCATGGTGCAGGATGATGATGTTGATGAGCCTGTGCTAAGATCACAACGTTTTGCGGAGTATGTCACACTGGTTGAGCAAATGGTAGCCCATGAACAGAAAGCTCAGGAGTGTAAAGACAAGGCTGACATGCTAGGCAATGATATAGAGCGTCTTTTGCTGCATTCTGATGATGAAGACTCAGATGATGATGATGATGTCAGACACCCTACACTTCATGAAATAAAGCAAATGGAAAGAGAAAAAGAAAAGCTGTATGATCTGGTAGAAGATAAGGTGCATATCAGTCATGATTCTAATGATTTTTACTCTGCCATTTCATTTTGAATGAATTTTCTTTCAGTGTGTCAGCAATAAGGAGGGTCATGGTAATAATGAAATTCTTTATGTTTATCATAGAGAAGGGAAGCAGCAGAATTAAAGGACAAGTTACCCGCACAAGCAGGTTTCACTGTGAGAGGCCTTGAGTCTGCACTAGCTACCATTAATGTGTATTTACAAAGCTATCATAGTCAAGCATTCATCGGGAACCATGTTGATAAATGTTGTAAGGTGTGTCAGGAAATATATCAAGCTGAATCATTTAGTTGATATTTTATAGACACCTATGTTTGAATGTTTTGTTTTCCTTTGTTCAAATTCTGATAACACTGTTCTAATATATCAATGTTAGATTGATTTAGTTTCACAAGCAGGTATTGTTCAAGAAAAGACTAGCATGGCATGTTTTATCTTTACTTTTGATACTCACCATATATATCCTTTTTGTTTTGTCAGTTTCTTGACTCCCAAGACATTAGAATATTTTATTTGATTTCAATTTGTTCTTTTTTTGGTAATTTAATTGTTTTGCTATAATTTGTGTTTGTTGTGTTGTGTTGTGGTATCTGTATTGTTCATTTCCAGGTTCCAAGTCATAATTATGATAATCAGTAAGTATTTTGCTATATTTACATGTATTTTTGACCTCTGTCTTGTTTCCAGCCTGCAAATGTAACCCTTTTGTGTGATGCTGTCATCAAAGTCACTGAAAATGTATGTGAACATCTCTTGGGTGATGCAAGGGCTATTGTTGCTCAGTATCAACCACTGTTCACTCATTTCAGTACTTGTCACAATCTCTACTCATTGAGTAGAGAACTCACAACTGCTGAAATAGAGCTATTAGGTATGTACACATATCAGGGTTCTCCACAAGTGATTTGGTGGTTGAGGGATAGGTCATCTATCCTGATAGTTTTTACCAATCCATTCATAAGTCAATAACTAAACGAAAGAATACATTTGCTCAATTACATGCAAATTATTAGTTATTATGTTAATTGACCATCTCTCTAGTTTCCAAGACTTTTGGAGAACACTGCATATTATAGATATAAAGGTAAGCAGCCTGTATGTATTCATATACAGGGCAATTTCATTTCTCAATCACAGGGCAATTTCAGTTCTCAAATTTGACATGCATTGGTTAGTAAATATAAGAATTGATGATATTACTATCCAAAGAGCAAATCCTCTCATTGCCAACTGGACACAGTTTGTTGTGTAGATAATTTGTTGTTGATGCATTTTTACAAAAATAGAAGTACAGCTATATTAAATGACATTATAACAAACTCATGTGTGTTTCCTCAAGCAGTGATGTCCTTTTAGCAACTATGTTTAAATATAGTATGCCCTAAATGAAACCATGATGTTTTTGTACATTTAAAATTGTATAAATTTGTTCTTTCCTGACAGATTCTTCAATTACACAACTGATGGAACATTTCAGGAAGAGCTTCCCATCTGTAAATGTTTTCCCGAAATTACATATACTGGAACACCATGTCATGGAACGCATTAGGGAGCATAACAGAGGGTTGGGATTCTTTTCTGAGCAAGGGGTGGAATCAATTCATCACAAGTTAAATGAAGCATATCAAAGTTATCAGTGTCTTCCAGGGAAAAATCTCAAAAAACTTGAGCAAATGATAAAAGATCATCATGTCAAAGTAAACCCAAATCATGTGAAACCTGAAATCAAAAAGAGGAAGTAATCAACAGTGCTTGTATTTGACTGTCCTGAGAAAATTTTTTGATACTTCAATCAATAAAGATGTGAACATGTTAGTTTTAATCTGATAATTTGATTGTATCTTTGTTGTCTTTCTTGATTGCTTTTATTGTGTGTGTGTGTGTGTGTGTGTGTGCGTTTTGAGGTGATTATATCAACTTTGTTGCATGAGTTATCCTAAGTATAGAGCTATAAAGAAGGTAATGCCATGAAAGCATCACAAATTAATGACAAGGCCAGCAAAATAAGCATATTTTTAATAATTTATTAGTTGCAGGCCAAAATCCTGCTGTTAAGTGACAGTATTATGATTGCTCAATAGCAATATCCCTGTAACTCAAGTACAAATAGATCATCACAACTTTGGCGTAGAGGGC
The DNA here is from genome assembly GCF_041260155.1 of Ptychodera flava. Lineage (NCBI taxonomy): Eukaryota > Metazoa > Hemichordata > Enteropneusta > Ptychoderidae > Ptychodera > Ptychodera flava. Next base: position 28,399,064 of record NC_091937.1, on the reverse strand, counting down.
GCTGCTCCCAAAAGGCGGCCATTTTGTTTCCCCCAACTAAGTTACCATTACGTAACTCATAGTACATAGACCCTCGAGTGTCTATGAACTACATTTCTGCAGTTATAGCCTGTAAACGAGGTCACCGGTAACACACTGCCTATAGGGTTTCTCCGTCGTCTTTTTGGCCTTCAGAGAAGGCCAAAAGACGACGGAGAGGCCCTAGACTTCACACAGCCGTGGCACACAGAGCTATACTGCGAGGCGCGTCCATTGTGTTTTGACATCATGTACACAACGAACAACAGACTCCTTTGACCCTGAAACAGAACCCCTTTTCTGGATCACAGGGACTGTCCAACGTGAACCTGAACACAAGCGATTGTGGACTATGCGGGTGTTTCACCTCCGCTTCACATGGATCATACCTTGTGAACTTAGTCTTAGAACACTGCTTGGATTGATCAGTGAATCATTAAACAGAATTTCAAAAGAACGCAAAGAAGTCATCGTGTTAGGTGACTTCAACATTGACTTATCAAAAGATAATCAGAAAGCCTGCTTATGGCAAGACTTTATGGACAATGAATATGATTTCAGTCAGTTGGTTACAGAGCCAACTCGAATATCATCAGCGACTGAAACGTTAATTGATCACATTTTCGTCTCGCACCCAGAGAATATTACACAAAGCTTTGTGGCTAAGTACTCAATTAGTGACCATTTCCCTATATGTGTCACGAGAAAAGCATCTGTAACAAACGATAAGAGTGCAAGTACTATTAAATACAGGTGTTTCAAAAATTTCACTGAATCAAAATTTTGTGAGGAATTACGTTGTCAACCATGGTCTGTTGTTGACGCTTTTGATGATCCCGAGGATAGGCTGGATACCTGGATGTACCTATTCGGTAGTGTGGTTGATGCGCATGCGCCCATCAGGGAGAAGAGAGTGAGGCACAAACATCGCCCCGATTGGTGGACTGAAGAAATATCCAATGCCATGTCCCAAAGGGATAAAGTTGACAAAAAGACAAACTTTGAAACTTTTAAATACTGGAGAAATAGAGTGAAGTCACTCATATTTCAGGCAAAGTGTGTGTATTATCAGTCAATTCTAGAAAAGGGCCAGTGTGCTATTAGGGATTTCTGGAACCATTTAAGGGAGTTAGTTCCAGGTAAAACATCTTCAATGCCGTTGAATATGAATATAAATGGTAATGAATTAAATAACCCTAATTCCATTGCTAACGGTCTTAATAATTGGTTTTCATCTGTTGTGGATAAATATGTGACCAAAAGCAATGAAGAATCAGATTCCTTTCTGGATAACCTCAAAGACTTTGTATCCAGGAAAAAGAACTCCCAATCGGTCTTTTGTATACCAGAAATAACTGTAGAGTTTGTTGAAAAACAACTCAAATCGTTAGATATCAAAAAGGCTACCGGTCTTGATGGATTGCAAGCTCAATTTTTAACCAAAGCAGCAGATGTTATAGCCCCGTCGATAACAGGTATTTTAAACGGTTTTGTACAGTCGGGTACTTTCCCCGCACTATGGAAACGTGCAAAGGTCACCCCGTTACATAAGGGTGGAAGTATAGGTGACCCTGGTAATTACCGGCCAGTTAGTATTTTACCAATTTTATCCAAAGTGTTAGAGCGACATATCCATAATCATCTAACTACTTACTTACAAGATAATAACCTATTACATGGCAAACAATCGGGATTTAGAGCTTTTCACTCATGCCAGTCTGCTCTAACTTCACTTTTGGATTCATGGTGTTGTAATATAGACAAAAAACAATTAATTGGTGTAATTTTTCTCGATTTAAGAAAAGCATTTGATCTTGTTAACCATACTATTTTGATCCAAAAACTTAGAATCTACGGCGTTAGAGATAACGCTCTCAACTTTTTTCAGTCATATCTTGCCAACAGAGTACAGTGTGTTGTTATGAATGTTACAAATCTGATAATGTACCATTGTCAGTTGGTGTACCCCAAGGGTCAATTCTAGGCCCACTACTGTTTCTGTTATATATTAATGACATGCCTCTACATACAACTAAATGTGAAGTTGAGATGTTTGCCGATGATAGTACAATGCACACGTCGGCTAAGACCACATGATGAATTAGAATGTAATTAAATAGTGACCTTGAACATATTAATAATTGGTGTTTAAATAACAAAATGTGTCCTAATACTGAGAAAACCAAATGCATGTTGGTCACTACTAGGCGAAAACGGTCACACTTGACTAGTTCAGTACTAAACGTTAAACTTGGTAGCAATAATATTGAAAATGTTGATTGTGAGAAACTTCTTGGTGTTACTATTCAGAGTGATTTGTCTTGGGCATCTCATGTGCATAATATTGTGAAGAAAATCAAATGTAAACTATATCTCTTGGCCAGAATAAGGCCATTTCTACCAACCTCAGCGAGGCGCCAGTTTTACAATTGTTTTATTTTACCCTATTTTGACTATTGTCTTAGTATTTGGGGTTGTTGTAGTGAGAAGGATATGGATCGTTTAAACGGTCTTTTAAAACGGGCAATGAGATTAATTTTGGATTGTGACTCTGGCACTAGTACTCCCTCTGTGGAAATGTTTACTCGTTTGAAATGGTATCCACTATCCTATCGTTACAAGTATAAATTAGTTGTGTCTGTCTACAAAGCTCTTTGTGGCACGGCTCCATCTTATATCCGGGACATGTTAACATTGTACGATGCACAAAGATCTTTAAGATCTGTTTTTAATGAAACTTTAAAAGTACCATTTGCCAGAACTGAATTGCTGAAACAATCTTTTAGAGTATCTGCTCCGAGGTTTTATAACGAGTTGCCCACATCAATAAGAGGCTGTACAAGCCTTTCAATTTTTAAACGTGCTTGTTATAAATTTTATTTACAAAGTTTTACTGATGCTGTCACCTTCTGATCATTTTATGTTGTTGTCGATTTTATCGTGTTGCTGTATGTTTTATGTATTTTAACTTTGCTGTGCTGTTGTTTGTTTTTGTATTTTAACTTTCTTTGTGCTCGACCCTTGTGAAAAGAGGCGTATACCTATCAAGGCTATCGAGTTGAAATAAAGATTATTATTATTATTAGTATTATTATTATTATTATTATTATTATTATTATTATTATACACCACAGTTGTTATTGAATTCACTGCCACCGCCGCCATTGTTGTTTGTTCTCTCACAGGGCTCCAAATCCGATAGAAGACAGTCCTTCTTCATTATTTCCGCCGGCATTGTTTTTGAAGTCCAAATTTTGCTGCAAACATATTTCAGAGGGGCGTAAAATTCAAATCAGAGACGGCGTCAAACAGCGGCTACATGTGTGTCTACAGTACAATTTAGCTGTTCACCAAGCTTTGGTTAAATAATATGAACTTTTGACCTCTGGTCCTCTTATCTGAACTTTGAAACATCCGTTGGGGGCGCTTTGCACGAGAACCGTGTGTACGGCGCTTATCTGACAAAACGTGCTTATCTTACAAAAATAACTAATTACTGCTTGTAGCCTTACTTATTTGTGGAAAGTAATCCCTCACACAATACTTCGTCTGTTAAAACATACAAACGAAATCTTAATTAGAGCATTTTAAAATCACAAACATCACAAAATAGCCATATAATAGTTAAAAAATACAGTAAATTTCATTGATTGCGTAAAATCGCCGAGCACCTAAATCAATCACTGTGTATACATCGATCGACACTTAGAGGCTGTCTTAAGGGGTAGAGGAGAGGGCACGAGGTCACATGGGGTCGTCCGCTCTCACGGTGGCAGGAGTATCAAAATCACCACAATGGCAAGCAGAGTACTTGTGTTTTTGTTTATCATCACCTTCCTCGATCGCTCATTTTGCCATTAAACATGATGCTTGGACATGTCAGGTGAGAAGCGACTGGCGGTCGGTGATCGGCCAAGAGACTCGGCCAAGCTTCGGGTGCGTCTATTTCAAGATCCGAGGTGCAAAGTTGTATGCAAATGAGAACAGTGTTGCGAAGTGTAGCGAAGCTAAATTAACACTACAATTGAAAGCTAAACGTTTTAGATTTGTTGGTTTATATTGAATAAAGCATTCTGTCAATTTTGTACATTCAGTTTCTTTGATGCATTGTCAAAATAAAGCCAAGTATCGCGTACTTGATTGCTTGTCATGGAAGGATAGGACTTGTGTAAAGCAGACCTATATTTTTATATCTTGAGGGTCTTTGAAGATTGATCGGGAAGAATTCTCTTTTTTCTCTCTGCTTCACGTCGATTTTTTAGCAAGACCGATTCGGACAACTTTTTGGGGTTTTTTGCTTATAGTCTGTCAGTGACATGTTTCGGTTTTTCTTTCGTGCGTTTGTATGCTCCCCTCTGCCAATAACCGTGTTCTTTTTGTTGAGATGAAATAAAAAACGCAAACTGGGAAAGAAATGTGCGGCATCACAAACTTGACATCTTGCTAGCTGTTAACTTCTGAGGCATTTGCCTCACGTAGTTTGAAATCCTTAAGCTTGCAGCTTTGCAAGCGCCGAAGAATCCAAATACATCTCCGGAATATGTATGAACCATAAAAATTACAGTCTGATTTTTGTTGCAGTTTTTCGACAAATATTACGTAACATCGATGACCTTTGACATTGATTTCACATATCGCTCAAGAAATTATCTCAAAGTGTTATTTAATGATTTGAATATATTACGTTCATGCCCTGGATACAGTCATCAAAATTACCCCCTCAGTGCTGACGCATCTACCACACAATGACTGACCGGTCACAAGGAAATACTAGGCAAAACATTTTTTTGAAAAAAGATATATTTATCTCAACACAGTTGCAAATAAAACAAATGTACATAACTGTGAATGCGTTAAAATTACAATGCAACTTGTCTGAAAAAGCATAAAATTTAGGCAAAACAAAAATCTAGGCAAAAAAATTAGGCAAAACATTTTTCAAACATTTTATTCTAACAGCGACCCAACTGTGATTTTATTGGTAATACTAACAGCATACAAAAATATTCTTCACTGCAGTGTTGTCAAAGAATACAGCGGAGCTATATTTATTATATAGCTTTGGTTTTGTTTCACCAAGATGAAGCTAGATATTGTCAGCAATATTCTACAAAACATAGCTTCAAGGACACTTGGCTCACATTTGATTCGATGTGGTAGGCTAGAATGAGTATACTTTTAAGTAAGTTTATACCTGGGAAACGGCATAACAAGTTTTAATGCAATCGGACGAGCTATTTCAGAGAAAATGATTTTTGACCAAAAATCAGAAAAATTGCGTCAAATACAATTTCAACAAATCCGATAGAGGACAACCCTTAAATGAAGAGTATCAAGTTTAAAAGTAACCCGATATGAACTTTAAGAGACAATGATTTTTTGACCAAAAATTGGGAAAATTGTCCCAAAAATACAAATATGAAAACTTTCACACAATTCGAACAAATCTGTGAGAAGCCAACCCCTGGATCATGCATACCAAGCTTCAAGGTAATTGAACAAGTGCTTTAAGAGAAGATGATATTTTGACCAAAAACGGAAAAATTTTGCCCACAAATTACAACTGTCAAAAGTTCATTGTAATACAATTTGAACAAATCTAACTTAAGTCACCATAAATAACCCACATCAACGAAAGCTGTCCTGGATTTTTCCCTGTTTTACCTCATTTGCATATTTTTGAAACTGACATGTTCATTTGAACAAATTCATATCTCCACTCCTTGATGCATCAGTGTTCATCAAATACTAATAACTGGTGCAGCTTTTTTGGAGTTTTTAATGTGGACGGACAGACTTCTACACATACTAACATGCATACATACATATATGCATACATACATACATACATATACATATAGACGCCAATGACATACCATATAAGCTGTCTTTGGTACATATACCAAATGTAAGCTAAAAACCATGCCAGTACGGTATATGTAAATCAATATAACATCCTACATTATTTTCATGAGTGTAACACCATGATGACACATCCCTCATATAGATAACAATATGCTTAGGATACAGTCAGGAACATATTTTGAACATTGAATGCCTCAGTTCGTATGTTCCATTTCTATTTCATGAGGTCAGATATTAAGATGAATACATCTACTGTTAACATTAGCAGGGGCTCATATGCAATAAGATGAACAGGTGTAACTTATCTCTCTTCAGTCAAAATAGCTGAATATGTTATTGGATTGATTCATGTGCCCAAATATCTTTCTCCAATATTTTTTTTTCAAATGCTTTAATACACTGATATTTTACATGTGAAACTCTTTTCTACATCATTCTCTGCATTCATGAGGTCTTATATTTGCATGGTCAACATCATATGTCTCTCCAGACCACCCTCCTGTTTGAATGGTGTATAACACTTGTTGCAATGGTATGATCCAACGTTAACTTTTAACCAATATGCCCCACAGAAATATTTTTGAGGTAAAGTTTCACCAGTTTCTTTGTGTCTATACAGCAAGGTATTGTGCCATTGTGTTCATGTGATATTTTGAGTGTTTAAAAATAAACCTAAATGTGTTAGGAAATATATTCTTGTATTACGTCATTATTAGTACAGTGCCTTACTGTATAGATACTCTGATAGCATTCCTTCTAAGACTAAGCTTTGAGGCACCGCTTCCTTTCACTGTTTATTTTACCAACCAGAGATTCCATCTGCTAAGACAAAATGTCTAATCCATCATGTGCCTTTCCCATGACTCATAGACACTTTTCCTGCCAAAAGTGCTTTATCTACGGGAACCTCGCCTTCCCTAATCAGAGACTTTTCCACCCTCAACAGAGACACTACACGTCACTGAACTCTATACACGGTCTCTCACCCGAGTGTTATGCTTCACTGTATTAGCCACTGTCTATTATATTAGTATAGAATAAAGTAGTCATTTATAGTATTAGACGACTTCGTCTCCCGACTGCTTACTCAGACCTGGTCATATTCCACACAAAATGTGAATTTTTCACCACACTCTTTTCATACATGCTGTCTGACATTACGATGGATCAACATGTGCCTTTTAAGATTGCCTTTATGCATGAATGTTTTACCACACTCTTTACATTCATGCGATCTGACACCAGAATGGATCAGCATATGGATTTTAAGACTGCATTTCTCCGTGAATGTTTTACCACACTCTTTACATTCATGCGGTCTGACACCAGAATGGATCAACATATGTCTTCTAAGACTGCATTTCTGCGTGAATGTTTTACCACACTCTTTACATTCATGCGGTCTGACATCAGAATGCATCAGCATATGGATTTTAAGATGGCCCTTCTGTGTGAATGTTTTACCACACTCTGTACATTCATGCTGTCTGACACCAGAATGGATCAGCATATGGATTTTAAGACTGCCCTTCTCTGTGAATGTTTTACCACACTCTTTACATTCATGTGGTCTGACACCAGAATGGATTAACATATGACTTTTAAGATTTCCCTTGTCTGTGAATGTTTTACCACACTCTGTACATTCATGTGGTCTGATACCAGAATGGACTAACATATGTCTTTTTAGACTGCTCCTTAGTGTCAATTTTTGACCACACTCTTTACATTCATGTGGTCTGACATCGGAATGGATCAACATATGCCTGATTAGATTGTTTTTCGTTTTAAATCTTTTACCACATTCACTGCATTTATTTGGTCTATTCTCTGGATGGGTTAGCATGTGCTTTTTAAGATTGCCCTTCTCTGTAAATGTTTGACAACACTCTGTACACTCATGCTGTCTGACACCAGAATGGGTTAACATATGTCTTTTATGAGTGCCCCTTAATGTGAATGTTTTACCACACTCTCTACATGTATGTGGTCTGACACCAGAATGGATTAACATATGCCTTTTAAGACTGCCCTTCTGTGTGAGTCTTTGACCACACTCTTTACATTCATGCTGTCTGACACCAGAATGGATCAGCATATGGATTTTAAGATTGTACTTCATTGTGAATGTTCTACCACACTCTGTACACTCATGTTGTCTGACACCAGAATGGATTAACATATGTCTTTTATGAGTGCCCCTTAATGCGAATGTTTTACCACACTCTTTACATTTATGTGGTCTGACACCAGAATGGATTAACATATGCTTTTTAAGACTGCCCTTCTGTGTGAATCTTTGACCACACTCTCTACATTCATGCTGTCTGACACCAGAATGGATCAACATATGCTTGTTTAGACCGTCTTTCATTTTAAATCTTTTGCCACACTTCCCGCATTTATTGGGTCTGTTCTCTGAATGCCTTAGCTGGTGCCTTTTAAGATAGCGTTTCTTTGTGAATGTTTTACGACACTCTTTACATTCATGCTGTCTGATATTTGAGTGCGTCAAAAAATGTGTCTCAAAATTGCCATCATGAATTAATGTTTTAACGCACTCGCTGTGTTCTAATGGCATGAGATCAGACTGCATTACCGGAAGCCCCTTTCGATACATGTTGTGTGTGAAGGTCTCAACGCCTTCTCCAAGTTCAATTTCTTGTGTGCCTGAGAGATTCAACCTATGTGCACCATCATTGCTGTTTTTTATATAAATTTTACCACACCCAGTGCTGATTTCACCGTCACAGTTGTCCAAATTATGAGAACTGCACTCCACCATACGGAAGGAATCTTCGTGTAATGTAGTTTGGTGTTCAATATGATCACCTTCAGAACATGGATTCAAGTCTTCGTTCTGGTGTTCTTGGTTGGACACGCCATATTCCAATGTTATAAGGCCATGTTGCATTATGCCCTGTAGAATCATTGATGCATCTGTTGTTAGAGAGATTGATAAAAAACAGTTCAATAGAGTAAGGCAAACAACAAGGCTCCATAAAGCACTCTTGGACAGACAGATTGTGAAACCAATTGACATGCATATTTACAACATGTCAATGTCCTTGTACGAACTTTGAATAATATTGGTATTTGATACATATCTGAGTTATGGCTCAAGATATGAAAAAATAGTGACAATAATCACTGTTCGCTCCCATATAGTTATCAAAACAAACCAACAATTTTATGAAACATGGACATACACATACAGACAGACTGACATTCACAGACTGGCACAGAGTGATGACATTGACCCCAAGTGTGCCTTGGCCCATGAAGAGTGATAAAGATATAACAAAAAGCTGAATGTAATGATAAAATAGTTAAGTATAGTCCTACAGACCCTGAGGGTGAATATGTTACAGCAATTTGATTAGTTTCTTTTCGTTTTCTACTTCTGTGATAATTTTTAAGACAATCAAACTGCAAGGCAGTTTGAATATGTATTGACAAACATGTTATCTTTTACAAGCACACAGCAAACTGTTCATGATTTTTCATTTACAATATTTGACATAGACTGAAATACATAACATGCAACCGATTTACATTTTGCCCATGCACCAGATACATGGAGAGATTTCAACATACAATCATCAACTCAGAAACCCTATAGGGAAAAGTAAACATTGTTTTCTTCCAGAACAGCTGGTACATCCACATCTGGAGCAACTTAAAAACTTAACCAATTACACAAGGATGATGACACAAGAAATAAAGTTAAGAAATTTAACTGTGGTGAACTTGACTATTCCTTTCAAATCCTTACCTAACTTGATTGACATCTTAAACTAAAATACACTGCATGGTTAATTGCACACAAAAATACATCAGGGGTGAACCATTTGATAAAAGGGGGTTGTCTGGAAGATTGATGAGGAACATTATCATTTTTATCCAATACATTGTACATTCTTTTTTTCCCACTATCCCACCTTTTCTTTTTGACTAACCTTCTGTGGCTGATTTTGTTATTGACATTTGTTTGGATTTTTTTCAAAATCTGCCAGGACTCCCCCCTCTCCATCACTCTTTAACATAGAAAAAAACTTTGAATATATTTGTTGGAAACCAAACCTGCTGAAATCACCTCAGCTATGTTTTCTCATTATTTTTTACCGCATTTCAACACCAAATACAGTTTACCATTTCAAATGCTTACTGAATCACTGCATTATCTTAAACATAGGGCCAATGTCCCTGAAGCTGCTATAGACATGGATACAAAATTAAGTATTTCCTGACTGTATGAAATCATCTCACTAAGGTCATCCTAGGGACCTGTTAGCCAAATATTAAAGCTGCCTGACCAGCGGTTTTGAAAAAAACAAGCGACCCAATAATCGACAGAGCTCTGCTGTGTTATGCAGTGTTTCCGTTAACGCAAAATCCTGCGTATTTTACGCAAAATTGTTCGGAAATACGCAAAAAAAATCATGACTGCGTAAACAAATACGCATTGAGAAATGCTGCCCAATGATACGACGTACTTGGCCCATTGCCTAGCCTAAACGAGGTTCAATGCAGATAAAAAATAGAACATATGCACCTGCTTGCAAGTGACATTTATCATGATATTGCAACATTTTAGACTTTAGCAGACCGCAGCACTTTATGCAACATTGTATTTCAGCATCACAAAACGTCATGTCAATCAGTTCTGTACAGACAATGGCACTACAGATGCAAAAAATTCGAGAATCGACCGAGTCTACGTTGTTGGTAACACAATACAGTTAATGGTCACTACGTTGCATGTTATTTGGAAAGTGTTTACGGGTGACCATTTAGACTCAGTCGGGTTCAATTTTTGAGAGGTCCCGCTGGACTTTGAACAGTATCTGCTTTTTGTTGGCCCTTTGAAAACACTAATTTCGTAGTCAGAAGGTATTTTCATTGAACATGAACTCATTGGGCTGCTCAACGATCATATACGGGACATGCATTACGGCAAGGCAAACGTTCAGCTACACCTTGAAGCCCCCCAGGTTGTTGTTTTTTTGTTAATAGAGCATGCGCATTACAGGAAACCCCCCAAGTTCTACAGAAAAGACTGCCCAGCTCACTTCAGATACTGATTTGTACCGTACGCATTTTGAATACATTTCACGCAAATAAAAACTCAGTTGCGTAAAATCGTACACAAGTTTTGAAATTGTAACGGAAACGCTGTTATGTAGAGAGCAACTTTTCGTGACATATGTACTGATGAAGAAGGTTGAGATCTTTGATAGCTCATTTCAGGATGGCCTGACCTAAAATGGCAAAACTAGCTGCAAAATACAAAATTGATGATTTCATCATAATTATGTATAAAATTGTATACCAAATATCAAAGCTATCACATGACTAACTTTTGAGAAACAAATATTTTGACCAAAAACAGCAAAAATTGACCCAAAAATACAAAAATTGAAGATTTCATCAAATTTCACTATATCACACTAAGAGAACCCCTAGGAACCTGTATACCAAATATCAAAGACATCAGACAAGTAGTTTTTGAGAAACACATTTTTTGACCAAAAATGGCAAAAATTGCACCAAAAATACAAAATTGCAGATTTCATCATATATTCTATATATCATATTTAGTTTATCTGTAGGAACCTGTATACCAAATATAAAAGCTGTCAGACGAGCGGTTTTGATGAAATAAATGTTTGACCAAAAATGACAAAAAAATTCCTTAAAAATACAGATTTGCATATTTGAACAAATCCAAGTTGGGTTATCCCTACGGACCTGTATACCAAATATCAAAGCTGTCTGACCAGCGGTTATGAAGGGGAAGATTTTTGACCAAAAACGCCTTTTTTGACACTAATTTGCATATTTTCAACAATATCAAAAAATCAAAAAAAGCACAATCATTTCAGGTCAGCCCAAAGTACTTACATGCAAATTTTTCATGTAATCTACTCTGTGGTTATTGAGTTTTTCAATTTTGACTGTTTTTACATTTTTTCATTTAATTTGCATATTTTTGGCAATGACAACTTCATTTGAACAAAATCTCATCTACAGCCCATCATCCATGTACACACCAAATATCAAGATGAAATGTGCAGCGGTTTTGGAGTTTTTGATGTTGACGGACAGACATACAGACATACATACATACAGACATTTTCCTAGCCTATAAGAATAGCTTCCATTGCCATATATACATATGGCTATGGGAGCTAAAATCGTAACATAATGGCAGCCACACAGCCAATGTATGTGATCTTACTGTAAAAAATAGTGACAATATCACTGTTCGCTCCCATATAGTTATCAAAACAAGCCAACAATGGTATGAAACATAAACATACATACAGACAGACTGACATACACAGATTGGCACAGAGTGATGACATTGGCCCCCAAGTATGCCTTGGCTCATTGAGAGTGATAAAGATATAACAACAGCTGAATGTAATGGTAAAATAATTAAGTATAGGCCTACAGGCACTGAGGGTGCATAATATGTTACAGCAATTTGATTAGTTTCTTTTCCTTTTCTACTTCTGTGATTATTTTTAAGACTATTAAAGGCCCGTGAGCTGTAACTTTTAACATTTTATTTACCCTAAAATAACCCCAAACGTCTCGAATGTTGATTGAATTCTTGCAATTAAGCGATATACCCTTCAACTAACATACTAGGACAGTCACAAACGACACAGAACGCAAGGAAATTCACGCGATATCGCCTCATTTTAAATGTACCGCCATTTCGCAAAAGCAGTCACGTGACCAAGAACACAGCAAATGCAACGTCACACGGAGGACGAGAGCGGGATCTTACTGTGTGATACTGCGCGATGTGGGAGCGTGACCCCATTCGCAACTCGACAACAATGGAGTCTACACTTGAGGTAATGTAAGCTTATGTCTATTTTGTAAACAAACTCACGTGTTTTCTGCCCCCTCAAACCTTGTATTTAATGCTGATTGTTCTCCAGTTCGATGTTTCATTTGAACAAAGAGGGTGTTACAACAGTTGTAGGCATAAACGATGCGATTGAAATGACAAGGAACTAGAGCTTGTTTGTGAATTTGGCCCGGCCAGGCGGCCGCTGGTCGCAGTCCGGTAAAGCGTACGGGTAGCTGCCCATAGCGTACGCTAGAGTCTCGTTGTGGTTCGTTGTTTCGCATGGATTTCCAGAACTAGTAATTCGTTTTGAATCTGGATTTACCCAGAATGGTTTTCAGTTAGCGATACGCCGTTCGGGTTTTGTAATTACGAACGTATTCGCTCATATTTGGCCTGAGTGAGCCATGCGGTTGAACCATGAGCGGCATTGACCAAATGCAGTCGATCTTATTTCTGAACACTGTCAATTTCCGAGCCATTTTGCAAACGGATTACTTACTTTACACAGATTCGGAATTATTGTGTGAATAACCTTGAGTTTAACAATGCCTTTCGTGTGTTTTTAGTCAGCTCTAATCGAACTGTTGAGACATACGGCCCCGATCCTACTTCTATGTTTGAGAGGACGAGTTTAGCAAGCTTCGTGATGATTACGGTAGCATTACAACCATGGAGGTAGAAAGAAAGGTACAACAAGGCTGTGTGATGTGTACTACAGCTGTAAACTTATGCCAACTCGTTTTAGAAATTTTCTTTTCAAAGCGATGAACTTTGAGCATGGAGAAAACGGCGTTGTTCGCACTTGTGACTATAACGTTGCTATGGCGATACCAAAACAAGGACAAACAGCTGTTTTATTGTGATTTGCATTTTCGCCATGGCTTTTGAAGTACAATTTGCTGGGAAATTTGAAGGGTAAACAACACATTTTCAGTGTATTTCTTGAGGGTCTATGATACAACATAAATGACAAAGGTGGTCCTTTTATGCAGTGGCTTTGAAAATGTCAAATATATATGTTATGCATCAAAAGCATATTTCCTTCCAAATTTTTAGTCTGACTTTACACATCTTAATTTCCATCAAGAGTTAACCCACAGTTTACTTGCCATGTTATGGTCAAGAATTAAAGTAAAGTGTCGACTACTTACTTTGCTTTGTTTAGAAGAGAAGATGGTAACAAAGAAAAACTCAACACTGACCAGTGACCGGCAGAGTGCAGTATATCTACATTTGAATCTCCTTTGTAATTTTTCTGATTCTTTCATTTTGCAGACATCACCGACCGATTCTACTGATAGTTCTGTAATAACTGAATCCCAAGAAAGATGAGGGAGACAGGGGTAGAGGGAGAGGCACAGGGAGAGGGTGAGGACAGGGACGCAGAGGTTGGGGCAGAGGAAGAGGGGCTAGATGGGGAAGGCTTGTGACAAGAGCAGATGAGGCATTGCGAAATGTGCAGCAACGGAAAAATATTCTTCATGTAAGAAAATTTTTTGCTTTGTATACACACCGTGATAATGGGACATACAGATTGACATCAGCATATAGCCATCACAATAATATCATCTTATTTTCAGGAGATGCTGCAGAAAATGACACCAGAACAGAAGCATGTTGCAGGTGGTTGAGAGGGACATAAGTTTAATATTTGACTTTGCAGTCCTATCTGAACAGGCTGGAGGATCCCATCCTGGACCTTCACAAACAGTCAAGATTGATGTGTCGTCAAAACTGTCGGCAGATGCCAACCCTTGCTGAGAGAAAATGTTGTGGGGAGGTGCCTGGGCTCTGTATCTCCAGATTGCTAGTCAGTATGTTTATGAACTGAATGCAAACAAGCAGACATTTGCCATGAAATTTTTCTAAGAAAATCATCATACAAGTTATTAGGGTATTCCTACTTTAACCATATTGTCCCTACCCATGGTCATTTATGGACTGAATTGTCAATTTAATGCAATAAATCCAATCAACTGCAAGTCATCCTTTGCTTTTAGATCAGATCTGGTAAACAGTCTTGATGCATATGTAATAATTGTAATGTGATGAATACCAACTGACTGAGATGGAAAGCCATGTGTGCTGGGCAAATTATTTATGTAATGACTTTTGGATACGTAATGCTCTTGAGTGTTGAGAATGCACTGGCATGGTCACAGAGGAATTCTAAAATGTAAGACGAGACTGTTACATGTGTACATAAAAATCCTCATTTTGGTATTTCAAAGGAAGAACACCTCTCAGAAGATCAGCATAGCTACTGTAACAGTGTTACTGTTCTTCCAAAAATATTTTTGAGACAAGCAAACTAGTACCAAACTCAGAACTTTGGGAAAGGAAGTAGAGATCAATGAGAATTTATCCAATCATGGGAAATATAAACAAAAGCAATACATATTGAAACAAATATCATATTTTTTCAGGATTTCAGAGTTATCTGCCTTGATGAAGGAGTCCTTGCAGTTGCTAGAGCCATCGGATGGATATGATGGCCACCAATGACTTTGATGACTACCACAAGTGCAACAGGCATGCTGCATACCAGCAATTTATTTTGTGGGAGCATGGGAAACCTGGCGCAAGAAACTAGAGTGATACCAGGTTGCTGTGTTTGGGCAATAAGAGAAAAATATCCTGATCAGTTTGGTCAATATACAGGGTTCATTCCAACACGTTTTGCATAAAAGGAATTGCAGGCATCATTTTGCATGTGATATAGCCACTAACTGATGACGTCAAAACTGCCATACACGATACACACTGCCATAACTTTCAGGGCGTCTGTGTCTTGTGTACAGTGATTTGATGTAATCAGTTCGTGGCTATACTACTTGTAAAATGGTGCTGAATTGCATAATTGTGACAAAATGGTAACAAGATATATAGCTCATTTACCCAAACACAGCAGCTTGGTTACCTCCCATTTGGCACAGTACTTGATATTTCCTATACATGTTAATCATGATTTATACACTCAGAGACTCTTCAGCGAAATCTACAAAGTCTCCCTGTGTACACAAATTCACAGACTGGTTTCTTTAATTCTGAAAATGTACTTTTAAGGACACCATTCTTCTAAATTGCCATTTTAAATGACTCAGAAAATTATGCTTGATTGAGAGAGGAGATAGTATTTTCATAAAATTTCCACTGATTGTGTCCTCAGCCATACAGAATGTGGTTGAAAGTAGGGAGACTAGTTGCACCTGTTTCATGAAACAAAAGGATATTGTTTCCCCATCCACCAGAAAGACAAAAGAAATTTACATGCTGACTTTTCTATCTAAGAGAATGACCTCTCAGTTTGTCATAAATTGCTCACCAAAAGTATGGCATTTGTCTAGAGGGTTTGCCTTATTGCTTTCAGGCAGAACTGAAAAAGTTACAAAAATTCTAATGTTGTGTGTAGAAATCAAACCAAATTGTGGGAAGTCTCATGAACTGTACTGTTTTAATTTGTTGACCTCAACATATCATGTTTACCGTACCATCCATTTTAACTGTTGTGTGTCAAGTAGTTGTGGAGTACAGTTGGCTTTGGCCAAACAACTGTATCACCCTTTCATGGTGATATGTATTGGTGTGCCATATTTCTCATTTCATGTAAAATTTGAATATCTGCTTCCATCAAATTCATCAATGGCTATCTTCATGTCTACGGAGCGAACGGAGTGAATTTTTCACATAAAGTTTTATATTTATTGCTGTACAAGTTTATTTGCATACATGTCATGTATTTACAGAGACACTCGTCCAATAACCAGGATTTTGCCAGTCCTGGGGACAGACATTCCTCAATGTGACAAGACATTCAGTGCAATCATTGTCCTAATTGTTTTATTTCTTTCTTGCCTGAGTTTCCAGTAAAGTGCCCAAATTCACCCTATAAATAGGGGCTTAGACCTGAAAGGGATTTACCCTAATTTTACATGAATTTTTTTCTTATTTTGAATGTTTTATCTTGCATGCTTACTGTCTCATTTACTGTAAAAAAGGTGAAAGCTTTTTTAAGATTGAAAACAGTGACGATGTGTTGAATAAAAGGTAACGTTTTAAAATGTATACAATTGTGATGCTTTTTAAGAAAGTTTACATCTCTACTAAAAGGGAAAATGGTAAATGTATCCATATAGAGTACTTTCTGTACATCACAACTTGGGCAGCTACAGCATACTGAAGACACCATTCAATTCACAACATTGCACGGTAGTTTGCAAAACCTGAAACTGAAAGGAATAAAATGTTAGCAGACTTGAATGATGAAAATTGAAGAAAAAGGCTGAACAATCTAAACATCTGGCATTATCAGTTTTTTGCTTGTCACCATGACCGAATGGCTGAAGTAAGTCTACAATCATGAGGTTTGAGTGTCCATGGATAAACAGAAAGTGGTTACTTTACAAATATGTTTATATTATATTTTGGATCAAGACAGATACACTTGTAAAGCAAATGGAATTTTTTACTTTGCTTGAAAGGATCAGTAGTTACACCTTAATTGAATCATGTTGAATACAAATCTTAAATAGTCACTTCCTACTACCACTAAGACCCTCTTTTTTAGTGTCTGTGCTACTACTGACAAGTATTTTCTGACTCATTAAGCAAAGATGTATCCATAGTTCAGACAATTTATACAGAAAGGTTACACAACAGGATGAAATTATTTATTTCTCATGACTAGATGAAACTGATGATGTGCACGAAATTTCTTGCTGTACTGGCTCAACACAGGTGCAGCCAATGAACAATGCACTTTTAAAGGGGTCTTTACTATGACAAGATATATTGTGCATGACAAGTAATGTGAACTGACTAATTTTAAGTCATGAGGGTAATTAATTAGCTGTTCATAATTTGCCCTGTCACTGAAAATTTTTCGACTTGCTCTCCCGCACTCAAACTTCATTTTTACCCTCTCCCCACTTATTTTTGCCAGTTTCCCCTCCCCACTGTCAATTTTTGAAGCTCCCCTGCCCTGTGGCGGAAAAACTTGCCTATTTCCCCTGCCCTGCAAAAAATTCCCCCCTAAATTTTGTCATTCCATTTCCCCTGCAGACATGGAGCTACCCTACCCTGTGATGAAAAACCTGTTGATTTTCCCCAGCCCTGTGAAAAATTTCCCCTGAAAACATAATGGCTCAACTTCCCGTCCCCGTTTTAAAAGTAGCTCCCCCTCTCCTCGTTTTTCGCAAAGCCCTGTCCCCGGGACAACCAACCGATATCTGCCCTGCCCGACAAAAAAACTAAAATTTGCTCCCGTGCCAGCTAAAAATATGTCCCCTGCCCAAGCAAAATTAATAGTTCCCCTGCCCTCAAATATTGCTGTAGCTCCGTTGGCTGCACCTGTCACCACATGTTACGAGAGGCGATGTTTGCCAACTCGTCCTTGCGCTTAGAACTGGCGGTATTAAAAACAGTAGCAATAGCAGTCGCTCGGTCCAGGAAGGACAGTGACTGTTTACTTCGATTCTTGTTTTAACTGCGACAAGATGTGTGAAACGATTCAGTACGTAAACTGCGTTGTAAGCTTACCGTACGCGAGTATGAGATTTTGTTGTGATTTCTATTCAAGCTATGGTATTTCCTAACATTTGGAGAGTCAAAAGTTGATCTTTCAAAGCTAAAACGTGACCTTCTTTGAATATTAATGCATGTATAGTGAATTTATCAAGGCATCGTTGCACAACCCATGGTCGTCAAGCACTCGCACGCACTATTCGACACGGTATATTGTGTACAGTCACTCGCTGTCCGGTCCTATACAGTATACTTACCAATCAATTAACTCCTCCGCCAAATCGGGATTTGCAAGCCCTGTTTTTTCCACTAACTGAAGCCATCTCCCGATCTGGTTTTCGATGTCTAGTTTGCTACGGCGTTTAGACGCATTACTGCGCTGTTGTCTCCATTCCTTGTCAGAATCCGATATGACCGGGCGTACGTTTCCCACTGTGAGACGCCATTTTCTTGTGAGGAATCTAATGCGCATGCGCAACACTCACACTTTATGTGTACTCTTGCGAACTCAAGGCATGGGCGCCGCCATAATCGGGTGCGGCACCGTTTTATTATTTGACTCGTTCAAAGTTACACGTGCGATTTGAGTACGTGGCCAATAACTCGTCTTTGCACACCCTTCAGTAAGTTAATCCACATGAACTAATTCTAATTTGAATGTAAAATCATGGAAATAATGCAAAAAGTTACAGCTCATGTGCCTTTAATATGCAAGGCAGTTTATGTATTGACAAATATGATATCTTTTACAAGCACACAGCAGCAAACTGTTCTTGATTTTTCATTTACAATATTTAACATAGACTGAAATACATTACATGCAAGCAATGTTTACATATTGCCCATACATCAGATACATAGAGAGATTACAATTTACAATCATAAGCTCAGAAACCCTACAGGGAAAAGTAAACATTGTTTTCTTCCGGAACAGCTGGTACATCCACATCTGGAACAACTTACAAACTTAACCAATTACAGGAGGATAATGACAAAAGAGATAAACTTAAGAAATTTAACTGTAGTGAACTTGACTATTCCTTTCAAATCCTTCCCTAACTTGACATCTTAAGGTAGCTACATACCTTTTAGACACTTTCAGATTTTTATTTTTTTCTCAATTGAACAAATCCCAAACCCCAATAAAGTATACATTTTCTGAAAGCCCTGATATAGAGCTATCCGACCAAGTACAGTACACGGTCATTATTTGCATAAGAGTCACGTGACAAGCGTTTTGCTGAACCTTCCAAACCGGTTTTTCCCGCCTTATGCAAACACGCTGCAAGATTTCCGGTTAGAATTTCTTCATTGACAAGCCTTGACAATATCCTTCAAAACCGTGTCTGCGATTTTTTCCCGGAGGCTCCATTCAAATTATATGGCGTGATAATTAAAATTCCTTGAAAAGCACATTCATCTAACACCTTCAAGAGCGAATTAAAAAAAATAAAGGCACATAAAGAAAATCCCAGACACAGTTTTGAAGGATATTGTCAAGGCTTGTCAATGAAGAAATTCCAACCGGAAATCTTGCAGCGTGTTCGCATAAGGCGGGAAAAACCGGTTTTTGGAAGGTTCAGCAAAACACTTGTCACGTGACTCTTATGCAAATAATGACCGTGTACTGTGCTTAGTCGGATAGCTCTATATCAGGGCTTTCAGAAAATGTATACTTTATTGGGGTTTGGGACGTGTTCAATTGAGAAAAAAATAAAAATCTGAAAGTGTCTAAAAGCTATGTAGCTACCTTAAACTAAAATACACTGCATGGTTAATTGCATGCAAAAATACATTGGGGTCGACCTTTTGATAAGGGGGGGGGGGGAAGATTGATGAGGTACATTATCTTTTTTATCCGATCCATTGTACAATCTTTCTTCCCCACTCTCCCACCTTTTCTTTTTGTCAAACCTTCTCTGGCTGACTTTTATTGACATTTCTTTGGAATTTTTTTCAACATCTGCCAGGAACCCCCAATCCATTGTACAATCTTTTTTCCCCACTCTCCCACCTTTTCTTTTTGTCAAACCTTCTCTGGCTGACTTTTATTGACATTTCTTTGGAATTTTTTTCAACATCTGCCAGGAACCCCCCTCTCCCTCACTCTTAAACATTGAAAAAATTTTTGGAATATATTTGTTGGAAACCAAACTTGCTAAAATCACCTCAGCTATGTTTTCTAATGATTTTTACCGCATTTCAACACAAAATACACTTTACCATATCAAATGCTTACTAAATCACCACATTATATACTCTTAGTTACAGTAGGTATAAATTTACCCTCAAAAAATCGTAAAAATACAAAATGAAAGATTTCCCAGTAAAATT
Organism: Ptychodera flava; assembly: GCF_041260155.1. Taxonomy (NCBI): domain Eukaryota; kingdom Metazoa; phylum Hemichordata; class Enteropneusta; family Ptychoderidae; genus Ptychodera; species Ptychodera flava. The sequence goes on along the minus strand of NC_091937.1, from coordinate 28,378,456 downwards.
GACAGTTTCGCAAAGTTGCCACAAAAATTCAAAATTCTGGATTTCAACCTAATTTCAATACATTATATTAAAGCCCCAATAGCTGCTAATTGTATGCATTATTTTCATGATTTTATTTTCAAACCAGAGTTGGTTCGTTTAAATGTACTTGCTGAAGGACGTGTATTGAAGTATCACTGCTTGCTGATTTGGACCATGCCTACACATTTTAACAGGTTTAATAATAAATGGGTGCCGCACCCATAAAATGGCGCCCCCACGGGAAAATACAAAAAACAGTATTTTCCTACACATATACATCGTGATGATAACAGAAACAAGTATGATGCCATTTACTTGAATGCATTATACGGTGGCTAACATTTTGCTGTTGTAATCTTTATTTTCTCTGTCATATGACAAGTTTTTGAAAATAGCGGGAAATCTAAAATGACGTTAAAACCTTTGCATTTACATGCCACTCATGACACTCATGGCGGCGTCATACGGTGGCTAACATTTTGCTGTTGTAATCTTTATTTTTCTTTATTTTCTCTGTCATATGACAAGTTTTTGAAAATAGCGGGAAATCTAAAATGACGTTAAAACCTTTGCATTTACATGCCACTCATGACACTCATGGCAGCGTTATACAGTTTTTCAGTCTCTAATGGGTCTTATTCAAAGAAACCTCTTGGGAAACTAAGGATATTTTGCGATTGATTTATTAAACATTTGCAGCTATTGGGGCTTTAATAAAAACCCTAAGAACCAGTTTACTAAATATCGAAGCAATCAGACTAGACCAAAAATGAGAAAAATCGCCCCCCAAAATACAAAATTGCAGATTTCATCCAAATTTCAATATATGTCATTAACATAACCCAGGGAACTTGTACACTAGATATCAAAGCTACCAGATCAGTAGTTTAAGGAGAAAAATGTTTTGACCAAAAAAGGCAAAAATCGCCCCCAAAATAAAAAAAATTGCCAGTTTCAACATAAATTTAATACATTATATCGAGATAAATCTTAGATACCTGTATACCAAATATCAAAGCTATCAAATCAGTAGTTTTTGGATAATTTTTTTTTTCAAAAATTGGGAAAATTGCCCCAAAATTACAAATATGACAATATCAATACAATTTGCACAAGCATGACTGGGGTCATCCTGAGGAACATGAATATTAACTTTCAGAGCAATCAGACGAGCGATTTCAGAGAACAAGATTTTTTGACTGAAAACAGGAAAAAAATATCCTATAAATACAAACATGCAAATTTCACCCCAATGTTTGCACACATCGTAAAAATACAAACATGCAAATTTCACCCCGATTTTTGTACACATAATTAAGAATACCTAAAGGAATCTGCATACTAAGTTTCAACCAAATCTGACCATTGCTTACTCAGTTTTAGCCATTTGCAGGATTTTTCCTTTTTTCTCCTCATTTGCATATTTTTGGCACTGACATGTTCATTTGAACAAATTCACATCTCCACCCCTAGGTGCATCAGTACACCAAATATTAAGACAGTAGGTGCTGCGGTTTAGAAGTTTTTGACGTGGACGGACATACATACATACATACATACATACATTCATACATACAGACGACATTTTGCCACCTTATAAGAATACCTCCCATTGGCATATATACATATGCATACATGGGAGCTAAAATTAACGTGCATATGTATGACATTGGTCAATGTCCTTGTACCAACTTTGAATAAAACTGGTAGGGACTTGCCTGAGTTATGGCTCTGTACATGGAAAAACTGTAACACAATGGCCGCCAAGAGGCCATATTGAATCGTATTGTGAAACAACTCCACATGCATATGTATGGCATCGGTCAATGTCCTTGTACTAACTTTGAATGAAATCAGTTGAGACATGCATGGGTTATGGCTCAGGACATGAAAAAAATTGTAACAGAATGGCCGCATGGCGGCCATATTAGATTGTATAACAAAACAAGTCGATGTGCATATGTATGACATAAGGAGTAATCCTTGTACCAAGTTTGAATGAAATCACTCGGGCAACTCTGAGATATCTGCGTGAACGGATGGATGCACGTACGCATAGACATGGCCAAACCTGTAAGTCTCCCCGGATGGTGTTCATGGGGACTAATAACCAAGATGAGCTAAAAGCAAGCCATTCATATCATTAACCTAACTATTACCCTCCTAGCTATTAAGACATTCAGTCAGCAATCCAGCAATACAGCACCGTACTCTTTGTATCAGATCCACAAACGCACACTTATTCATACCATACCAATCAAAACTCGACATCTGCCCTGTACGGTATAACGAAACCTTACCTTTCATTGATAATGTATTATCTTGATATTGTTGACGCATCTTTTCAGTCAGTGTCTCTAATGGTTTCAGAAGCTCATGAATTTTGTCCAAATATTTTAGAGATTTGAAAATTGCGGAACACTCTGGAAAAATAAAGAATGTTTCTACATTACATATCCATACAGTAACATTAACAGCCGATCTATGATATTCCCTAACTGAAACATAGTCAGATGAAGTCATATTAATCGAAAATATATATAAGCACCATGACAATGTGCCCCAGCACAACTCAGTGTCAAACAACTGCTTGAATCTTCAGTAAGGGGAGAACCATTTGATTTCTGGGGGGGTATGGAGGATTTTGAGAAAAAAAAATTTGTCACCAGGTGAGAGAGAAGGAAAAAAAAATTGATCCTGTCATGGCCTGAGAAAAAAAAATTGTCATAACAGACAGAAGAGAAAAAAATTGTCACAATGCACCAGAAATTAGCAAAATTTGGAAACCTTATTGTCATGTATTCTTTGCCGGCGTGCCGCCATAGGCGGCACAAATGTTTTTCCCACAAGCAATTCTTATGTTTTTTTTCCTAGCACTTATGATATAAGCATGCACTACACAGGTCTACTTTCCACCTCAGTACACTCAATGTTTTCCTTCCCTTTTCTGACCCAAGAAATCATATTTCAGGATTTCTGTTGCAATATCTCAATGGCATAGGCACTATCTAAAGGGACTATTTGACTTCTGTAAATTGTGAAAATTTAAAACACAAGACACACATCCATTTCTCAAATTTTCAATGCGAGAGGGGGGCACCCCCCTCTCGTGCTCTCCCGCTTGGGTCTTCTAACAGTTTTACTGGTAAAAGACAAATTGAAAATACCTCTCGGATTGCACTACACTGCATAGTGGCGCACAACAATTTCTCTGAACTTTCACAGGATCAAGGGCGAAACTGAACTGTTGTGAATTCATCCTTTATTATCACAGAAACATGTTTTAATTTACCTCAGTTCAATCACCATTTTGAAAGTTAAACATAGCATATTCATGCTTTTCATCAGAAGCTGGCAGCTAGAGAAATGACACAAGAAGGGGACAGATTTTCCATCCCTGTATTTTCATTTGTCTTCAGTCTCTGGCAAACAGAACTGTTTTTCACAAATTGTATTGTCATTGTTTGGTTGTTGAATATTGTGACTCAAACACTGATAATGCAAAAAATGTAAAAAAATATCAGTGTTCAATGTTATTTTCAAACAGTTTGACCGAGTGCAAAATAAACTGAAACTCCTCTCAGATTGCACCATAAAAACATCAATTTCTCAAAATTTCCAATACGAGAGGGGAACCCCCCTCTCGTGCTCTCCCCCCTTGGGTATTCTAACAGTTTCACTTACTAAAAAAATTAAACATGGGGGCCGGGGGCACCGACGTCCTTTGTACCTCCTTACTGTTTATTATTAGCCATAAATGTGAAATTTGGCAAAAAGTCAAATTGTTTGGACATAATTATGAAAGTTATTTGTTCTGGTTAGTTACTGCTCCAGAATAAGTTCAAGTGTGGAATCTAAGTATCAACAGCCTTAGTATATGTGTGAAAGTGAATTAAGAATGAGAGAAGGGATGCAATAAGGATCAACAATATCCATAACAGGAAACAGTAACCTTATATGTTATACAGAAGGGGAGAAAATTTAGCCACAAACTATTGTGATATAATGGACCATGGCTAATCTAAACCAAATAACTTAAACTGGATTGTTGGCATTGATTACACATGTATTTATTGTCCATCAAATAAAAAACAAAATTTGGGCCATTGACTAAAAAACATTTGCTTGTTACACTCACCACACTTGTACTTAAAGTGTTTGAAATGTACACCTATCTACAATACAATGAAAAAAAGTTTGGACACTGTAGGTCAACAGTGTATCTTTAATGTATGAGACTGAACAAGCTTACCCCTCAAGTATATGTACAAGCAAAAACAATATTTAATTTTGAATTACGTAGTACAGGGAAGAGCATACAATATGGTGAAAAGCAAACTAAATATAAAAACTGAATATACAATGATATTGAAATGTTGTTTTACAGTCATGAGTATCTGGTGTGTGCCAAGAGACAAATATTAAAATTGGACAGCATCATCCTGACCACACTTTTCTCTGTCTGGTTGTTTCCTTTTGATTTTCTGATGCAGTGATAGATACAAAATATCCATACAACATAGCTTGCACTTTGTTCACAGTAGAACTGAGTTTTACATGTAAGATAACTTTCTCGTAAACTGTAAATTCTGGCTTCTGGCAGCTCAAACGTCGCAATAACTACATTTTTTGATATGATACGGAGTGCCTTGCACACATATGCAATATGCAGACAGTCGATGTAATTCATAGTAAGAGTCTACTACATTCAAGCATTGTGATGTTGACAGTGCACGATTTCAAGTAGCCACGAGGAAATTCTGATGGTCTTTTAGTGGAAATATATGTAACAACAGTGAAACAAACAACATTAGTTATCGTGACCATGCTAAAGTGCAATCTCGGATCATGTATGATCTGATGATCACGCCAAATTGCCATGTCGGATTTTGCCGTGATTCTGAAGTACACGTACTTCCTTAGTAAATCGGTCAGCACATAAGAACACTGTTTTTAGCGAAGTCAACAATGATGTCAAAATCAACGCACAACTGATGAAATTACCCAAAATAAGCAACAGAAAACTAAAAGTTATCGCTGTGTCGAAAGGACAGTGCATCAACATAAAACGACGCTAGTTATGACACGGACGAAGAAGGAGAGAACGTTCCCTCGCTCTCACCCAGCTATTAGTATGGGCGCCAGTGGGATTGCCTTGCTAAAGCAATGGATTCGCCGGTACGCGGTACAGGGTGAGTACTGAGTACGGAGGCCATCATTCTTCAGTCTATCGAAGGACCGTTTCGTGCCAAAAAATACACGACAGCAACAAAAGTACCATCACTGTGAACCTCATATTAACAAAACATCATCAAATACACGCTAAAAACTATAAAACGTCAAAATTCGCTCTAGACTGAGAAACAAGATGGCGTCAGTTTGATTCTTCAAAGTCCTTGAAGCTTGCAAAATAATGCTAACTTGTTATATGCGCATGCGCGTATTAAGGGGAGAACTATTTGATTTCTCGGGGGAGGGGGTATGGAGGAAGTGGGTATGAGAGCAATTTTTTTCTCAGTCAGAGTGACAGCACTTTTTTATTTCTACTGTCAGACCTGCATCAATTTTTTTTCAAATGGAGTAGCAGTGCAATTTTTCAAATTTAAGCCAGTCTTTCACATATCACAGGATGGTTTTATGTAATATTCATATTAAATTCCAACAAATGAACAAAAATGGAAATTCTAGTATATTTACAATTTCTAATTATAGAACACTTTTTTGGCAAATCAACTGTGATTAGTACTATACTTGCTCTTCTTTAAGCCCCAGTATTTGTAACTTTTAACAATTTTTTTCATATTTTTGATTAAAATGACATCCTCAGTATGTGAAAGTAGACCATAATTAATACTGACTCGCATGGTTTGCATGCCCAGCCCGCCTCACGATTAACAGTAAAAGGAGTGAAAAATGACTTCTTGTCCGGACCAGAAGTCAGCTTTGTTGACACACGAAACGAAACGTAATCACACCACCGCGCATGCTCAACCACATCTACGCAAGTTATACTGTGGCGTCCGTAGAAACCATACGCTCTTCGAAAAGGTCTGGTCCATCGAAACTGGAGACTCAGCTAAAAACGCGCGAAAGTTGGGTGAAATACCGGAAAGATATAAATATGTAAGTTTTTACAGATTGTTCCGACTATAATGAGCCGTGCAAACAAACGTCTTGAACAGCTAAACTAACGACTGAGGCAGTCGATTGTAAGCTTCATGCAATGCAAGGCACTGTACGTTGTGACCGATGGTACGGAGATCAAGTTTGCTGAATGAATTGAGAGAGAAAAACATATATGAATAAAAATTCAACACTTCACCATTGTAATCATTGAACTAGTCGTTTCTTCATTATGGAGTATAATGAAAATTTCGTTGAAAATAAATGACGGGACTGATTCTGCTCCGTCTACTCAAACGAAGTTTTGTGTACGGCCAGGCTACTCTGTGGCTGCAGGCAACACAGCCTATCAACTTCGCATATCGTTGCCGCATTTTTTACATCCATGGTTGCCGTAATTGAAAACGCTCAGAAAGGAAAATTATATCTTGAATGCAGTACAAAAGTCTTACTTATTAAATTTAAAAGTATTTCAAAATAATATCGAACGTAACGGGTATCTAATCCTCACAAGGACTACAGTAGTACAACAAGTATCGGCTAGCTGCGATGCGATTGAGCTCCAGGCATTGTAAGCTTAGAAGTTCGAACACAAGAGAGATCCCGGCCTCACTGCAAAGTCGTCCCCTGCGCACCCGGCCCGACAGCAAACTAACCTCTTGGTTTTATTCTGTTGTTTATATATTTTTGTATAAAATTCATGATACATATCTGACTTTCACAACTGTACAATTTGCTCAGGACTGTGAGTTTGGCTGTAGTCTACAGACGATCGGAGGGAGCTAAGGCAGGCCTCAAATTTGCATGGACAATGCCCGGGACAATTATAGACGCAGCTCGATGAGAAAGTCATTCACATAAACCTAAATGAAGAGATCAATACAAAACTTTTAAACATCACTGGTTCTGAAATTTATGATCAACGGTTCTGACCTCGGATTTTACACTGCGAGCGGGGTCGGGCCGAGATTGGTGTGGGGCCTGCAGCAAGGTAAAATTGACAGCGTCCATTGCAGAATGCCCGCGTGTTATCCTTTCTCGTTTGGGAGGAAATTTACCGCTGTATTCAGAATGCCTTTTTACCAGTATAGAAGTTCAGTAACTGATGCATCAAGAGCCAAGAGTCTGTAAATTTCTTAGCAGTAGCTCCATTGTTTTTTTCTAAATTTTCGCTGAGATACAGCCGTGCGTATACTGGTCCCGATCGTTCTGACTCGGGCGTTCACAGCTGTTTAGGGAGCCGTCATTATTTACGATCTGGGGTCGGAGGAATTACATTAGAAACTCCGAAATTTTGAGTCACACCCCAGCAACCATGATGACTTTGAGTAACCCCTCTCTAACAGAAAGTTTGGCTTACCTGAGCGCATGTAACAATATGTAGATATAAAAGCTCACCTAATAACCAGTCCCCGACCATATAGTATTGTTAAATTTGGATGGGTAGCATGTCAGTATGGTATGGTTAAATGTCCAAGTGGTTGTTGAACTCAAGTCAAATAAGATATACATTTCTAATGATAATATGAATGATGAATTCACAACAGTTCAGTTTTGTCCTAGATCCTGTGCACTTATAGTGATATCTGTCGAGAACATTTCTCCATGACCCAGCCTCTCCTTCCAACCCTGGTAACGACTGCAGAAAACTACTGTGTGACATCATCATCACCACTGTTGATCCTCATCTTTAATGTCGCTGGTGCCATTGCGTACATGAACAACGATATCATTCTCATCGTCACTATCTTCTCTTTCATAATAAGTATTGCTAGTAGTAGCAGCTACTTGTAGTTTTTGCCTTGCTTCATCTAGTTGATATTTATTTGTACTGTTAGCATTTATTTTCTTTTATTTAATATGTATCAGAGTAATATATATATAATAAACTAATCATTATGTCATTGAGGACAGAGTAAGACAAAGAAAAAACATTTTGAGCATCCCCTTATAACTTTCAATTTTTGAATGACCCCAGGTCGTAAATACTGACGGTTCCCTTACTTGCTGCCAAAGGCCATCGCGTTCACTGCATTCGACAGCCTACCATACATTGCCAAACTATGTTGCTTCGATTTCGCAATCACCTTGCCGCTAAAGCGACAATCAGCTGAGATTTATTACTTCAAGTTACTCAATTTTGATAGCTATTTGCCTACAGAAGTGAGCCAAGTGATATAGTGTCGTCTTGATTTTACATCGGTACCCGGAGTTCTGAGTGACCAACTGCAGGGTCGCATCGGTGCACTGCCGACTGCAGTTTGAATGATCCGTGTATAACGCACACGGTACCAGAATAGAATGTTAGCCTCCTCTGCCAAAGTTCTGTATCCTCGAAACACAGTAGCAGTACGTATTTGAACGGAGAAGAACAAATAAAACCATTCGCAGGTCATTCAGCGGCGACCATGGGCGATTACCTAGGCAGTGTGGCGTGCATGGCAAGGCCCCAGGAATGTTGCAGGCTCGATGATGTCATCAGTATCGGCGTTCTCGATCACGTGCACAGCCTACAAGTTGTCAACAAACCCGCGCGGCAATCCAACTCGATCGGGCAATATTTAGCGTTTGTATGTCACTACAGGAGCACAAATTTGGCTTATTTCTTTACTGAACAACATTTCACGATGGATGTAAGAGAATAATATGTAATTTCGAACATAAAAAAGGTTAAAAGTTACAAATACTGGGGTTTAAAACAGTCAATTTCTTTAAGTTCTCAGGGGAGATGTTATCTTTTGTGGTCAGAGAAACAAGGCTCACACATTGTATTTCATTATATTTGTTGTTCCTCAATTTTTCGTTGTCAACCTGTAATCTTTCTAACATATTTATATTCAGAGAATAATAGATTGGTTTAAAACTAGTTTATTGACTCCTGTCTTGTGTTTTAAATTTTCACAATGTGGTAAAAACATTTGCGCTGCCTATGGCAGCATGCCAGCAAAGAATACATGAGAATGAAGTTTCCAAAATTTTGCTCATTTCAAGTGCATTGTGACAATTCCTTTTTTATTTCTGTCTGTTATGAGAATTTTTTTTCTGAAGCCATTACAGGCTTAATTTTTTTTTTTATTTCACCTGGTGACAATTTTTTTCTCAAAATCCTCCATACTCCCCAGAAATCAAGTGGTTCTCCCCTATGTGAGCCCCTGACCTATACAGGCCATTGGATTACTTCCTCAGCAGAACTAATATGCCTGCCGGTACCGGTGTTTATCGCCTACGGAGACCATCATTCTTCAGTCGATCAAAGGCGCATTTCGTACCAAAAAATACACGACAGCCGCAAAAGTGCATCACTGTCAACTTCATAACTATAGAACATATTGAAATACACAGTGAAACGTTTACAACGTAAAAAATATGCCCAGACCGAGAAACAAGATGGCGTCCGTTTCGATTCTTCAACTCAGATTTTGTCCTACAGTTGTGCGCATGCGCAGACGGTAGCTTTAGCGAAAGCGAGTCAAAATCAAGTAAATATAAAATAAAAATGGATAAAAATATTGTTTAAAAATAATACAAGGCATGTATCACCGAATTTTGAACATTTCTGACGGCATTTAAACTATACAAACACCCATGCCAAATATCACAATTATCACATCAGTGGTTTCGAGGAAAAATTGAAAATAGTGGTTTTCACAAAAAAGCTAAAAAAGTGACTTTAAAATGATTCAATCAAAAAAACAAAAAAGACCGTTTGAGATACATGCCCAAGTGACCACTAGACCAAATTTCAGAAGAAGTTACTGAAGCGTTTCTGAGATACCTGCGTCCACAGCATACGGCCCACTGTACATGTATGCGACAACAGAGGCCGCGTCATCACATTAGTACTTTGTGCCCACAGGGCACAAAGGACTAAAAACACCTCTCAGATTGCACCAGACTGCACCATTGCACATATCAATATCTTATGTTTTTCCATGCAAGATAGGGGAAAGCCCCTGTGACACTTTCCCCCTAAGTCTCTCGTATGTTCTCCCCCTGTACTTTCAAATTCTGCCCGGTCAGATTCCCTAGTGAGAACCCTGTCATAATATCCATCCAAATTAAACAATATACTATATGGTTAGATACTGCGTAATCTTTTATATCTTTATTTTATTGTGACTTTGAATTTCACTTTGATGTGTTCACCTTTTTTGAACCATCATGAGATAACTGATGATAGTCTAGCAGGGTACATCAGGATTTGAAAGGTCTTTACTGTTGCTGTATTTTGTAAATTTTATAATTACATGTATTGGTATTTAACTTTTCTAAGTGGGGGATCAGTCAAAATTTCAGAGTTAGAGAGGGAGGTTACTAAAATTCATCATGGTTGGCGAAGGGGGGGGGGGGGGGGGGCACTCGAAATTTCGGAGTTTCAGGCCATAAATAATGACGGCTCCCTTATATACAACACTTTACAAACTTGATGATAAAAAAAAATTTGCACTGCTACCCCATTAGAAAAAAAAAATTGATGCAAGTCTGACTGTAGAAAAAAAAAATTGCTGTCACTCCGACAGGAAAAAAAAATTTGCTCCCATACCCACTTCCTCCATAACCCCCCCCCCCCCCCCCCCCCCGAAATCAAATGGTTCTCCCCTAACCTCAACTTTCACAATTCCACCAACCTTCTGGCCCACCTCATTCATCACTTTCTTGTAAACATTAAAACGTTTTAACATAGCTCTTTAACTTATTTGATGACTAACCAATATGAAAATACTGCACTACATATTTGATAAAAACTCTGGAAGTCACACTATCCTGTTCTTGATAAAAGTGACAGGACAGTGTGACTTCCAGTATTCTATCAAATGTGTTACTTTGTGTCCCCTAAGGGAGCATTCGTTTTTTAAAGGGATGGGGGTCAGTGGAAATCGGGGGGGGGTGAGTTTTTACGAAACCGTTTTTCAGAGAGGGTCAAATTTTACAATCAAGGATCGGAAGGGGGCTCAAATTTAACAAAGGTTTGTATGGAGTTATGGAAAAAAAATTGACTTTGGAATTTCACCGAAATGTTGCTTGATCCTCCACACATAATCTATTGGTAGTTTATGAGGAAACTATGAATTATTTTTTTAATACAAAACTAGCTAAATGTGTGCATTTATAGACTCTTGATTATTAATATTAATGTACTCGATTAGACAAGAGTAGTTAAAGGTGCATGTGTGAGAAAGAAATTTGTTTTTGGAATTTAACAGAAATGTTGATTCACTATCTTGTCTGAGGAAACTATGGATAATATTTTTCCAATACAAACTAGCTACATCTGTGTATTTGTGTTGCTTGATTATTGATATTAATGTACTTGATTAGACTAGGGTGGTTCCAAGTGGATGTTTGTGCAAGAAATTGGATTTTGGAATTTCACCAAGACGTTGATTTACTATACATGTTGGTCTATGAAGAAACTATGAATATTTTTTTTCCAATACCAAAACTAGGTAAATCTGTGTATTTATGTACTATTGATTATTGATATTAGTGTACTTGATTAGACTAGGGCGATTACAAGTTAATGTATGGGCAAGAAATTTGATTTTGAAATTTCACCAAAAATGTTGATTCTCTATACATTGTGGTCTGTGAAACATCAGAAAAAGACTGCGCACGGTCGCCCCTGAGTTGCAATTTTAGCAGCTGGACCCTTGCAAGACTAATGCTAGTACAGGCATAGTGCCGGTGCTTGTGATATTCATGTGCATTTGAATTTTCCGGTTTATTTTGTGCTAGTAAGGAGCATAGAGGTACACAAGATCATGTGTAGATTGTGTTTATCAGTCCGGGTTATGTCCATAGAGAGGATAGTACGATTGACCAATCAGCGAACCTGCTGCCGCCAACGTCATGAATACTTAACCATGCAAACCTTGGCTCGTACATTGCAACGAGTTTGGAACTTTTCGGCTTGATTTCGCCCTTTATTTTTAGCACTGGGTAGTTTTTAGATGTAGACGTTACGCACAATGTTCAGTGCGGCCGAGATGGTGACCGACACAAGTGGTTAGTACATTGAAAATTACTTATTTGGATGAATTTCCTGGCCGGGTACGGCTCCTAGAAATCAACATTTGTCCCTTGTAAATCTATGTAGTAAGTTATTTGTCGCCAAATATCGCCTACTTTTGGTCAAATTTCAATTTAACTTGCCATCTGCAGTATGGAGAATGTTTCAAGCTTTGCAAAGATGGGTCAACTGTTTTAGTCGGTCATCGGAGCACGATGGAGCACGATTTTTTCGATCACCATGCGTTGCCCGGTACGATTGACCCTTCGCTCAGAAAAACGCGCGCCGGATCAATCACCGAGAAGTTAACCAAAAGCTGAAAAAGAGAACGAAAAACGTCCAATAACTCTTTGTCGAATATGGTCAAGGGTTAAGAAACTCAGAAAACTATTCTTGAAGAAATCTTACAATTTTTAACACGGTAGAACGTCGCCAATCGACTGGAGCTAAGATACTTCCGGGTAGCCAACAGTCTCACTCGATCGGTGGATCTGTCAGGTCATATCGCGATCTGAACAAAGTGAACCAACGTAACCTTTGACCCTTGTTACATATACAGTACGTGATTGGTTCTTGCCTTAATTTCATTACATATACGGTACGCCATTGGCTCTTCCCTACTATCCTCTACATGGACATAACCCGGACTGTTTATGAGAAACTGTTACATCTGGGTGAGGGCCGCTGTTTTTTGAGCATGGAAATTGGGGTAGGTAACTGTTTTGTCACTGTTTTTCTTTCAAACACTATTGAAGGGACTAATTTTTCAGCCTAGAGCCATAGGGTGTGAAGGGTTAATGAATTAAATCTGATGAATTTTTTGGGTGGTTCACATTTTACAATTGATAAATATGGGGGGGGGGGGGGCAAATTTTAGAAATTTGATTTGGAAGGGGTCGCTTTTCACATTTCATTTGTCGCTCAAGTTCCATTGAGCCCCCCTCGTAAAAAACAAATGCTCCCTAATCTTCAGTCTTGCCCAAACATACAGTGAAAGCATTGATCATGTATGTTGTATGGGCAAGACTGAAGATTACGGTTTGCACAAAGTAATTTGTTGGAATATTGTTAGTAACCTATGAAGTTCACATATCTGACCACATTAGAGCTCCTAAGACAAAATCCCTTTTAGTTCGCATATTGTGATGTCTCCTGTATTCTTTACTCGTGCCTCCGATCATGTCTGTGTCAATGTAGCTACGTGCCAGGGCTGTGGCCTCATCAGCTGTGCAGTCATGTACCGCCACCCTACCCAAATACTGTACCCAGGTAATGCCTCTAGCTGTGGAAACGCAGCTGTCTGTTGGCGGGCTAGCGTGCGTCGCTATGCAGGTCATCAAAAGGTAAACCCCGCCACGGATAGCTGTGTGCCAACTAGCGGTGAAAATGCATGGGTCGATTACGACGACATCACTTGTGTTGGAATTTTGAACGGCAAAATATATCAAAGTGAGTGTAATTCGATAAAATGACCTATACCTGCCTGAACTCTGATTATTGCTCATTGCTGATTTCCCAAGGAGCACTCAAGATTTTCACTCCAGAAGCGTACTTTGACTTCTATTGATATGCTAATAAGGACGTCGCGCGTTCGAACGTGAATAGCATGACGGCCGGTCAGAGTAAAAATCTTTAGTACTCCTTGGAAAATCAGCCGAATTACGTACACGAACCAGAGATTTTGTTCACAAAAGGAGTCAGGCAATGAGCAATAATCAGAGTTCAGACAGGTATAGGTCATTTTATCGAATTACACTCACTTTGGTTTATTTTGCCGTTAAAAGTTCCGACACAAGTGGTGTCGTCGTAATGGACCCATTTTCGCCGCCAGTTGGCCCGCAGCTATCGGTGGCGGGGTTGACCTTTAGATGACCCGCATAGCGATGCACGCTACATGCGCCAACAGATAGCTGCGTTTCCACACTGTCCACAGCTAGTAATGCCTCAAGCTACACATAGACCAAACCCTCGAGGGTCTATGAACTACATTTCTGCAGTTATAGCCTATAAACGTGGTAACCGGTAACACACTGCCTATGGGGTCTCTCCGTCTTCTTTTTGGACTTCGGCGAAGGCCAAAAGACGACGGAGAGGCCCTAGACTTCCCACAGCCCTGGAACACAGAGCTAAACTGCGAGGCGCGTCCATTGTGTTTTGACGTCAGGTACACAACGAACAACAGACTCCTTTGACCCTGAAACAGTACCCCTTTTGTGGATCACAGGGACTGTCCAACGTGAACCTGAACACAAGCGATTGTGGACTATGCGGGTGTTTCACGTCCGCTTTACATGGATCATACCTTGTGGACTTAGTAGTAGGACATCACAGTTGTTATTGAATTCATTGCCACCGCCGCCATTGTTGTTTGTTCTCTCACAGGGATCCAAATCCGATAGAAAACAGTCCTTCTTCATTATTTCCGTCGACTTCGTCTTTAAAGTACAAATTTTGCTGCAAACATATTTCAGAGGGGCGTAAAATTCAATTCTGAGACGGCGTCAAACAGCGGCTACATGTGTATAGTAGGAAGCTGTTCACCAAGCTTTGGTTATGTGATATGAACTTGTGACCTCTATTCCTCTTATCTGAACTTTGAAACATCCGTCGGGGGCGCTTTGCTCAAGAACCGTGTCTCCCATCATGGTATACCGTATACGGCGGATAGACTCGCGTCTTCTCTAAACTCTAATTCTAATAAATGAATTACGTTTCACTCAATTCATTCATTAATGATGGAACAGCCAGAGGTGGTAGCTTTAGGCTAAAGCACACAGTTGCCTTTCTTTGCAACGTAATGTATCACCTTATTGGATATCGCTGACAAAACTCGTTTAGGCTAATTTGTCCCTCTTGGAAATATAAGTAGACACCAAGTACATTGTAACGTAAGGGGTGCACCATTTAATATCCTGGGGGGGGGGGGCTTGGAAGATTGGTGGAGAGCCATTATTTTTTTTCCCACCTGCTTCACCATGAATTTTTTTTTTTCTACAGGGCATATGCTAGCAACTTTTTTTTCACTTTCCTTCCTCGAGATATTTTTTTTTACCAAATTTCGGTGCAATGTTTGTTTGCTTGGTTTTTCACACCCAGTAACAAGATGCTGTTCTATCGCACACAGACTATATTCAAGAAACTAAATAAAGATATGTAAATACATATACATTTTTGATTCACTTTACAAAAATATCAAAAATATCAGTTTATAGATCTTATTTATACCATGGGTAACACACTACTGAAAATACAAATCAAACAACCTGATTACTGCATTAACAAACTTACAGTGAAAACTTTTCTGGGAACATCACTGGTGTCATCAGAAGAGATGATGGTATCCTACATATATTTGTAAAATCATGTACATTTATGGCATTTACTTGTGTTTGAAAAAAATATGTCATTGTCTGACAAGTGTCCTGGTTTGAGTGATATTTGGGAGCCGTCATTATTTACGGCCTAGGGGGGTCGGAGGAATTGCTTTAGAAACCCCAAAATTTTGAGTAACCCCCCCTGCCAACCATGACGTGTTTGAGTACCCCCCCCCCCCTCTCTGGTACAGAAATTTTGAGTGAACCCCCCCCCCCGAAAAAAATGGGAAAGTTAATATATATACAGTAAAATGGATGGCAGCTGCGAGGCCTGTCAGTGTGGTCCCTTAGAAGCCGGGTGCCGGGTAAATAACCCGGCTGTTTTGCATTTTTTCCCGGCTACTTTTAACGTCATTAGATTATTTTATAGACCTGTAATTTCGGGATTGCACTGCCAGCTGTTAGACGGCACACGTACGATTAGCAGTTTCGCGACCCCTTTCCCCGCATGGAACTGCACAAACATAAAACAGTTTCTAAATACCCGTTTGTGGCTTTTTGAGTCCGATCTTTTATTTGTTAAATAGTGTGATTGGCTGATGGACGCGCCTATGGTGTTGTCTTTGTTACGAGCAGTGTAATTGGTTTGATTAGTATGAAGGTCATCTTAGGTCATTTTTAACGATAGCGTAAAATGAAATGTGGCGTCGGCCACCGGCACCTTGCCGATGGAATATTTTTTTCCCGAAGAAAGCCCGTTCGAAAGCTATACTTGATTCCAACAATACATTTAGTTTATGTATGAAAAACTTCAATTTCGCTAAATTTGTGAGAGAAAAAAGCGCCGAAAAGATGTGATTTTGATCGACGATTCGAAGTTCATGACGCAGCTAGTTTTCCTCCGCCGCGCTGGCTGCCAACGTCAGTACGAGTATGATCTTCTCAACAAATCAAGTTATTCTCAGAGCAATAGCGACGCATTTTTGTAGATTTAAAAACAGTGAGCTAGAACTGAATTTTTTAGAACCAACTGTTTATTTGAATGGGTATTTTTTTCATTGATTATTTTTACGTACTAGAATCCATGGTCACAGGCATGTGTGTTGCCGACCGTTGCCGACCGAGCATCATCGTCACGCCTCACGGCTTCACTGTGGTGCTGATCCCGTGTTGTTATACGTCGTGCATTCCGGCATGGGTTCAATTTCACTGCGCCTCTCCATGTTCTCCATGTTGGGTTGCCCGATAGTGTATTTCGATGACCCTCTGAATCATTTTTTCACGGACTTGTGGAGCAAATTTGAAGAAAATAGAGTTGTTTCCTTCCGACGCCATGCTGCATATCTGCTTTGATCAAATTTGGGGACAGCTTCGCCGCTCGCGCCGCATGCAGGTTCGAGGTCTGGCAATGCGAGACTAAGTCGCGGAGAGTGCTTTCGCAAACATTTTACAATTATTGTTTGCGTATTATAACTCATAATAAAAAAATGCGTCGAGACTCAATCCAATGCGTAATATTATTACGCATTGGATCGACTCTCTACGCATTTTTTAATTGTTATGAGTTTTCGATATACGCATTTTTTTTGCGTAAATGCGAACACTGTAACAGTGAATTATCTTACCGATGTTTTTTTTAAACAACAGCGAATGTGTTTTTATTAGAATACTGTCGGTATTTTGAATTTTCCAACCTCATTTTGGGAAATGAGCAATGAAATTAGCAGACTGCAGGTGATTTAAGATTAAATGTTAAATCTTCAATGGAAATAAAACCATAAGTGTGTCATAAATAATACAAACAAAACAAAATCATGTTTGTTTATTTTGTTGTATGTGAGCCACGTCTAAGACACACAACAAAAGTACTGTTTCAGTCTCAGCTAAATGTCACCTCAGATACCACCAGAGAACACCATTTCCACTCCAAAATTTCATTTTTCGCCTTGCGAGAGGGGGGACACCCCCTCTCGCGCTCTCCCCCCCCCTCATTCGCTACGCTCACTCGCCCCTCGGTAGCTTCGCTCCGTCGCAGTCCACCCGGCTACTTTCTTGAATTGCCCGGCTACTTTTAAATATAAGGACAACACTGCACTGTACAGACCCTGATTAAACCCTGTGGTATAGGTCTGTGTTGGAAAGAGTTTCCATTGCTGCGACAGGGGCTGATGACATGCAGTGTTCTTCGTAGGTTTTTTGACTAGAGGGGAAGACCACAAGCGGCCCGGGGGGTCAGGAGGGGGGGTGTCCCCCCTCCTGCCGTTGGAGCTTTTGAAAAATAGAGATTAAAATGGTGTTATTTGGTGGCACTTTGGGAGTATTTTTTTCAGATTTTTTTTGTATAAAAACTCAAAGGAACAGAAATCTGAGACAGTATTCCAAAACTTATATTCCAGTTCACTTAACATAGGCTTGCCACGTCGAATAGCTGATCATTTTCGTCTGAAGATCACAATAACGTGAAACACATAGTGTAATGAGATTTAGTTTCTACTTGAAACCACCTGTATTATGATATATATATATATATATATATATATATATATATATATATATATATATATATATATATATATATATATATATATATATAATATGTGTGTGGGTGTGTGTGTACATATACCGGGTATGAACATACATATCTCAAGCATACATATTGCTACTATTATTGTTATATTAATTCATAACTTGAACCACTCTTTTTTGGGAGTGGAGATTTAGCCGAGCGGGACTCTCTGTGGCCTCTCCGCTAGGCGACTGATGCCATATGTTGTGGGTTCGAACCCGATTGAAAACTAGCCGTATTCACTAAATGCTTCAGTACATATCAACAAAATTGAGTAGCCCCCCCCTTCTTGTTCTCCACTTTTGAGCAACCCCCCCTTGTGGCTTTCGATTTTTTGAGTGACCCCCCTCAGATTCCTCCGACCCCCCAGGCCATAAATAATGACGGTTCCCTTAGCAAGTTGCAAAAGAAATATTGAATGACATTGTTGACACTATAGTTGAAAAGGAACAATGATTGTGTGACTTCATACAAAATACTGACGATTGAACTTTTCCATATGACATATTGCTCCCTGGCTGACCAGATGTCTGTTGAACTCAATCAGTATGAGAACTTGTATGTACTATTACCAATTCAAATCAAAAGAGCACAGTGTCCTTGAGACTTTATTAAAGTTTTGGTGTTTTGCTTTATTTTTCGACAAATATTTATTGGTTTTGTTCCAGACGAGTTCTTGTTTTCAGTTGCTGAAAGCTACAGTGATAGTAGCTGTAACTTTTGACAAGTTTTCAGTGTTTTTGTTTGTGTATTTATTTCAGTTCCTCGTTTAATAAATTCTAAGTTATTGTTCCTCAAGCTTGAAATGGTTTATGCTTTATAAAACTCCAGAGCTACTGCTTGATTTTTATTGATGCTGCAGTGTGCATCGAACAATAGCCAAGATTTTTTTTCCGAGTCGCAATGGTCAATAATTGTTTTTCCATCAGCCACTTAAAGCAAGATTTTTTTTTTCGAGCAACTCCACCTGGCATCTTTTTTCCCCAAAATCTTCCAAGCCCCCCCCCCCCAGGATATCAAATGGTCCACCCCTAACCTAGCCACGGTACTATCTGCTGTGGTATCCAAATACATTTATCCTGAGCGATAAGAAACCTGAAGCATGATAAATCTCCTTTGATTTGTACTGAGAAACTTTCAACTTCGTTCAGTATCGCAGCATGCACCTGCGATACCATTGTCACAATATCTTGTCCCCGCCAGTACCGAACCATCATGAGTTCTCGGTACTTTCGCAATAATATACTGCGCAGTTGAAACGCCAAGCTTAAAACATTAAAATGAAAATATTCAACGCCATTTCCAAAATCCCAGGCGAATCCCAAATACATGCATGACTAGAGAAAATTTCGATGTCGAACGTTTTTAAATAAAAACCCTTTTCAAGTAACTGCTGAATAACCTTTATGTATTCACATTTCAATAAACATATTGATAGCACGACAGTCAAGCACCAACCTGCACTTACCGTGTCGGTTCACTGCTACCGACAGTGGGTTAACGATATGCGGTTTAGTCAGAGATTTCGAAATACAGCCTTTCAGCAATCAACTTACTTATTTCGGCAGATACAAAAATCGCTATGTTTACAACCGATGCATTGTTTCTCAATTCAGTTAGGGGTGGTACTTCCCTAAGTAGCAATATATATCCGAGATCGATTACCTCAAGAACAAAACTACTCGCACCTGCTGCAATCCCCATATCCTGGGCTGCCTTTCTGTTATACCTTGCTGGTGCGTTCGTAGCTGCAATATTTGTAGCCTTGGTTGGCCGTGGGGATTGGGCTTTTGTCGTGCGGCTCGCGCCTTGCCTTGGTTTGGCAAGACGCGAGTCGCACGACAGAACGCCAATCCCCACGGCCAACCAAGGCTACAATTATTGCATCTAGTGCATTCGTTGTTGACTTTGTCAAAGTTAATTTGGTGATAATCTGATGACAGCGTCTACAGGTTAGTAATTTGCCATTGTTTGCTTTGGCGCATCAGTCAACCAAACGCATCATATAATAGATGCAATAAAGTGACAAATCTTCACGTAAGATTATCGAAGGACAAATACGTGAGACGCCGAAGGAGAAAAAGAAATCGTCACACAACCATAAGACCAAGACATCAAAAGTGGGCAGTATAAATCTTTATTTGAAATGCATATCATAGTCAAACGTATTAAAATAAAATAAACAATACCAAGACGAAATCTGTGCTGAGACCAAGACACCTCTATCTTCACCCCAACCTGGGGACGGACATGTAGGCAATCCCCTATGTTTCAGAGGAGAAGACAATTGTTACTAGATGCGGCGGAGACCCGACAGACAGACGACGACGACGGACGACGACGGTAAATAAATCAATTTGATAAGCTCCTCATCGATGACAGGGAAGCTAAAAATCGTCATACATCGACAGATTTTCTTATTTGTATTACTTTTGGCAACTACCAGGCAATACTGGGGTTGTGTGTAAATTTAATGATTGCACAATTTTCAAAAGTATCCAACAATGTGCAATTTTACTTATAAATGTTCATTGAAGTCTACCTGTCTGATTTTTATCAGATTTTTTCTCCATAAATCACTTACAATCCGCCATTAGTATCTAAAATTGTTTATCGGACATCAATACTAAGTTATAATGTCTGATTCTCATTTCTCTTTTCAATATATGAACAGATATTGCTAGTTTATATATAGACGTTTGATAACTGATATAAATGTACTTGATTAGCATGGGGTGTTTACAAGTGCACATGTGTACAAAAAATTTAATTTTGGAATTTCGCCGAAAATGTTGATCCAATATAAATGTAGGTCTATTACAAAACTGTGAATAATTTTTCCCCAATACAAAACTAGCAATGTTTGTGCATATAACAATTGACATTATTGTACTTAATCAGAAGAGGATGGTCACACGTGCATATATGTACAAGAAATTTGATTCTTGAAATTCGCTAAAAATGTTGATCCGCTATATATTGCAGTCTATGAGGAAACTATGAACAATTTTTGTGCAATACAAAAAACTAGCGAAATCAGAGTATTTGACCCTTGATTATTAATATCAATATGCTTGATTAGACTACGGTGGCTAAGGTGCATGTGTGAGCAAGAAATTTGATTTTGTAATTTCACTGAAAATGTTAATCCACTGTACATTGTAGTCTATGACGAAACTACGAATAACACCGAGGTTTTAGTCTCGCAAATTGTTATTCAAAGGACTTTTGATCTGAAGCTTCCAGTTGCTCTTGATGATACTATGCACTTAATGGTCAAGTTTTGTTTTACAGTGTCCATTCAATAAAGGCTTACTTTACTTCACTTAACTTTATATATTTGAATAAGGAACAGCCCGTAAAGTGAACAACGATCCGAGGTCTCAAACGGATTTCTGCGACTTCGGTTGGCTGAAAGATGAATCAGTCAAATCACTTTGCACTTTAACTTTGAGTAAAGGCTAACCATCTCCTTCAGAAGTGCATAAATTCATTCCTAATAGATGTGCAGGTGGCCCTCCATATTTTCTGGTCGAAAAATTGTAAATGAGTATTTAGGTACATTGTTACAGATAAGTATTATAAAACGTGCCATCAAATGCCACCAAAATCTATTTTATTAAATACTCGGTCGGCTGATGTATTACATATTAAATGATATGGCTGCTATTCCAGAGACCATATTTTCATTTAATTTATAAATGGTACATAAACAGCTCATGTAATTTGAAAAGTGGGTTCCTCGATACCTAAAATGTGGCCAAAGATTAAGAATCAATCTCAAAGATGATCAATGTAATATAAGTTAAGACTACATGCCTGTTTTGCAACTGTCATAAGTGCATGGATGATGTTTTGACTTCTCTTTTAATATATATGTTGGATTGTACAGTTTAAATACAATTCACCCTTCAAATGTATCCAAAGACGCAAAAATTGCTTTCGCAAGCTACTCAGTAAATAGAGACATGATGTAATATTTGTGACACCATTATCAGCATTATAAGATAAACTCCTTCTTTTTGTAATGTTCTTGAAAGTTGTTTTTCAGGTCAGATAACTAGAGATTCAAATTCTGCGACTAATAAAACATGACCATACTCATCAAAATAGGTCTTACGAATGCTTGATTGGCATAGATAGATCTCACACCTCACTAAATCTAACATTGGTGTTTGGAATGCAATTAAACTGCTCAAAGTGCTCTGAATTGGTGTCAAACACAAGAGGTTGGCATTCCTGCTGCCTATGAATGACACTATAGCAGGAACTAGAGACTTTTTTGCAGCATGACGGTTGCAAAGCTTAAGGTACAACGTCTGACGGATGAAACCTGAATGTCAAAAGTGGCAAAAGACAAGTATCTTCATTGTCAAATCAGAAAACCATGCCCGCTGTGATAAAAGTAATCATAGAAGGCCTCTACCACACCCACTTGCGGTCAAATATTTAAAGGGCAGCACCATTAAAGATCCTCCTAAAAGTGATCTGAATGACTAAGTTGTTGCAAACATAAACAAGACAGATCACTAAGGTTGACTAAAAGATGACCAAACGAGTCACTTTTATGCAAGTGCAAATGCATGCTCTGCAAAGTCGCCTAGAATAACTGAAACTCATTTATTGTGGTTGATGGGCAAATGATAAAATGACCCTTCATGTTGTATGGGAAGATACAGTTCATTATATTTTAATTTAACTGGATGGTTTGACAATTTATATGAACGAAAATGTGAATTCCGTGACCTCTCAAACAAACCCAAACACATACAAGCTTGTGTCGAAGATGCTGGATAAATTAAGATATGGTGTAATTTTTTAGGCAACTATTATAACAGAACGCAGGATAAAATCCCTCCATTAGATGTAAGATGAATCCAGCTCAGAAAACAAGTAATGGTCATGCGACCAATAAAACCTGACCAAACACAACAAAATAGGTCTCAAGAATGCTTGGTTGGTAACGATACGACTCAATGTTTTTGTGGCATCCATTTGTGTGGTAATAGTTGATATTGGGTGGTCACTTTGGCTTTCAATGAAATTTACACTTTATATAACGAAAGAAACTTATCCTTCCTTATCCTTCTCTAGGAAGCAATTCAGCTAAGATATACCTTGATATTTGTCGCAGAAATCAGCTTAGCAATCATCTCAGTGATCTATATATCCGACGCATAAAGATAAAGGCAAGAGAGATTTTAAAGGATCAAAATCACATTTTAAGTAGATTTTATGAGAACCTGCCATCAGGCCGTCGTTTACGTGTCCCAAAGTGTATAGCTGTGAGAACGAAGCTGAGTTTTATTCCGAATTCAATTTCAAACAAGTCAAATTAGGGTAATGTCCAGTCTCAGTTTTATCCCTTTGTGTGTAAGTGTATTGTGTGTTGTGTATTTGGTGTTAAGAACCACATGTAAATCTAGAGGAGATCATAAAGTTTTCTGAATCTGAATCTGAATCTTGGATTGTAAATATCAATTTCAGATTTTCATGGTTGATTTTACAGCAAATATAACAATAGATACCAATTCTTCAACCCGTAAACATGCCGAAAGACACCAAAACCAGCGGCAAAGTGTATTGAGAAATGACTTTTTACACACTGAAAGAGGTATTTGGATTTTTATGCAAATTTTATGCAAATTGAGGGTTTCATATGTCAGCCAGTGAAAGATATGAATTCCTTGACCCAATATACCTGGCAAAAAATATCAAAATGAGTCCAAAAGCTTCTCATTGAGCTAGGATATGACATTTTACATGTTTTGGAGGTCATTTTGGCAGCCATCTTGGATTTTTATGCAAATTAAGAGTTGCACATGTTCGGCTAAGAAAATAATGAATTTCTTGGCCCTGTTTACCTAGCAAATGATACCAAAATCACTTTGATAACATTTCATAGAGCTGAGATATTACCATTTACATGTTTTGGCAGCCATCTTGGTGGCCATCTTGAATATATTAAAACGCCCAGGGTGCCAGGGTGGGATCGTGCAGATCCTGATTCAGTAGGCTTCGAAGATACAGAAACCACCAAGAACCATTGTGGGGGCCGAAATTTTCGGATTTTGTGCTTCAGCACCAGACTAAAAGCGGACCTATATTTGTATATTTGAGGGTCTTTGAAGATTGACCGGGAAGAAATCTCTTTTTTCTGTCTGCTTCACCTCGATAGTTTTAGCAAGACCGATTAGGACAACTTTTTGTTTGTTTTTGCTTAGATGAAATAAAAAACGCAAACTGGGAAAGAAATGTGCAGCATCACAAACTTGACATCTTGCTAGCTGTTAACTTGTCAGGCATCTGCCTCAGCTAGTTTGAAATCCTTCAGCTTGCAGCTTTGCAAGTGCCGAAGAATCCAAATACAACTCCGGAATATGTATGCCCCACAAAAATTACAGTCTGATTTGTGTTGGATAGGGATCAGGATGGGAGCAAAGTTTTTCCACAAATGTCACGTGACATCGATGACCTTTGACACTGATTTCACATGTCACTCAAGAAATTATCTGAAAGTGTAATTTAATGATTTAAATATATAATGTTCATGCCCTGGATACAGTCAGCAAAATTACCTCCTCAGTGCTGACACATCAACCACACAATGACCGACCTGTCACAAAGAAATACTAGGCAAAACATTTTTTTTGAAAAAGATAAATTTATTTCAACACAGTTCTAAATAAAAACAAATCTACATAACTGTGAATGCGTTAAAATTACAATGCAACTTGTCTTAAAAAGCAAAAAATTTAGGCAAAAACAAAAATTTAGGTAAAAAATTAGGCAAAACATTTTTCAAACATTTTATTCTAACAGCGCCCCAACTGTGATTTCATTGGTAATACTAACACCAGCATATAAAAATATTCTTCATTGCAGTGTTGTCCAAGAATCCGGTGGAGCTATATTCATTATAAAGCTTTTGTTTTGTTTCACCAAGATTAAGCTAGATATTGTCAGCAATATTCTACAAAACATAGCTTCAATGACACTTGGCTCACATTTGATTCGATATGGCAGGCTAGAGTGAGTATACTTTTAAGTAAGTTTACACCTGGGAAACTGCATAACAAGTTTTTATGCCATCGGACTAGCTATTTCAGAGAAAATGATTTTTTGACCAAAAATGAGAAAAATTGCCTCAAATACAATTTTAACAAATCCAATAGAGGACAACCCTAGGATGAGGAGTATCAATTTTAAAAGTAACCCAATATGAACTTTAGGAGAGAATGCAACAGCATATGGCTTCTAAGATGGCCCTTCTGTGTGAATGTTTTATTACACTCTGCACACTCATGCGGTCTGGCACCAGAATGGATCAGCATATGGCTTTTAAGACTGCCCTTATGTGTATATGTTTTACCACACTCTTTACATTCATGCCGTCTGACATAAGAAGGGCGCAACATATGGCTCATAAGATTGTCCTTAGGTTTGAAAGTTTGACCACACTCTGTACACTTATGTGGTCCAACACCAGAATGGATCACCATATGAATTTTAAGACTGCGCTTGCCTATAAATGTCTTACCATACTCTGTACATTCATGTGGTCTGACACCAGAATGGATAAACATATGCTTAATTAGATTGGTTTTCGTTTTAAATCTTTTGCCACATTCACTGCATTTATTGGGTCTGTTCTTTGGATGGGTTAGCATGTGATCTTTAAGATAGCCCTTCTGTGTGAATGTTTGACCACACTCTCTACATTCATGCTTTTTGCCACCAGAATGGATCAATATATGCTTTATAAGATTGCACTTGTCTGTGAATGTTTTACCACACTCTGTACATTCGTGTGGTCTGATACTGGAATGGATCAACATATGTCTTTTTAGACTGCTCCTTAGTGTGAATGTTTGACCACACCTTTTACATTCATGTGGTCTGACACCAGAATGGAGCAGCATATGGATTTTAAGATTGTACTTCATTGTGAATGTTCTACCACACTCTGTACACTCATGCTGTCTGACACCAGAATGGATCAACATATGGCTTTTAAGATGGCCCTTCTGTGTAAATGTTTTACCAAACTCTGTACACTCATGCTCTCTGACACCAGAATGGATCAACATATGGCTTTTAAGATGCCACTTCTGTGTGAATGTTTTACCCCACACTGTACATTCATGCTCTCTGACACCAGAATGGATAAACATATCCTTGATTAGATTTCTTTTATTATTATTATTATTATTATTAGACTTTATGTAAACTCGATAAACTGTTGAGCCTGAGGCTCTTCTCACACAGAGTCTAGTAAAACAACATTTATAATATTTACATTAAAAAATAATTCAGGAAGAAAACGTTATACTGAAAAAAGTAAAGACGCTTCAAGAAAAAAAAATCTAAAAAAGGTTAATAAAATTACATAAAAGAAAGATTATCCCATCTATTTAAAAAATTGCACTTGCAATTTCTTTTGAATGATAGAAGTGAAGAGGTAGATTTGATCTCTCCAGGCAAAGTATTCCATATTTTAACCCCGTTGTCCATAAAACTTCTTTTGAAAAATTGGGTTCTATGCCCTTGAATATAGAGATCTTCTCTGTTTGCAGAACCTGTGTTACGTCCATGGATCTGCTTTACACCTCTAAAAACGTTAAGATAATCAGGAGCAAGGTTATTGAGAACTTTGTACATTAAAACTGATTCACTGTATGAAACTCTTTCACGAATTGGCAACCACCTTAAGGATTTAAGTAGTCCTGTTTCAAAATGACCTACATTACACGTCCTACACACATGTACTGCATGCTCTCATTGGTTAATCCGCTTCTCTAAGGTCCACTTTCGGAGCAGTCATTGGAGGGACCTCATGTGTTAGGTCTCATTATTATGTATTATTCAATTTACAGCTTCCTGATTGGTTAATGTGTAGGTCCGGTCCTCCAGCGTTCACTGCCTAATTATGCAATGTCCCATGTACTTTTTGATGATGCCTGCACGTGGTCGCAGCTCAATCCCAGTATAAGAAAGGTACTCATGCAGAGTATTTGTCAAAATATCTAGTTAGATTTGACCTTGTTCGAGAGTTCCTTCACTATTCATGGCATTTTATGTGATACTGTGAATTATATATGAACAAGTCATTGACAATGACATAGTCCCCACTTGTAATAGGAGTATTAGTCTTGATGGAGCAGGGAAATGTGATCATTAAGAAGTATCACTGGAGTGTATATGTTCAGATCTATGGGCACATAGGTTTATGTCATTTTTCCAATTTATAACAAGAGGCATGTCTAAGTTATGGTTCTAAATCGGGAAAAAAGATCAGACCTCTAGTTGTATTGGCCAGCCAAGAAATACATATGTGCATAATAAATGAGGTACAAGATGTGACATCTTAAGGTCTAATATCCAATCAAATTGAAGCATATAGAACTTGTGGTTACTGAGTTATGCATATATATGTATAATCAAGGTCAAAGGTCATCAAGGTCACATGACATTTTGAAAAAAAAATTGTATTGCTAATTAATCCCTATATGCCAAAATTTAGACCTCCAGCTCTATTGGCTTGCCCAGAATTAGATATGTGCATAGTTAATGAGGTAAAGCGTGTGTTGTCATAAGGTCTCTCATCCTACTTAATATAAAGGACATAGCACTTGTGGTTACTTATTTATTGACATAAACGTATATTTAAGGTAAAAGGTTATCGAGGTCACATGACACTTTGTCAAAAAATTTCTATCCTATAGTTATCCCTATTTACAAAAAAATCAGACATCCAGCTCTATTGGCTTGCTCAGAATTAAATATGTGCATAATTAATGAGGTACAATATGTGGCGTCATAAAGTGTCCCATCATACCAAATATGAAGGGTGTAGCACTTATGGTTATTGAGTTATGGACAAATATGTATATTCGAGGTCAAAGGTCATTGAGGTCACGTGACATTTTGTCAAAAACATTGTATTGCTAAGTTATCCCTATATACTAAAAATCAGACCTCTAGCTCTATTGGCTCGCTCAAAATTAGATATGCACATAATTAATGAGGTACAATATGTGGCGTCATAAGGTGTCCCATCATACCAAATATGAAGGGTATAGCACTTGTGGTTACCGAGTTGTGGACAAATATGTATATTTGAGGTCAAAGTTCATTGAGGTCACATGACATTTTGTCAAAAAAAATTGTATTACTAAGGTATCCCTATATACCAAAAATCAGACGTCTAGCTCTATTGGCTCGCTCAAAATTAGATATGTGCATAATTAATGAGGTACAATATGTGGCGTCATAAGGTGTCCCATCATACCAAATATGAAGGGTGTAGCACTTGTGGTTACCGAGTTGTGGACAAATATGTATATTTGAGGTCAAAGGTCATTGAGGTCACATGACATTTTGTAAAAAAATTTGTATTGCTAAGGTATCCCTACATACCAAAAATCAGACCTCTAGCTCTATTGGCTCGCTCAAAATTAGATATGTGCATAATTAATGAGGTACAATATGTTGCGTCATAAGGTGTCCCATCATACCATATATGAAAGGTTTGGCACTTATGGTTACCGAGTTGTGAACAGATATGTATATTTGAGGTCAAAGGTCACTAAGGTCACATGACATTTTGTCAAAGTGTCTGAGATATCTGCGTGAACAGATGGACTCACGGACGGACATGTCCCAGTCTATAAGCCCCCTTGACTTTATTTGTGGGGACTAAAAACTGTGTCACTGCATCCTTTTTTGCAATATGAATATGATGAGAAACTAAATTTTTATTTTTCTTGGCCTTATACATGGGAGTCTATGGACTGCCTTATACATGGGAGTCTATGGACTTCCTTATACATGGGAGTCTATGGACTGCCTTATACATGGGAGTCTATGGAGATGTAAACTAAAAAGTCCTCTAACATTGCCAAATTTGATCGCATTGTGAAACAAATCGACATGCATCTGTATGAAGTAGGATACTATTCTTTTGCAAAGTTTGAAAGAAATTGACCTGGGCATGTCTGAGATATCTGCGTGAACGGACGGAAGCACAGACGGACGGACGCACGGACGCACGCACGGACATGACCAAACCTATAAGTTCCCCCGGACGGTGTCCGTGAGGACTAATTAAATATTGCCAGGAGAAATTTTGTCCTTTTCCCTGTGGTAGTTGGTTGAAATGAGCTACTGATGCCTGAAACCGTGACGTAATTTGTGTTACGTAATGCCTTGAAGCTCTATTGTTTCCTCTTGTCATTCACAGGCCTCACTGTTGTCGATGCGGCCAATGCCCCCGTCAAATCAAAATGAAAATTAAAAGCGTGAACTTTGTACGTATAACAATTGGAAAACAATAAGCCAACATGCCTGTAATGCATAAAGGGACAGGGATAAGTGAAAACATGGAAATTAACGCATGAAGGTTTGTCGGGCATTTTTCGTTGTAACTTTCGGCCGATCCGTGAACATCATGAATAACGTATTACTTCAGCGGTAGCCAGCAAGCACGTGGGACATTGCATAATGAGGCAGTGAACAGTGGAGGACCGGACCTACAAATTAACCAATCAGGGAGCTGTAAACTGAATAATACATAGTAATAAGACCTAACGCATGAGGTCCCACCAATCAGCGTAACGCAAATGGACCTTAAATTAGCAGATGAACCAATCACTGATGTTGGTACATATGTCATGGACCTGACTTATGAAACAGGACTAGTAAAATATAACTTGGAGTATTAAAGTTTTGATCTAAAACCACTCTAGCAACAGATTTCTGCTGTCTTTCTATACGAGATAAAAGAGTGGTTGAACAATGACCCCATATGTTCGAACAATAATCAAAATGAGGTAAAATGAAACAATTATCAAACGTTAACATTGCTTTTTTAGTTAAGAATGATCGTATACGCTTTAACTGTAAAACCACATACTTCACTGACATGTTTATCCCAGGTCAAAGTATCATCAATTGACAGACCTAAAAGGTTTCTTGCTTAACACATTCAAGCTGCTCGTCATTACAAACAACTTTTATACATTTGTCTGTTCTAGATTTTTTCTGGGAAGTTCCAATGACCATCACCTTGGTCTTTTCTATATTCATACACATGTTATTATTATTACAAAACCAGCTCAAAAGGATGTCATGTCACCATTGAGCTTAGTTTCGTTTTAAATCTTTTGGCAAATTCACTGCATTGGGTCTGATATCTGGATGGGTTAGCAGGTGCTTTTTAAGATAGCCTTTCTGTGTGAATGTTTTACCACACTCTCTACATTCATGCTTTTTGACACCAGAATGGATGGCCATATGCTTTTTAAGATTGCCCTTCTCTGTGAATGTTTTACTACACTCTTTACATTCATGTGGTCTGACATCAGAATGGATCAACATATGCCTGATTAGATTGTTTTTCGTTTTAAATCTTTTACCACATTCACTGCATTTATTGGGTCTGTTCTATGGATGGGTTAGCATGTTCTTAATTTTAAGATAGCCTTTCTGTGTGAATGTTTTACCATACTCTCTACATTCATGTTTTTTGACACGGGAATGGATGGCCATATGCTTATTAAGATTGCTCTTCTCTGTGAATGTTTTACCACACTCTTTACATTCACGTGGTCTGATAACGGAATGGATTAACATATGTCTTTTAAGATTGCACTTGTCTATGAATGTTTTACCACACTCTAAACATTCATGGGGTCTGATACCGGAATGGATTAACATATGTCTTTTTAGACTCTTCCTTAGTGTGAATGTTTTACCACACTCTCTACATTCATGCTGTCTGACACCAGAATGGACCGCCATATGCTTTTTAAGATTGCCCTTCTCTGTAAATGTTTTACCACACTCTACACATTCATGGGGTCTGATACCGGAATGGATTAACATATGTCTTTTTAGACTATTCCTTAGTGTGAATCTTTGACCACACTCTCTACATTCATGTGGTCTGACACCAGAATGGATCAACATATGCTTTTTAAGATTGCCATTCTGTGTGAATGTTTTACCACACTCTGCACATTCATGAGGTCTGATACCGGAATGGATTAACATATGTCTTTTTAGACTATTCCTTAGTGTGAATGTCAGACCACACTCTCTACATTCATGTGGTCTGACACCAGACTGGATCGCTATATGGTTTTTAAGATTGCCCTTCTCTTTGAATGTT
The DNA here is from genome assembly GCF_041260155.1 of Ptychodera flava. Lineage (NCBI taxonomy): Eukaryota > Metazoa > Hemichordata > Enteropneusta > Ptychoderidae > Ptychodera > Ptychodera flava. The sequence goes on along the minus strand of NC_091937.1, from coordinate 28,347,251 downwards.
TTATCACACTCTTTACATTCATGTGGTCTGACACCAGAATGGATTAACATATGTCTTTTTAGACTATTACTTAGTGTGAATGTCAGACCACACTCTCTACATTCATGTGGTCTGACACCAGAATGGATCGCTATATGGTTTTTAAGATTGCCCTTCTCTTTGAATGTTTTACCACACTTTTTACATTCATGTGGTCTGACACTAGAATGGATCAGCATATGGATTTTAAGATTGCCCTTCTCTGTGAATGTTTGACCGCACTCTGTACACTCATGCTGTCCAACACCAGAATGGATTAACATATGTCTTTTATGAGTGCCCCTTAATGTGAATGTTTTACCACACTCTTTACATTTATGTGGTCTGACACCAGAATGGATTAACATATGCCTTTTAAGACTGCCCTTCTGTGTGAGTCTTTGACCACACTCTTTACATTCATGCTGTCTGACACCAGAATGGATCAACATATGCTTGTTTAGATCGTCTTTCATTTTAAATCTGTTGCCACACTTCCTGCATTTATTTGGTCTGTTCTCTGAATGCTTTGTAAGATAGCCTTTCTTTGTGAATGTTTTACCACACTCTTTGCATTCATGTAGTCTGATCTTTGAGTGGGTCAAAACATGTGTCTCAAAATTGCCATTATGAATTAAGGTTTTACCGCACTCAGTGTGTTCAATTGGCATGAGATCAGCCTGGATCACTGCAAGCCCCTTGAGACACATGTCCTGTTTGAAGGTCTCAACGCCGCCTCCACATTCAATTTCTTTTGCCCCTGAGAGGTTCAATCCATGTGCATCATCATTTCTGTTTTTCATATAAATTTTACCACACCCAGTGCTGATCTCACCGTCACAGTTGTCCCAATAATGGGAACTGCACTCCACCAAACGGAAGGAATCTTCGTGTAATGTAGTTTGGTGTTCAATACGATTGCCGTTGTAACATGGATTCACATCTTTGTTCCGGTGTTCTTGGTAGGACATGCCATATTCCAATGTTATATGGCCATGTTGCATTATGCCCTGTAGAATCATTGATGCATCTGTTGTTAGAGAGATTGATAAAAAACAGTTCAATAGAGTAAGGTAAACAACAAGGCTCCATAAAGCACTCTTGGACAGAGAGATTGTGAAACCAATTGACTTGCATATTTATGACATAGGTCAATGTCCTTGTACAAACTTTGAATACGGTAATATCGGTTGATACATATCTGAGTTATGGCTCAGGATATGAAAAAATCGTAAAATAACGGCAGCCACACAGCCAATGTATGTGATCTTACTGTAAAAAAAAAAACGTGCATATGTATGACATAGGTCAATGTCCTTGTACCAACTTTGATTGAATAAAACTGGTTGAGACTTGCCTGAGTTATGGCTATGGACATGGAAAAAACTGTAACACAGTGGCGCCACAAGGCCATATTGAATCGTATTGTGAAACAAATCCATGTGCATATGTATGACATCGGTCAATGTCCTTGTACCAACTATGAATGAAATCAGTTGAGACATGCCTGAGTTATGGCTCAGGACATGAGAAAATTTGACAGAATGGCCGCATGGCGGCCATATTAGATCATATCACAAAACAATTCGATGTGCATATGTATGATATAAGGAGAAATCGTTGTACCAAAATTGAATGAAATCACTTGGGCAACTCTGGGATATCTGCGTGAACGGACGGATGCACGTACGCATGGACATGACCAAACTTACAATAAGTCCCCTGGACGGTGTCCATTGGGACGAATAACCAATTTGAGCTATAAGCAAGCCATTCATATCACTAACCTAATTGTAACACACCTCATCCGCAGTCTGTATTCTAATTCGCCAATCGATAGTCACGTGGGATGCGTTCTTTTTATGCTGATCCACGTAAACGATGTCATCAGGCATCATTTGTTTGAACTGTTGCCTGCCAGGCATCAGTTCCGAAAATGATGCCCGCTGACGTCAAAAACGATATCTGACGCGAACGCGGAACGGAATGTAAACAAAGATGTCGTCTGCGGCCGATCGAAACGATAATCCAGAAATTTCTTGGTTTATCCTACTTTCTGAAGAAGAATTGAATGCTTTGCACACAACCAACAAGGACTCGATACGGACAAAAACTATAATCAAAGGTGCATTGAACGTTTTGCAGAAGTATTGCGATCTTTTTAGGAAAAAACTTTTTCTTACTGAACCACTTCAACATATTACATCATAGACAAGTTTTGTGTATAGAACGTTCTTATGCATGGCTACGGATGAGGTGTGTTACAAAACACATATTGACTGGCATGAGGGCAACAGCATACGTCTTTAACCCCTCGGGCCTGTGAGTCACCCCCAAAAACAGACTGTTTTTGGGGGTTACTCACAGTCCCTCGGGGTACAGACGTATGCTGTTGCCCTCATAGCCAGTCAATATGTGTATACTGTTACCCTCCTAGCTATTCATATGAACAGTCAGCAGTCCAGCAATACAAAACCGTAGTCTTTGTTTCAGATCCACATATGCACACTTATTCATACCATACCAAACAAAACTCGACATCTGCCCTGTATAACAAAACCTTACCTTTCATTGATAATGTTTTATCTTGATATTGTTGATGCATCTTTTCAGTCAGTGTCTCTAATGGTTTCAGAAGCTCGTGCATTTTGTCCAAATATTTTAGAGATTTGAAAATTGCAGAACACTCTGGAAAAATAAAGAATGTTTCTACATTATGTAACCATACAGTAACATTACAGCCGATCTATGATATCCCCTAACTGAAACATAGTCAGATAAAGTAATATTCATTGAAAATATAAGCACCATGACAATATGCTCCATCACAACTGAGTTTGAAAAAACTGCTGGAATCTTCAGTAACCTCAACTTTCACAATTTTACCTAACTTCAGACACACATCTTTCATCACTTTCTTGTAAAAATTAAAACTTTTTAACATAGCTCTAAAACTTATTCGATGACTTACCAATATGAAAATACGGCACTATATATTTTATAAAACTCTGGAAGTCACACTGTCCTGTTCTTGATAAAAGTGACAGGACAGTTTCACTTCAGTATTTTATCTAATGCGTTACTTTGTGTCCATTAATCTTCAGTCTTCCCCATATATGATACCGTGAAAGTACTAATCATGTATGGGCAAGGCTGAAGATAACGGTGGACATAAAGTAATCTGTTAGAATATTGTTAGTAACCTTTGAAGTCCACTTATCTGACCACTTTGGAGCCACTAAGAAAATCCCTTTTAGTTCGCATATTGTGGTGTGTCCAGTATTATGTACTCCAAGCCTCCGATCATGTCTGTATCAATGTAGTTCCACGTGCCAACGTTGTGGCCCCATCAGCTATGGAGTCATGTAGCTCCGCCAAACCCAAATACCCAGGTAATTACTAACTCAGAGCTACAGTACTGCAGTTATGGCCTACCATGGTAACCGGTAACATACAGCCTACTCTAGGGTCTCTCCGTTGTCTTTTTGGCCTTCGGCGAAGGCAAAAGAGACGACAGATGCCATAGACTTCACACAGCCATGCAACACAGAGCTATGGGGCACCGAATGTAAAATAATTAATTTACACATTTAAAACGTATAAGCACATAACATAAATTTACATGCACACGCGTTCCATCATAGTCTCTGCCTGGATACATACACCACACACACATATACATAACACGTACACATACATGTACAATTGATACACACACATACATACATACATACATACCGGTACATACATACTACATACATACATACACACACAAACAAACACCCATACATACATACATATTTGTACATGCATATACATACGGACATACATATATATACGCAGTAAAGTCCACATGGTATCTGTGAGATTAATATACGAGCATATATACATTTAGTACACGACACTCAGAAGACATTTGTGAAATGTCAAGATACAAAGCAACACAAGACGCACAAACTTATATGACACACAAACATTTCCCATAAATACTGCACACTGTCAATATTGGTGACAATAAGTATCACGGAGATGCATCGTACATGCGTTGTAACAACGGCATGTATGGTTGAGATTCTCAAACACACGAGTGAGTTCAGTTATCCGACACACATATGAGCTTCACTACATAAGTCAGATGACAAGCGAACAATTCAAACATACACATATCACTGACATTGCGCATGCGCATGCGTTAAAACAGCGCACACATACAAGTGAGGTTTTCAAACACACAAGTGACTTCAGACACACAGGTGTCGGGGGGGGGCACTCATATCTTGGAAAATGTATACGAGTGAGAAACACGAGCGAGTTTTCAGCAACGCACAGGTGACAGGGCTTGCCATTCATATCGTGCAAAGGTGTTCAACCTCACTGATGAATTGTATCGTAATAAAGGGAAAGAGGATTCACACATCGCTTATCTTGTCCTGTATATGCTTTTATGTGTTTCGTGTCTATTGTATTTTGTCTGTTCGTGTGAAGACTAACTAACAAATACAATGTAGGTTGTTAATTTTAAGAAAAAGTACGTTGGCATGGTCGAGCGTGTCTGAGACAACCGTGACCCCTTGATCCCTCATTTAGAAACCTGTTCAGTCTCTTCCTCAGTTGCCTTTAGATATATCTCTTTCATATTTTTATATGTATGTCCAATCATGTAAATGATCTCTTGTTCTTCTGGAAGGGAAGCTTTAATATACTATTTAGATCGTTTTGTGTATTTTGTTTGGGGCTTTTTTCCTGATGGCTTGGACTTTGGTCTTTATCAGTGCATCGCGTATGTTTGGATTTCTTTTGTATGCGTTGATCCATTGTTGTGGGAATAGTTTCCATAGGTTTTGACCTTTTCTATGTGCTCCCAGTTTTTGCACATTGCTGTTTTTATAGCTTGTGTTCTCATATACGGGCTATATTTTTTGGTGAGCATACTAGCATGTTATTTGTTTCTTCGTTTGTTTGCTGGTGTTCTAGTCGTGTAATTCATGCAGCAAGTAGAGTAATGGGTGGAGTGCACAAGTGCATGAAATGTCCACAGCCTTGAAGTAATGTTTGACTTCATGTAAGTGCGATAGCATGTCCACAAGATTATCGTTCATGTTGACGTATCTTGCTGTAATATAGATGTTCGAAAGAGGGCCAAAAGCCAGAACAGTTCACGGAGCCAGGACATGGCTGTAGTATTGCGGGACATACCGGTGTTTATCATATACATTGTTGATTATTGTCCACATATACTACAAATTGTAGAGTTGGTCCCAGAGAATCGGTGCCGCCAGTGTGCCGGCCTGCAAGCAAGCAGTATTGTGTAGAGTTCTTGAATTGATATGTGCGTCTGCAACCATAGGGTCATGGTGGCCGTGACCTTCGCGTACAGAACCAGTTGTTCGCGTAAATGCCTGCTCCTGCCCTAGAGCGCGTCGGTGGCGAAGATCTGTTGGGGCAATTGTGTTTTCTCAATGAAGAATGCTGTACCATGAAATTCGCGTGTAGCGAACAGTGTTTGTGATGTGACCAGATTTCTTGTTTGTTTTTTATAGCCACGTTCAACTAATCTTGTTAAGTGTATTGACCTTTGAAACAACGTTATTTTTATAGTGTTGCAAGTTCTGGTGTATCATATTGTTTTGCCCTTGATCAGGCTTTTTGAGAGTAGATTTCAGGTGGCCTGATGTTCTACGTAGGAATTCAAATGTGTCGATTTGTGTTTTTAGTTGTATGTGGTTCAAGAGGATGTTAAAAACTACTAACTAAAGTACAAGTGCTGAGATACAAGTGAATCCTATCATTTTCAGGTGGCTGAATTGGCTTACATACGTACGACCATCTGGAGCTCTGTGACACAACATTATATTTACTTCCACATTGACACATAGACATTTGTTAAGTTCAGGCGCTTGTTATACAGTAGATGAACGACACTGAAGTAAGACATTTCCCGGATCCAAGAACTATGAGGAGGCACCTCGGACACTAATGAAACTCACTTAAAATAATTGTGTGTGTGAGTAATCTTACTCATACGCCACTGTTCACAAAGACGCATATATATTCAATTTCTGTAACATAATCACGCTGAGTATTTTCCTGGGATATGAGTGGGACCCCCTGCACTTGTGTGTCATGCAGAGCATTTTCCTAGAATACCGGTATGAGTGGGACCCCCCGTCACCTATGGGTGTCTGAAGTCCCTTTTGTGTTTGAGAAACCTCACTTGTATGCGTTTCAACACATGCGCATTCAGTCTCAGTGGTATCTGTATCTTTGAATTGTTGAATTCTTGAATCTGTTGGCTCACTGGTGTAGCAACTTCACATGCATGTCGTGAAACTGAACTCACTCATCTCGTGTTTGAGAAATCTGCATGTTCGATGCATCTCCATGATACGTATCGTCACCAACGTTGACAGTGTTCAGTATTTGTAGGAATGTGTTTGTGTGTCATGTGTTGGTATGTATCATGAACAGACCTTCCACCAGTGTCTTCTGTATGTCCTGCACTGAATGCATACAATGTATGTGCTCGTGTATTCTCACAGATACCATGTGTACATTAACTCCTATATATATGTCTGTATGTATCTACATAAATACAAACATGTATGTATGATACAAACATGTAATTGTATGTATGTTTGTGTGTATGTATGTGTGATGTGTACATGTACGTACGTACGTATGTATCTATATGTGTGTGTGTCAATTGTATGAGTGTACATGTTATGTATGAGTGTGTGTATGTGTATGTATCCAGGCAGAGACTATGATGTGATGTGTAATGCATGATGTTTTTAATGTCTAAACTAATTATTTTACATACGGCGCAGATATACCAACTTTTTCCTTGGGCTACCAAAACCCATTAAATGGTAGCCCACACGGACTACCAAAGGCCGGGACATGAACTTACTTAGTGAGTGACATGATGTTGATCGCTGTGAGACGACCGACGCTAATACAGTCAACCCAGTTATGAAAATTAAAAGGCGACAGTGCAGTCGAATTTGTTGGGACAAACTTTCAATAAAATGTCATTATGTTCACTGATGTACTTGGATGACAGGCTCGGGAAATGATGGCCAATGAAAATTTATTTTCATAGTTATTTAATTACAATGTATCAATCACAATTAAACACAAAATTATTCACGCTGCAAAGAAAAAGTTGTTGGGCCATCCACAAATTACGCTTTCCAGAGTGTATGAGATCATCGCATGATAGTGTACTATGGTGGAGAAATATAGCCAATTGCCACGAAAGTATTTGGAACATGACTGTACCAAGTTGCCATCCGGAAATTCATAGCCCATCTATTTTTCGCCATGTTATGTTTACATGTGCTGAGTGAAAAGTCGTCATGGCGAACATCAAAATGTGTGAATAGGTCTACCTAACTTTGAGGAGTCACCGTTGTCCACTACACATGCTAAACCGTTCTCCTAAGCGGGCTATGATCTGCAGGTATTGATGTCAAATGACTAGAAAATTCACCTCCTGGATAGAATCATGCAAAATAAATATTTCATTGTCTAGATATAAATAAAAATATCCTTTACAAAAAACTTCATTCATGCAAGGGCTACCAGACCTTGTCGCTGGGCTACCAACTTCAGAAAATGGTAGCCCAATGGGACTACCAGGGAAAAAAGTTAATTTCGAGCCCTGATAGACACCAGTACTCTTTGACTCTTACGTAGCATAAGCAATATGAGTCATTCCAGAGTAAAGTGCAACCACTTTGTGACAATAAGGTCAAAAATTAAATTTATTGATCTGAATCTAAAAGTTGAGTGGGTGGACAGTACTACAGGTGTGTCATCTAAAAATATTTTTTTTAAGATAAATAATTTCTTTCTTTAAGAAGGAGGGCAAATTGTCGCGGCAACAGTAACGCGTGTAACATGGACAGACATGACATTGTATTGTATTTGATCACATGTATCCCATTATCATCCCTGTGCCAAGTTTGAAAGAAACCCATTAGTCTACAAGAACTAGAAACACACTTCAGAAGATGTTTTAATCTTAATATTATCAGAAGAGGAGGATATCTGATGCAACGTTATGGCAACTGGCAACGTATGTAACATATACAGACACTGGACTGGCTTTATACACAAATTGTGTGTGTTCCATTCTGAATAAATGTACTTGATTGATTTTATATGTATATGTCATGACGAAGTTAAATACCTCAGAATTATGATGTGAATTGTTACAAATTGGCTCTGTGGATAACCATATAGACAACAGAGGGAAGACCCCTGTATTGTCTATGGGATAACGTATGTAACATTGGACACACATCATCAGTTCTGTCCAATTCGTTCATAAACGATATGGGCATCTAAGGTGCATCAATAGTTGTAAAGAAAGCTTTCAGTAACTTTCTGATACAGATAGAATTGTCACACTAAAAAAACAAATTAACATTATTCTATCCAGTATTAATTAAACTACAATTACTTCCACGCGTGTAACACCGGTAACGCGTGTAACAAAGAGGACACACATCCTGCCATTCAGGTGCTCTCTGTAATGGTGGCCATCGGTTTATATTCAATTGCGCCATAAAACATGAACTTTAGGGCACCCTCAAATGACAAAATTTCAGCAATGTATACCAAAAGAATTTTTTTTAAATCTTGATTTTGGAAATGAGTTAACACGTGTAACATGTGGACACACTCCTTCCAGAAATATTTTTAACTGCAAGAGAACCCAAGCTTCAAGAAAGACAGAATAAAGAATGTTACATAGTGGAAGATTTCATTGTTAGTCAAATGTATGAGTGGTTTGTTGCAGCTTACAGCCTTCACTATATTTATTGTTCTCATATTATCAATTCGCATAGAGTTGGACAGACATTGTTACACGCGTTAGCAATATTTTTGGGCATAATATTTGGCCCTTTCCCTAGTGCTTTTTTTCTAAGAATAAATTTAGTTCGTAATTGCTTATAATACATTACTACTTTGCATTTAAAATCAATTCAAATGGTATAAATATTGTAAATATCCCTTCCTAATGTTACAGGGGTACAAAATGTCACAAAATGGTGAGCAAATAGAGGCCATATTTACAAAGATAAAAATCTATAATTTTTGTTGAGCTGGACATACAGCTTTAATATTATTTTTTATATATGTTCATATGTAGTACTTACTAAAAATAATATCATTCTGTGTGAATGCTGTTATCATTGAAAAAGCTAGAGCTCCAAAGTTGGGAATGTCAAATGTTGCGCTTTACTGTGGAAAGACTCACATAGCTTAGTTGCAGAGGGGGGATAGGGCAGGTCAAAGGTCATAAATTCTTAAAAATAATATTGTAAAAATCTCCCTAATGTTATCATGGCTTGAGAATTAGATATTTGAAATATAGCAACCTTACCATGGTCTAAATTAATGTACAGAATTTTGATTGATCAATTTTTGGCCCTCCCTCCCTACAATTTCTCTCGAGTCCCTTTCTGCATATGCCCCTTGATGTAGAATTCGTAAACACACATTCGCTGGTCACCAGTTCATGCATTTAGAAGGCGGCGTTGAAATCAATGAATTAAAATGGAGTGTAAATGCACCTATTTCTAGCTTAACATGCTAATCGTGCATCGTGAACTCTGGCTCGCGGCACTTGAATTAGGCTTACCCTGTTTTGAGGTACATAACGAACGACAGACTCCTTTGACCCTGAAACAGAACCCCTTTTCTGGGTCGCAGGGACGTCTACCGTGTGCCTGACCACAAGCGATTGTGGACTATGCGGGCGTTTCACCCCCGCTTCACATGGATCATACCTTGTTGACTTAGTAGTAGAACACCACAGTTGTTATTCAATTCACTGCCACCGCCGCCATCGTTGTTTGTTCTCTCCGAGGCCGGCTCCAAATCCGATAGAAGACAGTCCTTGTTCATTATTTTCGTCGATTTAGTTGTCAAAGTACAAATTTTGCTGCAAACACATTCCAGAGGGGCGTAAAATTCAAATCTTAAACGGCGTCAAATGGCGGCTACATCTGTGTACAGAACGAATAGGACTGTTTATCGAGCTTTAGTTACAATATGAACTTTTGACCTCAAGGCCTCTCAATTGAACTTTGAAACATCCGTTGGGGGCGCTTTACTCAAGATAGTGTCTCCAATCATGGTATACCTTAAAAAAATCATGGTATACCTTCAATCCTATGTTATGCAATTAAAATGTTATCTTTCCTCATGGATGAACACATTATATTTCACTTATAAGATGATGAACAAAACAGGATTTCATCGCAAAGTTTTCAAGCCTTGTAAGACTTGAAGGAGAAGTATGCATCTTGAATGCATTCATATGATGATCTTTGTAATTAAACAGCTAATTATTTTTTGTTTGTTTTTTTGTTTCTGACAAGACGCATTGTAATTTTAATGCATTCACAGTTATGTAGATTTGTTTTATTTGCGACCATGTTGAAATAAATTTATCTTTTTCAAGAAAAAAAACATGGTTTACCGCGGATAGAATGGCGTCTTCGCTCTACTCTCATTCTAATAAATAAATTACGTTTCACTCCATTCATTCATTAATGATGGAACAGCCAGAGTTGGTAACGTCAGGCTAAAGCACACAGTTGCCTTTATTTGCAACGTAATGTATTACCTTGGATATAGCTGACAATACTCGTTTAATTCGTTCCTCTTGGAACAAATTATAAGTAGCCATCAAGTACATTAATCACGTAACCTAACCACCGTACTTTCTGCTGTGGTATCCGCATACATTTATCCTGAGCGATAAGAAACCTGAAGCATGATAAATCTCTTTCGATTTGTACTGCAAAACTTTCAACTTCGTTCAGTATCTAAGGACCTGCGATACCACCGTCATAGGCCTTAGTCTGGTGCCGAAACACAAAACCCAAAAATTTCAGCCCCACAATGGTTCTCGGTGGTTTCTGTATCTTCAAAGCCTACTGAATCAGGATCTGCATGATGCCACCCTGGCACCCTTGGGCATTTTAATATATTCAAGATGGCCGCCAAGATGGCTGCCAAAACATGTAAATGGTAATATCTCAGCTCTATGAAATGTTATCAAAGTGATTTTGGTGTCATTTGCCAGGTAAACAGGGCCAAGGAATTCATTTCTTTCATTGCCCAACATGTGCAACTCTTAATTTGCATAAAAATCCAAGATGGCTGCCAAAATGACCTCCAAAACAGGTAAAATGCCATATCTCAGCTCCATGAGAAGCTGTTGGAGTCATTGTGGTCTCCTTTGCCAGGTAAATGGGGTTAAGGAACTCATATCTTTCATTGCCTGATATGTACAACCCTTCATTTGCATAAAAAGCCAAGATGGCTGCCAAAACGACATCAAAAAACAGGTAAAATGTCATATCTCAGCTCAATGAGAAGCTGTTGGAGTCATTTTGTCTCCTTTGCCAGGTATATTTGATCAAGCAATTCATATCTTCCATTCGCTGATATGTACAACACTTAATTTGCATAAAATTTGTATAAAAACCCAATACCTGTTTCAGTGTGTAAGGAGTCATATCTCAATACACTATGCCACTGAGGTTTCTTTCGGCATGTTTTATGGGTCAAAAATTGGTATCAAAATTGGTATCTTTCGTTATGTTTGCTATAAAATCAACAATGAAAATCTGAAATTGATACTTACAACCAAGATACTTGCTAAGCTGGTTTCCACAACAAATATTAAGGTATATCTTAGCTGAGATTGCATACTAAAGACTAATACATTAAGGGTTCAAGGCTGAAGGATAATGTTTTTTCGTTATATTAAATGTGAAATATTTCATTGAAAGCAAACATGACCACCCGATATCAACTATAGCCACATAAATGGATGCCACAAATACATTGAGTCGTATCTTAATCCACCAAGCATTCTTGATATCTATTTTGTTGTGTTTGGTCAGGTTTTAACGGTTGCAGGGTTTTCATTGCTTGTTTTCTGAACTGGAAAAAATCTTACTTCTAATGGGGGGATTTTATCCCACATTGCCGCTATATGGTTTCCTAAAACATTACACCGTATCTTAATTATCCAGCTTCTTTGACACAAAGTTGTGTGTGTTTGGTCTGTTGGAGAGGACATGGGATTCACATTTTATTCACATATATTGTCAAACCATCCATTTAAATTAAATGATAATGAACTGTATCTTTCCATACAACATCAATGGTAATTTTATCATTTTCCAATTGACCACAATAAATGAGCTTCAATTATTCGAGGCGAATTTGCTGAGAATGCATTTCGCACTTGCATAAAAGTGACTTGTTTGATCATCTTTGAGCCAACCTGAGTCATCCTGTCTTGTTTTCTTTGCACCAACTTAGTCACTCAGATCATTTTAAGGAGGATCTTTAACATTGCTGCCCTTTAAATATATGACCGCAAGTGGGTGTAGCAGAGGCCTTCTATGAATACCTTTATCATTGCAGGCATGGTTTTCTGATTTGACAATGAAAATAGTTGTCTTTTGCCACTTATGACAACCAGTTTTAATGTCATCCGTCAGACGTTGTACCTTAAGCTTTACAACCTCATGCTGCAAACAAGTCTCTAGTTTCGCTATAGTGTCATTGCATTACAATCAACCATATTAGTAAGGTGTGAGTTGCTCTTTACCAATTAAGCATTCTTAAGACCTATTTTGATGAGTATGGTCATGTTTTATCCAGTTGCAGAATTTGAATCTCCAGTTATCTGACCTGAAAAAACTTCCAAGAACATTACAAAAGAGGGAGTTTATCTGATAATGCGAATAATGGTTTCAAAATATTTAATCATGTTTCTATTTATTGAGTAGCTCACAAGACCAACTTTTGTGTCTTTTGATACATTTGAAGGTCAATTGCATATAAACTGTACAATCCAACATATATCAAAAGTGAAGTCAAAACATCATCGATGCCCTAAAAAGAGTCGCAAAACAGGCATGTAGCCTTAACTTATAACGTCATTGATCATCTTTGAGATTGATTCTTAATCTTTGGCAGCATTTTAGGTATAGAGGAACACACTTTTCCCATTACATGAACTGTTTACGTACCGTTTATCATTTGGTGGCACATTTATAATACTTATCTGTAACAATGTACCAAAATAGTCATTTACAAGTTTTCGACCAGAACTGTAAGATTCGGTAAGATTCTGACACAACATCATCTTCATCGCTTTTGTTATTAGCAGGGCCATTTATATTGGCAGTTGCTTGCTATACTATAGAACCAGAAAATACAAATGTCACAGCCAGTTGAGTTAAAGAGCGCCTGTAACTTCCTGTGGAATATGGAGGGTCACCTGTACATCCATTAGGAATGAATTTATGCACATCTGAAGGAGCTGGTTAGCCTTGACTAAAAGTTAAAGTGAAAAGCGATTTGACTGATTCATTTTTCAGCCAACCAAAGTCACGAAATCCGTTTGACACCTTGGATCTTTGTTCACTATACCGTTCCTTATTTATATATATAAAGTTACGTGAAGTAAAGTAAGCCTTTATTGAAGTCGTATCCCAATTGGGATCTTGATCATAAAGTACAATAAAGGTTTTGAAAAATCAACAACAAACGAGTATTAAAAAAGAGATATATATGTATTAATCTGAATATCTATATGCGTATATTACATGTTCATCAATATTTTACTTTTTTCATTTTTTCTTGTCTAAGTTATATATGTGTGTGCCAGTTGTTACGCTCGTTATTTTTAGAAGCTGTTTAAGTGTGTTGCGGCCCAAATGGCTAGCATGTAGCCCACTGCACCATAGCAAGACAAAACATGGGCACCTAGCAGTTGTAGCTCTTTGTCTCCATACATTTTTGGGTGTTGGTATGTTTCTTTTCATAGTCCAATAAAAGCTTGTACAAGTCATCAAAACAGTACAGGTTAGTCTGCAATGTACTTATGATTTCATTCCGATACACAAGGAAAAATGCACATACTCATCAGTATAGAACTTTTATGTCAGGTAGTAGATTAGAACTAGTGAAAAAGATTGCTTTTGGAGGAGCAAGGTGTATATATGTTTAATTATAAAAACAACAAAAATCAAATTAAATATTGGTAATATTTTACTGCAATTAAACTGTTCAAAGTGCTTTGGTGGGTGTCAAGCGCAAACATTTGTATTCTTGATGCCCCTACGGATGACTGTTTTGCAGATACTATAAAATTGTTTGCAGTATGAAGGTTGCGAAGCTAAGGGTAGAACTTCAAAGGGATAACATGAAAGTATCTTTACTGTCATAAAAGAATCATGTAAATGGATGGTTTGACAATTTATAGGAGTGAAAATGTGAAATCCATGACCTCTCAGACGGACCCAAACACATACAACCTCGTGTCAAAGATTCTAGATTAATTAAAGTATGGTGTGATGTTTTAGTAAACCATTATAGCTGCAATTAAAATTAAGATTTTTCCAGTGCAGAAAACAAGCAATAAAACCCTGCGACCAATAAAACCTGACCAAACACAACAAAATAGGTCTCAAGAATGCCTGATGGGTTTAGATACGACTCAATATTTTTGTTACATCCATCTGTGTGGCCATAGTTGATATTGGGTGGTCATGTTGGCTTTCGATGAAATATTTCACATTTAATATAACGAAAGAAACTTATCCTTCAGCCTTAAACCTTACTGTATTAGTCTCTAGTATGCAATCTCAGCTAAGATATACCTTGATATTGTTGTGGAACCTCTTAGCAACTATCTTGGGTTGTAAGCATCAATTTCAGATTTTCATTGTTGATTTTATAGCGAATATAACAAAAGATACCAATTTTTGACCCGTAAAACATGCCGACAGACACCAAACTCAGTGGCAATTTAGTGTATTGAGATATGACTCCTTACACACTGAAACAGGTATTTGGATTTTTATGAAATTTTTATGCAAATTAAGGTTGTACATGTCAGCCAATGAAAGATATGAATTGCTTGACCAAATATACCTGGCAAAGGACACTAAAATGACTCCAACAGCTTCTCATTGAGCTGAGATATATGACATTTTAATTTTTTTTGAGTTCGTTTTGGCAGCCATCTTATTTTTATGCAAATAAGGGTTATAAATGTCAGGCAATGAAAGATATGAGTTCCTTAACCCCATTTACCTGGCAAAGGAGACCACAATGACTCCAACAGCTTCTCATGGAGCTGAGATATGGCATTTTACCTGTTTTGGAGGTGATTTTGGCAGCCATCTTGGATTTTTATGCAAATTAAGAGTTGCACATGTTGGGCAATGAAAGAAATGAATTCCTTGGCCCTGTTTACCTGGCAAATGACACCAAAATCACTTTGATAACATTTCATAGAGCTGAGATATTACCATTTACATGTTTTGGCGGCCATCTTGGCGGCCATCTTGAATATATTAAAATGCCCAAGGATGCCAGGGTGGCATCATGCAGATCCTGATTCAGTAGGCTTTGAAGATACAGAAACCACCGAGAACCATTGTGGGGCCGAAATTTTTGGGTTCGACCAAAAATCAGGGTTTCGGCACCAGACTACTAATACAAAACAATGCGCTTACCTTGTCCAGATCATATAGGCCTTGTTCTCTATACTTTCGTAAATATATACGTCGCCGTTGGAACGCCAAGGGTAAAACATTAAAATGAAAATATTCAACGCCATTTCCCAAATCCCAAGCGAATCGTGCGGTGACTAAGGAAAATTTCGATGTGGTGAAAGGCCGACTTAATATCGAACGTTATTAAATAGTTGATAGCACAACAAATTTAACTTGCAACCTGCACTGACCGTGTCTCACTGCTACCAACAGTGGGTTAACAATATGCGGTTTAGTCAGCGGTTTCGAAATACAAGCTTTAGCAATCAACTTACTTATTTCGACAGATATAAAAATCGCTATGTTTAATAACTGATGCATTGTTTCTCAATTCATTTGACGGTGGAACTTCCCTAAGCGGAAATTTATAGCCGAGATCGATTTACTCAGGAACAAAACTACTCGCACCTGCTGATCCTGGGCTACCTTTCTATTATACCTTACTGGTGCATTTGTTGCTGACTTTGTCAAAGTTAATTCGGTGATAATCTGGTGACAGCGTCCACAGATTAGTAATTAACCCTTGCTTGCTTTGGCGCATTAGGCAACCAAACGCATTTGATAATAAACGCAATAAAGTAACAAAACTTCGCGTAAGATTATCAAAGGACAAATACGTGACACGGAAAGGAGAAAAAGAAATCGTTATAAAACCAGTGCTAACATAATACCAAGACATCAAAGGTTGGCCGTATAAATCTTTATTGGCGATACATATCATAATAAGGTTGCATTTACTAATATCTATGAAGGGTGGGGAGAGATTCAAAAAAATGTTCTCAGATTTTTTCAAGTACCCCCTTCACAAATCCACAATGTGTTCAAGTCCCCCCTTTGACTTAACATAATTTTGAAGTCCTCCTCCCCCCTCAAAGGGCTAAATGTGGCCGATATAGTACTTCGTACAAATATATCAAATCATAATACATGGGGTCAATTGGGGAAACTATTGATATTTTCCAATAAATAAGATAGATCTCTACATTTATATGTGCGTGACATTATAAATGTATTTTGCTTGAAGTGGCAGTTAATAGTGCACGTGTGTATAAAAAACCCTTGATTTTTGGATAACATGTTGACTCACTATGCATAGAAGTATATGAGATAGCTATGAAGGCGTATTTCCCAATATAAAAGTAGCAATAAATGCTCATCTATAGATGTGTGATAACTGATATAAATGTACTTGATCAACATGGGGTGTTTACAGAGTGCACACGTTTACAAGAAATTTAATTGAGAAATTTCGCCGAAAATGTTTATCCACTATACATGTGAGTGGGGTCTATGACAAACTGTGAATAATTTTTTCCCAATACAAAACTAGCAATGTTTGTGCATATAACAATTGACATTATTATATTTGATTAGAAGAGGGTGGTTACCCATGCATGTATGTGCAAGAAATTTGATTCTGGAAATTCGCCAAAAATTTTGATCCACTATACATTGTAGTCTATGAGGAAACCATGAATAACTTTTTTACAATACAAAACTAGCTAAATCTGTGTATTTGACCCTTGATTATTGATATCAATGTGCGATTGGACTAGGGTGGTTACAGGTGCATGTGTGAGCAAGAAATTTGATTTTGGAATTTCACTAAAATATTGATTCATCTAGCATTGTAGTCCGTGAGGAAACATGAATAATTTTGCCCATTACAAAACTGGCTAAATCTGTGTATTTTAGGTGTTTGATTATTGATATTAATATACGTGATTAGATTAGAATGGTTAAAGGTTCATCTTAGTGCAGGAAATTTGATTTGCGAATTTCACTGAAAATGTTGATCCACTATACATTGTAGTCTATGACGAAACTACGAATAGCACAGACGTTACCAAAAAGTTATTTAAAGGTTGTTTGGCCTGAAGCTTCCAGTTGCTCTTTATGACACTATGCACTAGTCTAAATGGTTTGTATCTGTCAAGTCTTCAAAAAATATAAATGTACGTACGGCCACATGAACATTTGACACCTACCTAGACCCAATATATTTTCAATTGGAGAATGTTATCAAATAAGTTATCTCCCAAATTGCTATGGAAAGGTTGAGGTGAATGTTTTAGTCATTATATAGAGGCCAGCTTTGTGCAACAGACGGATTGAGTAAGTAGAAATAATGACAACATAAATCCTTTGCCTCAAGGTGGCTGCTTGGATCATCAATAAATTGTTTACTATTATACCCTAAAACGTTCGCCCAAAGGGTGCGCCGAAAAAGGCAATGCAAGGAAATGAAGTTGCCACAAGGTATTTGAAAGGAATTTGATATTCAATAAATTTTCAACGCCCTACCCCAGCAATGTCAATTTTTTTCAGAACCTCTGGCATTTTGTCAAGTTTTTAAAGTCCCCTAAGTCTTCCCCCTAAATGTTTTCAGATATTTCTTAACCCGGTTTAAATGTTACCTGTTCTGTAAAGGCTAACCATCGATATTGGCAATGCGGATGATGTGCCACTCGAAGTCTTGAAAACTCTCCTATGGTTAAGCCTTGGACCCCAAGATATAATATATGTACGTCGACATTGAGAACTAGGATAGGAATTCCTCGTAAACGATAAGTTCTTAATGGCAGATGTCAATCATAGAGTCACATCGTTTATTGAGTGACTGTTTCAAGGTCATAATTTCGCTTGCTCATGACAATTAAAAGTCTCCCTCTTTTGGCTGGAGATCATAACATCCTATTTGCACATTGCTTTTGTGTACACTATAGCAAAGATTTTATGTGTGTCTTTGGTCAAGTTGTGTTTTACAGTGTCCACGGCACGTCATCATCATAGCTGTGCAAAGTTAAAAAGAATACTCTGTCACGTAAATTTACCGTTGTGCTCGAGAATGACACCCACCATTTGTTTATCATTGTGGGATGAATATGAATTCTCCTGTCAGTAACTCTCATGTTTGATGAAGATATCCCTCAACTGTCGCGTCGAAGAACTTTCAATCAAAATCAGAGCAGTGATGACGTGCTTGATGAGATTTGTAGGTCTGCCAACAATGCCAATCCAATTTGAAGCAGGGCGGAAAATATACCTACATGATTGTATATAAGGGAATAATGCAAAATAATAATTTCATTCTTATATGCATCGTAAATTCTGTGAAAAATTGTTGGCCATGTTTTCTTCTCTCATGAAATCATTAAAGGGGGATTGTGGCGGATATATTGCTATGTCTGTTGCATTCTAGGTGGCCATAGCAATGGTGTACGCTTTTATCAAGAGCGCCATCACTGCTCGGAATGTAGTCGGGGATCAAACTGCGGATAAATATCGACCTCGGATTATCAAAAGTCATTTGCAAGATAAGGGTCTTGCGATAGGTCTAGTCATAAACTGATTGAATTAGGGAGGCATCATGGGCCAGTGGCAATAGCAGTGGACACACGATCACAGGATGGTGAGTTCGAGCACCGGCATGGCCATGGTGTTGTGTCCTTGAGCAAGGCACTTTATTCCTCATTGTTCCTCCCCACCCAGGAGTGATGGGTACCTGGTAGGACAGTGGTTGTAATGTGTGTGTTCAGCTCTGCTGCGCTTATTGGCTGCACATGTGAGCTGTACTTTGCTCCCAAAGGGGTTGAGTGGTATCATATTAGGTCCTGTGACCAGGGGTAATAATAATTGTAAAGCGCCTTGAGCGCTATATAAGAACCCAATATTATTATTATTATTATTATTATTATTATATTGATAGATTATATGAAACTTACGCATACTAAACGCACACCCTGTTCTCCCATTTCATGTAACGTTGCACGAAAGCTAGCTTTCCGGTCACTAAAAAATAAATGCTCTTGAAAAGGTCAACCTACCCTACAAAGCTCCTGTAAAAGAGGACCTTACTTGTGTCAATATGCGATAATATCATGGCAATTACCGTACAACTTTTCTCGATTAATAGCTTAGTTGACTATACTTATTTTGCACAGTATCAACCGTTAAATACGGCAAAAACTTTTATAGGGGTTTTATAGGGGTTTTACAGAGGAAATGAATTTTCTCTCTTGTTTGTTCCAGTTTATGGGTAGAGTTTATGTATAGGATAAAGCCCGAGTACGAGGGTTTTATCCGACTTAAAAACTATCGCCCCTAACTGATATATTTTCGTTTTCGATGTGTTTACGTCAACCGTCCCCTTTGTCAATGTAACATGTTTAGGATATGAATTAAAACTTTTATTTGTGAAATAGCCTTCCAATGTAATGGAACATCCTATAAATGCCCTAGGGCACATTATATAAATGCCCTAGGGCACAGCAGATTTTGTGTTGCAGCTGGTTTCCGCTGTGTTACCAAATTTGAATATTAAAACGTACCAGATGTCTACAGAATTTGACATGTTCACTTTTGATTGGACAGTACTTTACTACGGCGCTGTCATTCGTTTCTGGAATTTGGTGACCAAGGCTTTACGAGTAAACATAACACCCTGAATTTAGCACTCTGATTGGTCAATCAACGGTAGATAGTTTTTAAGAATTGTTAAGTGAGTTTTGACGGGTACATGAAGTTCATATGATTGTATGGCCTTAGATGAAAATTGACGAACGAAAAAGTACTAGCATGGCAAAATGAAAGCATTTGACAATACAACGGCCCTCCACATTGAATTACACGTACGCCGCTCCATTCGTATGCTGCTTAAAACGCCAAAGTTTTAAACAAAGTCGCTGTTACTCCTGTTCCTTATTTTGTTAATATGATGAAGTTGTGGCCTGGCACTAAATTTTGTAAAATAATCTTGAAATTCTACAGTGTTCGTCCATCAATGGCTGCATTGTGTACCAGAACACCCAACCCCTAGTTTGCACGTTTATGTCCACAAAAATCTAACTTGGTCGAGGGCGCTGCAGTGTGCATGGATAGGAAAACAAGAATAATGTCATGGTAAAATGAAATTATACGTTTGATTTTATTTTTATTATAAACCGATCTGAGAACAATAACAACATAAAAGAGTGGGTGGACATTAACTACATTTTGAGGCAGCGAAAATATAACATTTCTTCCGGTCGCTGGATAGAAGGCCTCGTGAAATGTGATGTTATCCATAATTTTTCGTGATTGTACGCTAACTGTGAATGATCGTTGAAAGCTTATTAAGGTAAATGCACCTCGAAAGTAAAAGACTTAAACTTTTGCTCAAACTTTCCCCGGTGAAACTTTCGACCATTCTCTTACCAAAGCAAGAATAAAAAGCAGGGGTCACCGTGCAAACTTTGGTACTAGAGAGGCGAATTACTCGCGATTTCTCGAAATTCGAAATTCAAGATGGCCGCCATCCCTGTGTTAACTCTATGAGGAAAAATAAAATTTTCAATTTTTGAAAAACTAAGACAGTGAAAACTTTTCTTTCGTCAAGAGCTTCAAAATGAGTCCCCACAAGTGGTAGGCCAGTAGAGAATTGATAAAATTTAAAGGCCCGAATTTCTGTCTCCGAGGTGCGTTCTACCTTAACCCATATTTTAGTCTCTTGTAATTTTGTTCTCGTTACTGCTGTAGTATGCAATTTATACTGTATATGCTACTGGACTTCACCGAGGGTGTGGTAGAGCTTCATGCTTTCATCAGCGACGTCTTTCTTCACTTTGGTGTCAGTACCATAGACGTAATGCTTGGACATGTCAGCCGAGAAGCGACTGGAGGGCGGTGATCGGCCGAGAGACTCGGCCAAGCTTCGCATCAGGACAGGACGATTACCACAACATATACCAAAGCACTGTATACCAAGTTCCCTGCATCGCTTGCCGAACTGGAATATGTCTTCACGAAGGCACGATGAGACTTCAGTGTCGTCTGGAAATAGTTTCCTTCCTGTGGGAAAACAATTTCGAACGTTACGCTACTGTGTTAGTTTTAATTCCATCTGAAACGGATACAGTCCGTTACCAATTTGAACAAACGAAGGAAAACAACGAAAAACGAAAGTTGACCTTCCATTTTATTCACGATCGGAAAACAAAACAGTTTAATGTTAATCAAATATTGAGTTAGAAATTTATTTCTCATATTTATAGGTCTATCATGAAGAGTTTCCAGGATTTTATCAATAAAGCAATAAATTGATCCATGATTTGCTTTAAACCTTACATCACGGTTTTTCAGGTAATGTAGGACATAAAAATATAAAACTAGGCCAACCTGCGACTTGCCCTATACATGTATCGCAAACCATGGATTCCGAAGTGTAATGTATTATTGTGATATGATAGAACCTTACTTTCGTTCCAAGTTTAGACAAATACTGTGGTTAGACATATTTATGATATATATATATATATATATTATATATATATATATATATATATATATATATATATATATATATATATATATATATATATATATATATATATAAATAATATATATATAATATAATATATATATATATATATATATATATATATATATATATATATATATATATATATATATATTCGAACCAATAACTATATGCGTTATTATAAATACTTCCTTTGACTTACCTGTTACAGGGTCAGTTAACATGAAAAATGTAGGCTGTTCTACTGTAGTTCTATACGGTACAGGTAAAGCGGCCAGTGGACCCTGAAAGAATTAAACATGATTTGTTCAATTCCGTGAACAATTCAAATATCCGCAAGATACATTATTTTTCAAAAGATAATGATAATGTACTTCATGAAAACGTGCTAACATATGGCAACTTTAATATCGACGAAAAGCATATTGTATCAGAATGGGTGTCTTTCATGATAAATTACCGAAAAGACACACCGAAGGCTAGTGTCTAATGCCAGCGTCACTCATGTAATGATCAGTATGATCTCTGCAAGAATACAATGTAGGCCGTTATAATATGTGTAGAACATTATTTCTGTCGGCATAACTTCGCCATCTGTCGGATTGTCATTGCGATTTCAATCGGTTGATTAAAAACGAAACATTACTCATGTAAATGCATAATTTCGTTTAATTGATGGTAAGATTTTTCATGGATTGAAGTGTCCGGAAATTATCGAAAGAGAAAGTGATATTCATAGGGCGTAGAGCATTTTCGATAACCTCTCCCATCTTCAAAGATAGCAGTACTAACTGTTTCGGCATACAAACAATTAGAAAAAATAGTGTATTTCAATACACCAGGCCACCGGCCTTTTGTTTCATATTACATGCCACAAAATGTAATATAAGGTCACAAGTCACATCTCAAAAGCACTTTTACATATAAAACCTGCCTCACACAAGAGGCCTATCTACAATCTGTTTCTTTTAATACCATTATGGATGTACTTAGCCAGACTAAAATCACGTACTTCTGCTTGTTTTTCATCAACTCAATAAATGTAACATAGTAGAAACATTTTCACTGTAGTATACAGGTAAGTATTCACTTCTTAAATCTTGTGGAAATTTACAAAGCAACAGAAAATGGCATTTATCGTCAACAACATCGTCTTTACAATATCTACGCAATTTCATTTGTCTTTCTATTTTGAGCCCCCGTCCTTTTACAATTTCTAATTTGCTTTCCGTCACACATCTGATTCTAGCTATCGCTGTTATCAAATGACTTTCTGGTAAGATATCAATGTATTTCTCTGGTTCTAACACTAACTATACTTAAAAATGAACAACATGTTTAAAAAGCATACAGACAATGTACCCTTACTTTACATGTTTTCCTGATTTCTTCCATTAAGGGCATCATAGTGGTAGGTCCACGACCACAATTCAGACCCACAACATCAGCACCAGCTTCTTCCAACTTCTTACAAGCCTCGGTTAAAGGCACCATATCAGCCGTGATTGCTTGGCCATTTTTGGTTGATACGACAAATGGCGCCAAGGTTATGACTGCTGGTAGACCTATGTGAGATAGTATGCTAGGAAGTATATTATTTTTATTACGTCATTGTTAGTACAGTGTCTTGCTCTAGATACTAAGACAGCATTCCTTCTAAGACCTAACTTTTAGGCATGCTTCCTATCACTGTTTATTTTAGCAACCAGAGATTAAATCTGCTAAGATAATTTGTCCATCATATGCCTTTCTCGTGACTCATAGACACTTTCTCCGCCAAAAGTGTTTTATCTTCAGGAAACCTCACCTTCCAAAATCAGAGACATTTCTACCCTCAAAAGAGATACTTCATGTCACTGGACTCTATGCACGATCTCTCACCAAATTGTTATGATTTAACGTTTAATATTAGTTTAGTAATGAAGTAGTCATCTTCAGTATTAGACGACTTCGTCTCCCTACTGCTTTCTCAGACCTGATCATATTCCAAACATCCTCTTCTTTGTTATCATATGCAGCTGTATTTTACAGTTAACCGTTTTAGACGCTTGACCTAGCCTTGCCCTTTTCTCAGTTGCGTTGTGCCATTGTAGTGATAAGAGAGGGTGTAGATTCAATTCAACATTAGGTTATTACATTCTCTACTACTTCAGAGTCTAACGCAGAAAGTATAACCTTGTTTTCTCAGGGCGTACGAGTTGACTGGAAAGATTTATCCCGTACCTTTGCCAAATTCCTTGATTGCTTTCAAAGCCAGCATAGCTTCACCAAAGTGTGCGTAGGTTTCACCCAAGATGAAATCAGCTCCAGCTTCTACGGCCCACTCAATCATTTCCTGTGTGGTTATTTCACAACTTTTCATAAGTTAGTGAAATTACAACATTATCCTTTACCTTTATATTTCAATCACTAAGTCTTGATATTGCACCAGTAAGCAACATGGTCTGCATAATAACAACCAGTATCATGCCATAAAACATGCACAAAAGCAATAAGTGTGATAATGTGGTCCGCATGTTTACTCCTGACACAGTGGTCACATTACAATATGCATCCACATATACTACATAGGGTGAGTAAGCCATGGTTACATATGTAATTTCTCAACTCTACACACTCTTCAACTAGCAATTTTTCTTTTAAACCTATTCCAAACTGCTAAAAGGTACAGTTGACAAACCACCTTATCTTTATTTGTGTTAACAACAGAAAATCCACTTCTACTTCTACCAACAATGTGGGTAGTCAAGCATTATTTATTTGCATTCAGGTTTAAGTAATATTGTAGCATATTAAAATCAGTGAGTACCACCAACTCAGTTTCAACTGCTCTCTCGTGGGAGGTTTCATGCTCTCTCTCTCTCTCTCTCTCTCTCTCTCTCTCTCTCTCTCTCTATATATATATATATATATATAGAGAGAGAGAGAGAGAGAGAGAGAGAGAGAGAGAGAGAGAGAGAGAGAGAGAGAGAGAGAGAGAGAGAGAGAGAGACGGATGGATGGGTGGGTGGATGGATAGATAAAGATATCGATATCGATGGATACTTTTTTAATACTTGAATAGTGTTATCACAATAATTTTGGGGGTAAAACAAACTGATTAAACAGAAAACTGAAAACCATACCTTGAACATTTTCCATATTTCTTCCTTTCTTGCCTCGTTTTCTGGCTGATACATATTTGTATTGCAAATATTGCCAGCCATCAGTGTGCCTGTGCTATCAGCAACCTCCCGAGCCATTTTAAGGGCTGCCCTATTCATCTGTTCCAATGAATCTTCGACTCCCTTGAGGCGTGCCTTAATACGTGTAGCATAATACTATGGAATATGAACACAGGAGAGCATTTGGTAAACTGTGGAACACTCGAAAGAACTACAAAAGGAACCAGTCTGAGCATCCTTTATCTGGCATCTATTAAATAAAAGCAGTATGAGTGATTTGATGCTATCGAGCGATGAGACCCCTGATAACGAACTCCAAATTCCGTCAAAGAAAGAAATATCTAAAGAACGCGAGGAAAACAAACAGTTCAAGAGGGAACCTGCAGAGGGCTTATTGAACTAATAAAGCTAAACTTTCAGAGATCACACCGCATACTGTCGCAGGAAGCCCTGTCCTTTTTGAATCCGAAACTTTCATGTGATTGGGGTTTATGCATGTTGAGATGTGTTTATGTCTGTTGTTGTAAGAAACGCGATTTTGGATATTTGGATGGTGAAGTAATATTGGTTCAATCTGCAAATGTAAGCTCATCTGCCTTTCTTTTTAAGTTATACACTTTTTATGAGTAATTTTGTAATATTGCAACATTCAGCAATAGGGCACCTA
The DNA here is from genome assembly GCF_041260155.1 of Ptychodera flava. Lineage (NCBI taxonomy): Eukaryota > Metazoa > Hemichordata > Enteropneusta > Ptychoderidae > Ptychodera > Ptychodera flava. Next base: position 28,321,499 of record NC_091937.1, on the reverse strand, counting down.
ACACTCCTGAGAAATTTGAAAAATATTAAGATCCAATTATCCCAACTTAGTTCCAATCGCGTTATGAGAAAAAGGAGTTGTCATATCAACGAACAGCATTTCTGACGTGTCCATTCACAGTTACTATTAACATCATATGCGCCTCGAAAGTGAAAGACTTTTGCTCAAACTTTCCTCAATGAAACTTTCGACCATTCTCTTACGAACGCATGAATAAAATTCAGGGGTCAAGGTGCAAAATTTTGTACTAGAATGACAAATTAACTAAGATTTCCCGATATTTGAAATGCAAAATAGCTGCCATCTGGTCCTTGTGCTTACTCTATTGGGAAAATAAAATTTCCGATTTTCGAAAATCTAGGCCGGGAAAAACTTTCCTTTCATCAAGAGCTTTAAATGATCCCCCATTAGTGGTGGATCAGTAGAGAATCGATAAAATTTGAAAGCCCGAATTTGTGTCCCCGGGGCGCTTTCTACCTTAAATAATTTCAACTATAATTTTGAATCAATCGAAATTCATAAAAAGAAAAGTTTACATTCTCCAAAAAACACGGTTGGAACTAATTTGGGATAATTTAATTTTCATATATTGCAAAATTTTCAAAAGTGTTAGGTGCCATATAGCTGAATGTTGCAAGACCGCAAATTACTCATAAAAACAAGTGTGTAATATAAAAAGAAAAGCAGATGAGATAACATTTGTACATTAAATCAACATTACTTCACCATCCAATTGTCCGAAATTAGTTCCAATCGTTTTCAAACTTATTACCACGGTGACTGCTTATAAATAAGTCTTCAAGGCAGCCACTTGTTTATGAGTAGGCTAACACTACCGTGTAAGGGACTGCTGAAAGGTTAAGCCACTTGGAAAACAAAAGTTCTTTAAGGTACGCATTCGAGGATTAAAATTGACAAATCCATGACAAGGTCCTGACTATTTGTTTTTGAACACACAGTTGACTTATCTTTTTGCCGATATTTGCCTAAAGAGGAATACAGCTCTGTCTGTCTTACTGTCTGTTGATTATTGCAGGAAAAGCAGATAATATAGATCAGATATAAAAGTAAAACTGAGATACCTATAACAGTCGTACAAAATAGTACATGGGTTTGTAGCAACTGTTCCATGCAAAAACTCTTATTTCTAATGTTGACTTCTTGACATCTTTCACCTAGTACATACCGTATAGGCGAGCACCACGTCACTTCCGTTGTGAACGAAATCCCTGTAAGCACTCCTCACAACCTCTGGACGGTAGAGGACCACCTCTGGCACTGCTGTACCGGGCTGTAAATATCCCAACCTCTCCAGGTGAAACGAATATCCCTCCGCGATGATTACCGACTCTCCATCGTCAAGTCGTTCCAACAACCCTGTAATCGAAGTATGATGTTTGTCAAGATGAATAAAGATATTATTAAAAGAAATATTGGAATATGGACACGTGGTCGTTTGCACCACATCAAACTTCACATCAAACCATGACATCATTCACTTTGGTCAGCCGATTCCATAAGTTACAACTGAAACCCCCAATTTTAACCACAGTAGCGTCTTTCTGACTGTGAAACTAGACGAAATGGTATCCATTGTATCAATCAAAAAATGTAAATCAAGGCATGATTAGGTTTGGAGAACAATGACAGTGAGTTGTATCATGGTCAGATCATCCGTCGTACTCATTTTCTTTTTTCTTTTTTTCTTTTCTTTTGTTTAACGCGTTGAAACTTGACTTTCTATAGGGGAAAATACTATGGTCGTTTGAGGGAAACCTGCCGAGAAAACCGTGACGTCAACAGTGTTCGGTTTTAAGAAGGGAGAAGCTATAAGGGAACTGTAGTAGGGATAAGTTTGGTCAAAGAAATGTACACTTAGCAGAATAGACAAGGGGTGTTACATCATACTGAGCTTCCATAAATAGCTTCCGTCCTTTCTTTACATTTTCTATTATTTTTTTTCAAATTAACTAAAATAAGTTAATATGCGACGTTAAGAAGAACTTTCCTCAGACAAACTTAGAAACCATTCTCTTTTGTAATCAATAATTTAAATCATTGGTCACCGTGCAAAGTTTGGGATAAAATGAACGAATTCCTTCAAATTAAGTGATTTCGAAATTCAAAATATCTGTATTAACTCTAAGCAGGAAGTATAAATTTGTCCAGTGGCACTTAAAAATATTAATCAAGGCTGATGAAACTTCATTTTCTCCATGGGCATTAATACGAGTACACATCAACAACCGACCACTGAGGTATTGTGAAATTCTACCTTTAACTTAGTACGCTAGTGTGGTTCATGCCATGGACGTACTTTTGAAACTAATAACTAAAGTTTTTCAAAAAGACTCGATCTTACCTTTGACCTTCCCAGCCATCTCAACGCGAACTCTTCACTGTTTGTGATCAGAGCGTCACTCATAAATCACAAGATAAGATAACTCTGCCATAGACACAAACAACTGTTACGTAACTTAAAATGGATTCAGCAGAGATGGAACAAAGTAAACTAAGACCTAAGGCTCCGTTCACGAAAAACGGGGGGATGGGGGTGGAGGAATTCTGGGTATTTGCAACTTTTGTGGTAGTAGAGGGGTGACTTGAAAGTTTTGCTTTCCATATGGTAAGGGGCGCAACTCAAAATATTTTGTTTCTGTTTTTATACAATTCCAAGGTGTGGTGCGTAATTCAATGAAAATTTAATAACATTTCAATGTCATCCCATTGTTCTAATGTTGGTAATAATTAAACAAGATCTGGAACCATTTTGCGCATTCATTACTAAAATGTATGGATTTTTGTAAAAAAAAAAACAAGTACAACTAGCATATGGCCAGAAGCTGCAACTGTTGATAAGTTTATTCAATATCTCTATTCAATATATCAAAATATAGTTTCTTGCCGTCTTCCTACAGCATGCTGAAGCACACAATATTCAGTTCGTCGACAAAGCCCGCATATATGGATATTGGGTGATAATTGAATTAGAGTCCAGACTGAAAGTCATTTGTCGATGATACAAATGCGGGGTAAATATACACAGGCCGTGATAGCAAGCTGAATACTGGACAGTTCAACACGCTGTTGGAAGCAGAACAAGAATTAAGTTGTATAAACTGAAGAAAATTATTGGCACAATTGTCAAAGTTAGTAAGGCTACTGCCCTGTTACTGCCTACGAGCAGTGTCACTGTCACTGCATACCGGCAGTGACCAAAATAGCTCTGATTATGGAGTACATGTAGCTGAAGAAGAGTTCGGTTCATGTGATTTGAAAGTTATCAGGGATTTTTGAATTCTGGCATATAAGAATAATTATGTTTTAAATATTGAAGAACAAATGGGGTTAGCATGCATGATTTTCTAAATTTCGCATTCTTGTCGTAAAATAATACAAAAGTAAAACTTTGTACTGTAAAGACACTAATTGAAATTAAACAATTTGTGACTAAACGGAATTACTTTAAATTGACCATATTTACCATAGGTACATACGCGTATTTGATGGAATATTTAACCTTCCAGTATTGTCAATTTTGTAAAACTTATAAGTAGCAACTTACAGAGCCAGTAATTCACAATTTTCATACTCTCTCGTGATTGTTATTTTGTGTTCCCTTCAACAGTGCCACTGGCCTGGCCAGATCGAGTCGGATTAATCCAAGCCAGCTTTGACTGATAAATCAAAAAAGTCCACTGATGTGTTGAAATATGAGCCAATTTAAGAACTTGCCTTAGGTATATGGCTCTACAAACTGCTAATTACACGAAGTTTTTAACATCTGCGAGCAGAACTGCCCAAGACATGTTTATTTTTCTTTACGAGCATCCCTAATAAATATGCAGCTGTATGATAAATCGGGGGGACGTGAAAATGTTTGATCATATAGACTGGGGTATCGAGGGGGTCTAACACAAATAAGATTTCAATCACGATTCCTCCAGCCCCCTACCCCAACCCTTATTTGTGAACGCAGCCGTATTTAAAATCCTTTCATTCACACACTTTTGAACAGCAGTAGCTTTGGATTGGCATATCACGATATGTGAGATCGCAGTCCGCAAAGAGGCCTGCAGCATGTCGAAGGAATACACATACTTTTGCTTCAACTACAAATTGGCGATACATAATATTGCTACAATTCACAGCCAAGTCGATAGTGAATCTGTTCCGCCTTCCTTCAGTCATTTTCATTCACTTTTCGGTTGGTTTCGCCTGATACTATGCAAACTAAATGTTTTCAGTGACGAAGCCAGAAGTCAAACCGCCTGATCATTCGCTGTAATTAGAAAGTATGAATTAAGTAAAAAAGAAACCAGACAGAGGAGTATAAGTGTGCCACTGACCGTGTAATGAAGTCCTAAGCCTGCGTAGGGTGTTGTTCAAATCCAGGGCTGGTAATTTTACGTTTTAATGTCGGTGACAGAAGCTCATGTGACTGTTTTGTTATCGTTGCAATTTGTCCAGGGGTGGTAGCACAATTGCATATTGACCTTGCGGTAAGGAACGCGTGCGCAGACTAGTCCTTACTAAAAAACAGTCACTGGATCTTCTAACAGCCAACCACAGATACAGTTTACAAAACCAGTGCTGCAAATCTTTGTCATTTGCATACTCAAAAAGGGGGTTATAACTCATAAATTTTCAATGAAAACATGTGATATGAAATTTAACCACTGACGCGGGAGCCTAATAATCCTCCTTGGCAATATCTGAAACTGAGAGGCGATAAAAAATAAATGCAAAAATGATGTTTTGTCACATTTGCTCTAATAAAGGGTCAAAGTTACAAAAAATTACGAGAAGCATTTTGATACTTCTGAATCATTCTCGCTTTTGCAAGGCTTACTCTACGTAGAAAGAGGTTTGCGGTGATTCAATACATTGGGCATAAGGCTCGAAAGAGGTGGGAAGGTTTCACTCGCCTTATGTCAAAAAAGGAAAAGTGCCTACTGCCCAGGTGACAGCAAATCCAAAGAGTACAGGAAATACTTTTTTACTGCACGCCTATTCACGATCAAATCTATTCAGGAAAATGTTTCCCCGACCCCATTTTGTCATATTGATCAATATATTTGATATTTTTATTGGCAGAAAATGTAATCCGAAGTTCGCAGTGATATTTTCAACACCATGGCTGCCGCAGAAGCAGACGAGCATAAACGTGACAGACGTCCACAGAAAGCTCGACAGACGCCCAAGGGCAATTGTCACAAACTAGACCGCCGGTGAAATCGGTCGTTTTCTAAGTGTCCTTGCACTATCAACTGAACATGTATCATGATCCTGCAAACTCAAAGAGACAAACAAGAAATGCAAACATTACATTTGTACGGTGTGGTGCAGGAGTTCCGGCTATTGACAAAATGGTGTTTTATCGGATCGTTAAATCAACAGTATCAATCTGTATGTTGTTCCCAGGACCTAAAAATACCCATGATTCCGTGTAATGTCTTACAGTCTGTATTCAAGGCAAGTGATATTGTCAAGCATGCCCTCTCGAACTTGATTCATGATCAATCTCATTTTGCCAAAAGTCAGGTTTTCATTCCCTTGCTACTGGACTTCACCGATGGTGTGATAGAGCTTCATGCTTTCATCGGCGACGTCTTTCTTCACTTTGGTGTCAGTGCCATAGACGTAATGCTTGGACATGTCAGGTGAGAAGAGACTAGCGGGTGGAGATCGGCCAAGAGACTCGGCCAAGCCTCGGGTGAGGAAAGGCCGATTGCCGCAACATATTCCCATGTACTGTACGCCGACTTCTTTGCATCGCTTGCCGAACTCGCCCATGTCATCACGAGAACATGCTATGACATCTGTATTCGCTGGAAACAGTTTTTTTCCTGTTCGGAAAACATGAACATTTATTTATTATTTTCTCATCAACAAATACAGACACATTTGTTCTGTAAAACGAAGCGAAACAACTTATTCTGTGCAGTATTTTTGTAAACAATTCTTGCCATAGCGTACTTTAGGATTTGAATTTTTACGAAGATCAAAACATACCGGCAATTTTTGGGGGGATTTCGAACAACGGAAATCATTTTACCCCCTAAAGTTCGCCTCAGAGAGACTCTTTTGAAGTAAAGACTCTGTTGAAGTTAACACAGCTGTCATAACAGTTCCCCTCAATTATAAGATGGAGATTTTCATTTGATACCTACGATCATGTTTATAGTGCCATAACGCTTTTTAATCATAGCACGTTTCAAATTTACGAGTCTAGTATTATTTTTCAGGTGATCTTTTCCTTGTGCAATATTCCATCCACTTAGGAAATAAAAATGTTCATAAAGAGGCTTGAGGTTTTTTGTAGTATGTAAATCATATACCTGAAACTGGGTCTGTACTCAAGAAGTGCGTTGGCTCTTTGCTTGTCGTTCTGACTGGCACCGGGACTGCGGCTAAAGGACCCTGAAAAGGCATATTAAAAATGTCAGAACGTATGCTTTATACTGTACGTACATTTAAGATGGTCATAATTCGAATATTTATGTGTCAGTCACAAGAAGACTTCCTAAATGAATGGATCATTAAGGGACAATCGCGGAGGTGATCATAAATGTTATAGTTAGGAATAAATCGTTAATCGTGCACGTGCGAGTTGTAAGTCCATTACAACCATCTGCATAACCTTAACGTTCGTGGTGATATTTTCAAACTTGACATTGATAAACTTATCGATACGCGTTTCTTGGATATTCACAATGCAAATGAGCGGCTATACTTTCATTAGGCCAACAACTTCAACTGGCATTCCTTGGTGTGAAAATGGTATGTGGGTAAAAAAGAGTTGTAAACAGAACATGCGAAGTACAGACCTACATGCTTCAGTTATCTTTTTATTGAATTTTGAATTTAGGGTTGCAACATTTCATTTCTTCCACCTTCATTCAAAGAAGACTGCCACACCTTCATAATCAATAGTTAAACTGTTCGCTTACTTTACATGTTTTCCTGATTTCTTCCATTAAGGGCATCATAGTGGCTGGTCCACGACCACAATTTAAACCCACAACATCAGCACCAGCTTCTTCCAACTTCTTACAAGCCTCGGTTAAAGGCACCATATCAGCCGTGATTGCTTGGCCATTTTGGGTTGACACGACAAATGGCGCCAAGGTTATGACTGCTGGCAGACCTTTGATAGACATTATTTGTTAAAAAGTAAACGTAAGTAGTATTTTTTGAGTTTTTATATCTACGTGTAATTTTGAAGAAAACTTAATACGATCATGTAGTGTGCACCGGTTATATAAACTTGCTCTTAAAGCTTCACTGATTGCCTGTGTCCACTTTATCAACTAATACCATAGACTATTTAATTCTGAGTATGCACACCTATTTTCTAGCTAAGACATATTTGCCACCATCCCCTACCTTTGCCATATTCCTTGATTGCTTTGACAGCCAGCATGGCTTCACCAAAGTGTGCGTATGTCTCAGCCACTATATAATCGGCACCAGCTTCTACGGCCCATTCAATCATTTCCTGTGTAGAATAATGCCAGGAACATGAGTGAAAATAATATTCCCTAATAAAACAAAATTTAATCTGTCACCTGTAAGAGTAACATTTTGAGTTTAAATTTGCGACCTGAACACGCTTCCACCATTAACAATAATCAATATCACAATCTCATTCGGTGGAAAAGTGGTAGAAAAACGTGCGCGAAAATTGTTTTCTTTAGTGGCCTGTTCTAAATTTATCAAGTTTTTACCTCATAAATTTCGCTTTATTGGCAGAATTAAGAGTGTTTCCCCAGTAGTAATATGTTGGGGTATTCTACCACGTTTCACAATCTTTCATAGACCCCTTCCTTTCAAAACTATGCTGCTTGTCATTTTTGAACGTAAAATCAAACCTTAAACATTCCCAGTATTTCCTTCTTCCTATCTTCGTTATCTGGCTGGTAAATGTTTGTGTTGCATATATTACCGGCCATCAATGTGCCAGTTTCGTCTGCAACCTCCCGAGCCATTTTTAACGCTGACCTGTTCATCTTTTCCAAAGAATCCTCAAGTCCAATAAGACGTGCCTTCTCACGTGTGGCATAGTACTGGGACGGGAAAGGAACATGGAGATTTAGTACTAAGTCAATTGTGTTCTTATGAATATTTACTTTATATTTAAAAACAAATCATATAATAACCTATAATATTTATGATGTTTCGTATCAAGTTTTCAAAGTTTATCGTTTGATTTCAAAGACTAAAGTACAAGAATTGCATTCACGTTATCCGATTTAAAGTAACCATAGTTTCATCGACGATGAATAAAAAATGTAACCCATACAAACAGGAGAATCAGGAAACACAGTCTAGAAGCAATACATAGTATTACCAAGGAGAAAATTGGCAAAGGTGTTCCAATTGCACGCGTACCGTAAAGGCAAGGACAACGTCACTTCCGCTGTTAACGAAATCCCTGTAGGCGTTCCTCACCAACTCAGGATGGTCCAGCACTACTTGCGGTACCCAAGGACCGGCTTGCAGGTATCCCATCCTCTCAAAGTGAAAGACATATCCTTCGGCCACAATTACGGACTCTCCATCTTTTAATCGTTCTATCAATCCTAGAATCGGAGATAAATGCTTGATAGAAACGCCAGAAAGTCATTTTAAAGTCAGTGACAAGGCCTGCCTGAATTATTTACCCTAAGCGCAACTTTTACGGCATCCCGTGCGCGATAACCTTGCGAAGAAAAGCAAGAATGTCTAGCCTAGCGAAAACAGATGACTTCCTGAAGAATGTTTTATTCAAACTAAAAATTCCCGAGAATTTAAGGGAACATCTTTCACCCTCTAATTTGTACACGTTGAACATTTCTCCTCTGATTTCATACTCACCGTTTCTACGTACTCAAATACATATATTTAGACATGTAAACACTTTATCGAACAATATTAATCATTATATTTCATTTTCACTAAAATTCCACCGCATCCAATCAGTATTATAGTAACAATGAGCATAGTAACAGTAGTGGAACCAGGAGTTTGATCAGTTTCTTGGTCAACTGCTCCACAGTAAGTGAGGCAACCAACAATTCCCCTTGATTTGTTCACTCAGACATTTTTTGCTAAGATCTTTTTCAACTTTATTAGTTTCTTAACAATTTTTAACTTACAATTTAAGTTCAGCATTATTTGTTAAAACTATGTTCCAAAATTATTGATTGTGTTTAAGATTCTAGAGTATGTTGAATGAGAAGTCGATGTTTGGAGGTGCTAAAAATTGCACACTTGTCAAGATAAAGTTATCAGCAACTAAGATGGTCTCATCATACCACCTGTCAGACATGCAAATTTCCTTTGTTACGAACATTAAAAGAAATCAATACCCTTTCATTTGCCAACACAGATGCAACTTATTCCTTTAGTTTCCCTGAAAATATTGTGTATGGCTGTCAAAAATCTATGTCGACAAAATTACAAAATTGCTATCTCCTCCGCAGAAAAGGGGTTGATCTTCTCATTATTCACAGTGAGAAATCAGAAAATCATGATTATCAGAACTATGTTGCCAGAATTTTGAAATATGGACCGAGTTGTTCTGTGTACAGAAGAAATTTGCTTCAGTTCAGTGAGTGATCTCCTTGTGTACAGATCGTGCAGAATTGTGGGTAGCCTCGCTTACTGTGTGCTCTAAAGCATCTGGCACAACCCTGAATTTCGTATAGTAAGAACGGTCGCCACAACTGTGGATGATAAAGTATTATCTTACATTACATCATGTACAGTGCCGCAACACAACCCTACCTTTCACCTTTCCTGGCATGCTCTGAATTTCACTTTACAGCTTTGGCGAATTTTTGATGCGATATTGCAATCACCTGTAAATAACAACGTAAGATGTTTGCGTCATACGTACAAATGTTAGAAAATCTTCGAGGCTCTAACGCGATTAATTGAAGCGCAGATTGGTTCAAGTGAAAACAAGTCTTGGTTGAAATCCTTGGGCTTGTGAAATATGAAGTGGTTGACTAAAACTGTGCAATTGTGGGGTACCTCAAGGATCGATACTGAGTCCGATTCTGTTTTCAATATATGTTAATGACATATGTTCTGCTGTAAATTGTAAACTTTTTTCGTATGCTGATGACTCAACACTGGTCTCTTACGAGGATATTGGTAAAATACAAAACGAACTAAGCTTACAATTGCAAAGTTTGAATGAATGGTTAGTGGATAACAAATTGACTTTACATCTTGGTAAAACGGAGTCAATTCTTTTTGGCTCGAATCATTTCTTAAAAGAACAGTCTAAGCTGGAACTAGTCTGTAATGATACCAATGTCATCGCCAAGGATATCGTTAATTATTACATATGTACTGCAGATTATTCTATTGTGCCCCACCACATAAAGTTGGTATTGAATCTCAGTAATGTGCATTGAGAAAAATAGTTCCTTTTCAAAATTCGGTTTTTGGCAGGATAAATTGCATATCATATTGACCACACAGTTGCTTCCTACACTTTATTAATTTTATCATAATAATACAAAATGTTAACAATAAACTCCTTGTCAAACAGCTAAAAACGTACTTACAGATTGAGGGAGAATGTCAAATAATCAAATAACTATGCAAATTAGTCACGTGCCCATTTAATAATTTTTCGGTATTTTCACGCTAAATTATGCAAATGAGTATCAAATTTTAAATTTGACGGACTACTTTATACTTTGGTAAAAATTGTCGTCTAGGCCTACTGTATATTGAAACCCGCTCGATGTAGGACCGGCATTACGACTGGCAAAATTGCGAATATGTTGATCATTTCGAAATTGAATTTAAGTGAATTTAATTACGGAGACACAATGGAAACACCTTGTGACACTGAGAAACAAGTATTTTCCAAGGATAACGCGACGGTAGCGTCGTTGACAGTGCCGTCTGGGACTGCACAGGGAGATGTGCCCGTGTCAACACAGCTGACATGTCGAAAGTTGCACCGCAGAAAAACCAAAACACGGAAATGGAAACAAGACGCGAAGTGGCACTTTCAAGGAATGGCTTCACACGATGACAGAAGAAACTTGCGAATTCTGAACATTCCACCACCTGAGTTAGATCAATTGCTAGCCGTTTTTTTCTGAGCGACGGGACTCACTGACAGCGCTCGTACGGTAAAGCCTGCGTACAACGACTGCTCGATGCCGGCGTTCCACCAACTGTGGCTTCACAACTAAGCTAAGCGGGCACAAAAATCCAGCATTACTCAACCGCTATTCTATGGCCAGTGCAGACCAGCAGCGTCAGATGAGCAACATACTCGCCGGTATACAACCTGCATTTGATCCACAATCGACCGCGACCGGAAGTACAAGCCTGATGCCGGCCGAACATACACCGCGACCGGTGGCCGGTCCTTCGTATGCTATTCGAGGTCCCTTGTCGTCAATGCATCAAAATGCCCTCCATCAGTTTCCGCAACTACCAGGGATGTTCTCAAATGCACAAATCAGTGGTGGATCGTTCAACTTTACCTTCAACATCACCGGAAATAATTCCCTATTCGATCTCAACAGTCTTCGCCTGTGGCCTGTATGTCACGCGTCGTTGCATCGCCTCCAAACGTCGCCGACCTTCAGTGATCTACTCCGATTCCGACTCAGATTGAATGATTCAACGATAACATAATTATACTTTCTCGTTTTGAAGTTTTACTCATTGTTCTTGTTCCAGTCTACATGAATTTCGATTATAATGATATAAAATACGAACGGTTTCACTTGAAAACATTTTGCAGTGTCATGTGTGTGTGAGTGACGTTGTTTGAGTGTGGCGAGTCTCAAAACCCGGACCGAGACGAGTCGAGACGAGACCAAAATGACCCCTCAGGCAGGCGTTGTAAATACATCATATCTACAACACTTCAGGAAGCTTGCAGTTTGTGAGAGTGTCAAAGATCGATGCACAAAGCAAGAGATAGCACAATCAACGATTGGAACAAGTGAAAAAGATTTGTTGAGGTTTTTCAACTTGAATTCAAGGCGAGCTCGAAACATGCGAACTACGACGTCGGCATTGTGGCCTAAGTGATAAGCGCCAGATTCAGATTCTTTACTCAGATATCTACTGTGAATTCAAAATAGGCATTGCCTTGTATTGGAAACATACATACAGGAGATTTAAGTAATCACTTTTTAGAAATTAGATTTACCATTATAAACACATTATAGGAAAGTTAACTGAGAGCTCATATGTTTACTTAATTATTACAGTGGCTCTGCACCATTTTTCCACATTGCCGATAGTACATGTATATTAACGTTATGTGTGGAATCTGAGGCAGCCTCAGATTAAGATTCAGATTCGGAGAGCTATGTAACCACTGACTTGTACCCATGTAAAGAGAATGTAAGAAATGAACAAGCATAAGTCGATGGTAGGAGTGGGATATCACTTCTTTGACTAACTAAGACAGAAGTGGAACAACGTCCTTTACAGAATATGACAATGAAATGACAATGTTTAATTACGAAAGACACTCCTGTTCAGATCACCAAGATCACACCTGTTTCGAGCTCGCCTTGAACTCAAGTTGAAAAACCTCAACAGATCTTTTTTCACTTGTTCCAATCGTTGATTGTGCTATCTCTTGCTTTGTGCATCGATCTTTGACACTCTCAACAAACTGCAAGCTTTCTGTAGTGTTGTAGATATGATGTATTTACAACGCCTGGCCCAAGGGGTCATTTTGGTCTCGTCTCGACTCGTCTCGGTCCGGGTTTTGAGACTCGCCGTTGAGTGTACCAGCTGAGAGGCGAATAACTCTATAGGTTAAGTAATATCCATCCGCCGACCCAGGAATTTACTTGTTCGACGAAGTTACCAACGTGTGTAATTTGGGAACATATGTAATAATAACAGAACTCCATGACCTTGCCCTGACGTTTGTGTGGTACGGAAGTTATTTTCACGAGTGATGCGGTGTATCCTTGCTGTATTTTCACTCGCTTCGCTCGTGAAAATACGGCCGCAGGATACACCGCATCACTCGTGAAAATAACTTCCGTACCACACAAACGTCAAGGCAAGGTCATGGAGTTCTGTCATATTATTTGCGTGCCGATCTGGATCAAACACTATCAGGAGAGAGTATGGCCACACAAATAATTAAGAAGGCAAACATTCGTCTTAAGTTTTTGTCGAACGTCACTTTTTGGACAGGAAAACACGCAAACTTCTTGCCAACAGTCTCATTAATTGTCTCTTCGATTATGCCTGTGCCTACTGTTATCAAGGTTTGAAAGTTGTCAGTAAACATAGACTACAAACAACACAATAAGGTTTGTTCTAGATATGCACCCCAGGGAACATATCGGGCCAGGTCACTTTGAAAAACTTGGGTGGCTTTGTGTAGAGGAAAGAGTGTCGTATCTGAAACTGAATCTCATGCATAAAATAATATGGGGTCAAGCTCCATCCTACCTGGCATCAAATTTTATTACCAGACAAAATGTACACAATTATACTACACGTTCTGGCAATAATTCAGTTTTTATCTCTGGAGGAGCTAAATTATTTCAAACAAGTTTTCAGAACTCAGCTTCGCAGTTATGGAATTGCCTTCCATGTAGTATAAGGAATATTGATTCCAGTTACAATTTTAAAAGAAAGTTACAACGACATTTGCAAGATTCTTATGTCGATCGTTTCAGGAGAGATTTCATTTAATCTTTGATGAGATTTTCAGAGGGTTATAGTCAGTTTTATTTACCTTTTGGAAGTGCTTGTTTTACTCTGTGTTGTCGGATTTCTTATTTTGTATTGTTTTTCGTTGTTTTTTAGTCTTTTGTCTGTATGGACCACAGTGGTAATAAGTCTTCAGACTTTTCTTTGTAATCCGTGCACAATTTTGTTCATTTTGTGGAGTTTTATTATCATTTTGTGAAAAATAAATAAATAAATAAATAAAACGAAGTATTGAAAATGCAGATTAATCCGTGTAAAGTCCTACAACAAGTGCCAAAAACACACCAGTTCCACGTGCAAAAGATCTGCATAACAACTCTGTTTCATCAAAGTGAGACTTAGGTGGCAAATCGGTATGTATTAGGGAGACAGTGAAGTGGCACAGGAAATACATTTCAATCAAACACTCAATACAGTCAATATTATAGGAAGATCAAAGTATGTGCTTAGAATATCATGTTGGCTTGAGTAAATTTGAGAAATCGCCTAATTATGAAAAATGCAAATTAGCGATTAATGTGCAGGCGAAAGCTAAACAAAACTGAATACCAGGTTACACTTTTGACTTTTGGTAATAATAAATAATAGTATCTACGATGAACATAGCAAGTTTCGTCAACTTTGGTACAGATATATATCCCTAATTAGGAATTGGCTGAAATAAAAATGCTAATGACTTCAATAATGTTATATCGCAGAATCTTCAATGTATGTAGCACGTTTTGTCATTTTTTATTAAGCCAATCAAGATATATATATATCTCATAAAGAAAGTTTGTTGAGTATACGAATTGGTAAATAGATGTTCTAAAAATCTTAGCTGACTTTTGGTCATTATAGTTTCTTTAATATTCAGAGCAAGTTTCGTAAATTTTGATCTAGTCAATCCATATATATATCCCTAATTACGAAAGTTTGTAAATATGCAAATTAGTTATTAGTTGGAGTAAAAATGCTAAATGGATGATGTTTTAACTTAGTATCTTTAATGTTTATTCCAATTTTTGTCAAATTTAATCGTGTCAAGCCAGATAAATATCCCTAATAAGAAAAGGATGTTTTGCAAATTAGTAATTAGCTGATGTGAAAATGCTAAATGACCTTTGTAATTGTTTTAACCTGGTATCATCAATATACATAGCATGATTTGCCAAACTTGATCAAGTTAATCAAGGTATATATCCTTCATTAGGAAAGTTCATTAAATGTGCAAATTAGATATTGGCTAAAGTAAAAAGTCTTCAATAATGTTAAACCATAGTATCTTCAATATACACACGAGGTTTCATCATTTTTGATCGAGTAAATTCAGATAGATATGTCTAATTAGCGAAGGTCATAAAATATGCATATAAGCAATTAACTTTCATCGCACACCTTTATATAACTTTATGTTGATAAATCCTTGTGTGATCAACATTTGTAGCAAAATTTCATCCAATCCTGTGCATCCCTTCTTAATGCATGTTTATTTTAGAAATTCTTGAATGTAGTCTAATTTCACAAATTCATTGAATATGCAAAAGAGTATTAATCAAGCCAAACCTGCTTAACTTTCAGCATGGTATGCTTTAGGGTGATGAAAGTAGGTGCAAAGAAGCATCAAATTTAGTTGAGTACTTCTTGAGATATGACCTGATTACAAAATTCATCAAACTATGCTACTGTCATGAGCAATTAATTTGGAAGCCAAACCCACCAAAATCTAATTAGGTCTAGATCTCATCATGACAATACTATATACCAAATTACATGCACTTGAACCAATGCTTCTTCAGTTATGAATAGAGCAAAATTCATCCACGGACGGACAGGCAGAGGGTCGGACAGAGGGACATACAGACATTGCGGCGACACAGAACACCTTTGGCTGAATATTACTTAATTATGCTGTTGTCCTCCTTCATATTAAGTGAGAAAAATATCGACATGTTCATTTGTACATGTATGTATTACTCGAGGCAGGCACGTATTTGTTTTAAGAAAACAAATCATATTATATCTGAACAGTCGCTCTCGACATAAATATAAGAAAATAGTGTCAGATAAGCATCTTAAGTGCAGTACTGTCCGTTTTACCGCAAAATAATGTAATGTTAGAAAATATTGCATATACCGTATGAAGAAGTGAGTCGACGAGAAATTGAATGAGCGTGTGTGGTGATCTGGACGCATCCTTTTAGATATCTTTACAATAACTAGTATTGTTTTATGATAGAGCCAGAAACAAGTGGGGACTGACTTTAATTGAATTATTTCTCTCAGCGCAGGGTTAAGCAATATTGCTTTGCACTTACCGTTCAAATATTGGTTATAGACAATGCAAGTATTTACAGATACAAAGTGAAAAACGGTATTAAAAACTGCCGACTCAACGCGTATTTTTCGAATTTGTTGTCAATTTCATCGTCAAACATTCAAACATGACTCAAAATGGCGTCTAACACAAATCGTTGCTCAGCATTCGACGGGGAACCACAATATCGCAGGGTATTTTGCATACCTTGATCATTTCAACGCTCATTGGAAGACTTTCTATCGTAATCCACACATTTTTGAGCGAAAATGAATCACTGCACTTGGTTGGTACTGTGCTCAGCCACAGTCCACTCGAATCGGACATAACTGAATAATCACTCAAGGCTGCGGAAAACACCCAGGCGTGCATAATCTAAGTTAAGGGCCCGTTCTCCATTACTTATCAGATAGGGGACGGCCATAAAGATTTTCACTCAATCACACAATTAAAGTGAATGACTACTTTTGAGGTCACCGTAAATTCTTCTGCTTTGCTAGGTTAAATGTATTTCGGACTGTGAAACAAATTTGAAACAAGTCTCAAACCTAGGGAGCGTTCAGTTATTATGGCCGGGGTGGGCCGGCAAAATCCAGGGGGGGGGGTTCACCTCAAATTTGAAAACTGCAAAGGGGGGGGTCATGTATTTTTCAAACAGCTCAGAGGGGGGGGGTCACTTAATTTTCATAAGTATCCGTCCCGTCAAAAAGCAGTTTCAGTGTTCAGAAATATTCTGGGAGATAAAAATGATTCGTTGCATGATTTCATTCTCTGAAGTTATTCAAATCTGAACAAAAGTATAATTATCTGTCACATGAACATCTTGACTTGACAACTCAGGCTTGTCTTATTGTAAATCAAGTTCACTGCACTGAGGGCAATGAACAATTCTGATTACTTACATAATAGAGATATAGCAAGTTTTGTCAGGGAAATTATTCAACAGTTACCTGTACTGAGAATACTAGTACCATGAAAAGTTAAATAATACTTTTAGGTGAAATTCCAATATCATAATTGTTGTCCACATATGAACTTTTAAATACCCTATTTGAATCAAGTACATTTGTATCAATTATCAAACACCTATAAACGCACAAATTAATTTAGTTTAGCATTGTAAAAAAATTATTCTTAGTTTTCTCATAGACTCCAGTGTATAGTTAATCAGCATTTCGGTGAAATTCCAAAATCTAATTTCTTGCACACATATCAACCTTTAACCATCCTAGGCTAAGTACTTTAAAATGAATTATCAAATGTCTATAAATACACAGATTTTGATAGTTTTGTATTTGAAAAAATTTATTCATATTTTCCTCATAGACTCCCATGTACAGTGAATCTACATTTTGGTATAATTCCAAAATCCAATTTCTGGCGAACACATCCATTTGTTACCACCCTAATCTAATCAAGTACATTGATATCAATAATTGAGAGTACATAAATACATGGGTTTACCTATTTTTGTATTGGAAAAAAATTATTCATACTTTCCTCATAGACTCCCATGTATAGTGGATGAACATTTTTGGTGAAATTCTAAGGTCAAACTTTTTGTCCACATGCCAGTTGTAACAACCCTATTTCATTTAAGTACATTTATGTAAATTATCAAGTATCTATAAATGCATAGATATAGTTTTGCATTGAGAAAGTATTACATAGATTCCTCATACATGTATGAGAAAATATATGTATACCATGTGAATCAACATTATCAACAGCTGATTTTTAATTAAATCCAAATATCAAAATATGAACACACACGCTTGCGCAAAAATATTGCGATCAACCAGTAATTTCTGTCCAACCCCTTTGAGGGGTAATTTCAAAACTATAGCAAGTCAGAATTGGAGATCTGAGCATTAACACCTTTTGAGTTTGTAAGGAAGGTCATTTGAAAAAATCTAAGCTCTTTTTTGGGGGATTCTATCGCTCCATACTCCTTAGGTATTTGTGTGTGCAGCTAATTTACTCAAGCAATGTGGGGGGGGGGGTCATGAAATTTTTTTTTCATCTTGAAAGGGGGGTCATCAATTTTTTGGTACAATGGGTAGGGGGGGTTCACTTATTTTGACTGATGCGCGGGAAGAATTTGCCGGCCCACCCCCGGCCATAATAACTGAACGCTCCCCTATGTCCTCTGGTCTGAAATTAAACGTCTTCTCAATTATATGTGCACTTATTATTTAAAATGGTCACCAATTATGTTGGCATATTCAAGGCAAATATGACCCTTTGATTCTAGTCTGGATCAAACACTGCGCACTGCCCCCGTTTTGACCTCATAAAGGCGCCATCATTGATAAGCGATTGACCTTTACAACAAATCTAGTACGTATAACATAAGATAAGATACTTGTGTTTTATAATAGTATTCCACTGGTCAAACGTAGTCATCAGCAGACAATCAATTCTCTGTCTCGGTCAGGTCTACAACAAGAAAAAGCTGTAACAGATGCATGCCGCAGAGTGTAGTTGACCAAAATTCATACTCAATTATTGTCATATCGTTATTAATGGAGACAAGTTTTTACTAACCGTATGTTGGGCTCCTGGGCTAGGGTAGGTCACACATTGGAACAGAATTGGAAATAAGATCTCAAACAGCTGATTGTTGTTAGAATACAATCACGTGACCTTGGGTACAGAGGTTATAACCTGACCTTAGGGGGAGCGCCACTTAAAGTCGCGAGAGGGTAGTCGAGGATTTTAAAGGAAAAAAAACAACATGTGTTGCCGGTTAGGAGAAAACTGCCTTATCAGTATGCAGAGTTGAAGAGATTGTCATGGGGACGGTTGAAAAATTGCTACGATACACACAATCGTCTCCAGTCGAATACTGGTAATAAGAGTACTGCTTCGCTGGTATCTAGAGCAACCATCTATTGTGGAACTTGTAAAAGAGTACACAATTAATCCTGTTTAGCCCAACGTTCATGAAACAGTTCACATGATTTCTTATCCAGGAAGGATTGAAGAAAACGTAAAAAGCAATCTGTGTCTAATTGTATCTTTAAAAATGACTCTAAAAACTAACCTCTCACACTA
This sequence comes from Ptychodera flava, assembly GCF_041260155.1. NCBI lineage: Eukaryota > Metazoa > Hemichordata > Enteropneusta > Ptychoderidae > Ptychodera > Ptychodera flava. The sequence continues at coordinate 28,302,433 of NC_091937.1, read as the reverse complement.
TTAAGATTGATGTGTTATTTGACAGGGATGTATCTCATTAATTCGCTTAACTATTTTCAAAGGAAAAATAATTTATTGGTGAATTCAAATATATGGAATATACTATTTTATATACATATATATATATATATATATATATATATATATATATATATATATATATGTATGTATATATGTGTGTGTATTTTGTATTATTTTTTATAAAACGTTTAAACTTCATGGCAACAAAGGTAGTGGTCAATATATTGCACCCTTAAAAATAACTATAAAGAAAAAAATTGAGCAAATAGGACAGCAAGTTGTGTCTCCAGTCTTTCATAAAAATGTTATCTTTTCCTCACAAAATAAAAATTGTACACTCGATATGACTTATTCGGAAAACATTAGTTCAAGCGCAACAGTGCTGCTTCAAACGACAAAAATGCGTGGAATTGCGTGTTCTAACGCATTTTATTTTTTAACTAAAACACTGCTGAGCCTTATTTGAAAAAAGATTCATTCAAAGGAACAATTTGAAAATAACCCCCCCCTCCCCGATTTCAAATGATGTACCTTATCCATGGCTTAGCCACACATTGCGGTGTCAGCGATCAAGGACTGACCTGATGAGTGTAAATTTGTGTGACCTTAGGCTTGTGTGATGCTATGTGTCTGTGTGACTCGCCCAAAGTTCAAATCAAGCTAAAGGATATATAACATGATCAACGCCATTGAAAATTCATGTTGGTTGAGAAAGAAAATGTCGGTCAGCAACATTCACAGAAGTTTGGTCATATTGATCATAGACAGTCGAGAAAGATGTGGTTTGACGGGTTAAAAAAATAGGTCATCAGACACTCGCTATATATTGTGCATCAATGGAGTGTCCCTGTATGGTCCTGTCAATCTTTTATTCAAGGTCCTTTGCAAGGGGCGTTACTTGTTGATGTCAGTCACATCACGAGGCGGGCATCGACAGCTCCGACGCAGTGGTCAGCAAAGCTGCTCGGGGCAAGGATACGGTGGACCGAAATTTTATCATCAACGGACGGGCTTGCGTTTTTTGCTAAGTTGGCAGTGTAGGAAAAGCCCGAAATTCTTTTGGGGAAGGGTTCAATTTTTGAAGGTTTCCAGTGGAGGGGGGGGGGAGATAATATGATGTTGGGAGAGCATTGGAGCTCCTGTAGTGGAGTGATTACAAGTGGGAACACTAGTAGTCGGGAAGGCTATCTAACCTTGAGAGAATGGTAGATGCCACCAGTTATCAACTCCGCCTCCAAATTAAGATGATTCATGGTACATTGTTGTGTAAAAATATCCCTTGTTTTTTCCGTTACCAATTATCGCGTTCTTTATTGATAACGAATGATATATACGTATAGTGGATACTAAACATTCAAAGGTCGAAGATGAACTCGAATCGGTTGATTGGTTAACACGATTTGGTACAGACCACATAGTCGTTATTATTCTTGTTACATAATGGATACAAATCTGCGTCCAGCAAGCAGTGTAACTTTATATCTTGTACTAAGGGTATTTATGCTTTGCGTGTAAAAACATTCTGGCGTGACACTTGCATTACAAAATAAAAATGACCAAAGACCAAATAACAGCTCAAATTACTTTATTACTCCAGTAAAAAATAAATTTATATCATAAAGGTAATGTATTTTGATGCTAACAGGCAGAATTGACATTATTGTATGTGTGATATTTGCTCTCATCTCCAGGTAAGTGGACTTAGCTATCGCATAAATGAATGATTAATGCCTGCGCACTCTTCCGGAAATATTTTCGATTTTTTAGAAGAATTGCTATCACAATTTTTTTACTGAACTTCACCTAGGGTGTGATAAAGCTTCATGCTTTCATCGGCGACGTCTTTCCTCACTTTGGTGTCAGTGCCATAGACGTAATGCTTGGACATGTCAGGCGAGAAGCGACTGGCGGGCGGCGATCGGCCAAGAGACTCCGCCAAGCTGCGGGTTTGAAAAGGGCGATTACCACAGCATACTCCCACGTACTGTATGCCAATATCTTTGCACTGTTTGCCGAACTCCCTCATGTCGTCGCGGGAACAGGACAGTACGTCAGTATCTGTAGGGAACAGTTTCTTACCTACCGGGAAAAACAGTAAGATTGTGCAGACAGATTTGATGCATTTTCAATGAAGAATGTGATATTACAATAAGCCAACACGGTATCAGTGTAAAGAGGTCACATGTTTTACTTAAGCCACAGTTACTCTACCCATAGAGTAACCACGATGCAATTAACACTTCATTGCATGTGCTCAAAAACGTAACGTTCGGAAAGATATTAAGAATGCGCATTTTTCTCGTTCGCATTTCAGTTTTAATTTGCACCTACACCAAGAATGTATGCTAACATTTATTGATCTGTGCTGTGGGAAACATGAAGAGGCGTGCACAACCATTTTAACCCTCTGAGATTGTATTTGATATACATATACACATTTCAGTCTGAGGGACAGTTTCTGGTTTACATGAATCTGGATTCCGACCGTAGTACAAAAAAACACGTCCCAAAGTAAAATGTAACAGTAACAGGCTTAGTTTTACCGTGGTGATAGTAAACCTGAAAGGTGCCCTAATCTTCAACTTCGATGGGATATTTCCAACAGACATAAATTAATATATTTGTATGATATTGTAAAGCCAGCAGTCTAGACACTGAATAAAACGAGTTCGGCTTCATGAATAATTTACACAATACAAATATACAACATGTAAATAATTGTCATGGATGTATGCCACTTTTATTTGTTCACCATAGGGCAATATCTAGTTACATAATCCTTAAAGAATCATCTTTAGACACTCGTTTCGCAAAACACCGCTTCTCTGGGTTTTACCTGTTTTTGGGTCGGTCAACATGAAAAAGGTTGGTTGTTCTGCAGTGGTCCGGTAAGGTACAGGCACGACAGCCAGGTGACCCTAAAACGGTTTAACAAAATTTGTTCAATTTTGCCCAGTAAAAGTGGTGTTATTCATGTTAAATCTTACAATGCGTTGGTCAATAATGATTGCTGCAATTGATGAAAAGGGTCTGTGAACCTATAAGTGACATGAATTTTGTAAGGTATATGAACAGTAACTAGAATGATTTTTGGCGAAATTCCACCAAAGCAATTTGGTCTAATCCGTGAAGTACAAATGGATTACATGAATCTACAAGGCTAGCGTAAACACGAATACGTGTATGAAAGGTCAAACGATAAAGGAAATAGATTTGCATCAATGAAATAATTACATGACTTCATGTAACCTATGTAACAGGGATTGGCTTTCACTAACGTTTTACAGCAATGCATACATTCTTTGAAGTGTATTGTACCGAGTACGAATCGGAAGGTTGCAGAGGAGTTTATTTTCGGAAACGGAGATGTAAAATGGTCATATTTTGCAATAAAGTATTGAAATACCAAACAACCATAAAGACACAACAATTTTACTTTGAAACACATTAAAAATCATTCGACATTTCGGTGCCGTAATTTCTCTTACCCTATAAATCCCATCGGTACCATCCACATAAGAGTTATCATTTTTTGATATGAAGACTTTGATAATATTTTACATAATTTTCACTCCTGATATCTCGATATTAGTTCGCCAACTATCTATGCCGTCGTCAGCACAACCACCCATGAAAAATTTGTCGTACCTCACCTCGTTGACCAAATAGCATTACATCATCATCATCATCATCATCATCATCATCATCACCTTCACCATCATCTTCATCATCATTATGAATACCATCTTACCACCTGTGCATCTATTGTTACAAATTACAACAGTGTCGCCATGGCCATAAAATGTGTCAGTGTTTACCTCTGACTTTGCTGTAAATCTAATCTATTGTATTAAGTGTACCAATCGACAATCCTTCGGAGGCTAACCACATACACGACTTATGACAGAATGAGACATTCTATTTCGGTTAACTGAATGGATAAACATGTACACATACTTTACATGTTTTCCTGATTTCTTCCATTAAGGGCATCATAGTGGCTGGTCCACGACCACAATTCAAACCCACAACATCAGCACCAGCTTCTTCTAACTTCTTACAAGCCTCGGTTAAAGGCACCATATCAGCCGTGATTGCTTGGCCATTTTTGGTTGATACGACAAATGGCGCCAAGGTTATGACTGCTGGTAGACCTATGAAAGACGGTAATATTCTTGTCAATGAGTACACGGAAATTATTTTGGTTCTAAAGAAGAACGGTTACTGCCCGCATAATATTGATACCCGATATCCGATAAAGTTACAAGATAATTTTGTCAGCACATTACGCATCTGACGCTCTTAAGTTTTTAGCACATTACATATCACTGTTATCTTCCATCCAATTTCATGCTCATTGATTTTTCCCCTACCCTTGCCGTATTCCTTGATTGCTTTCAGAGCCAGCATAGCTTCACCAAGGTGTGCGTACGTCTCGGCCAAAATGAAGTCAGCACCAGCTTCCACAGCCCATTCGATCATTTCCTGAAAGAAAATTAAACAGAAGGAAAATCTCTCAATTGAAAAGAAAATGTATCATCAAGAACTGATACAGTAAACAAAGTGGTTTGACACCACGTTCTCGGCCCCGAAAAATGTCTGCCTCCGAGAATACATGTACATACAATATAGACGATATTACACTTGTGAGAGAGAGAGAGAGAGAGAGAGAGAGAGAGAGAGAGAGAGAGAGAGAGAGAGAGAGAGAGAGTAATGTGGGCGTGGGCAGAACAGGGTCAAATCACCAGCCAATTTACCCCTTCGTGAATTTCGTTTCTGAAACTAATAATTTGACTTTCATATGACCGATCACAGCTCTATCCTTTACTTCAAAAGAGTACAAGACAGGAACAATAGAATAAACGTAAAGTAACTGGTCACCTTGCTTTCTCCTTTATGCTGTTTTGTAGGTAAATAAGTCAAAAGAATGGGCCACATAAACTATAGCAGGGTTTCGGATTCATGAATTACTCATATACCATTGACCATTTAAATATATATGTTTTGAATGTCTGCACAAAAAGTATCAGTGTTTAAAATATGCACTTAGGGCAAAACAAACGCCATAAAATCTAAAACCAAACCTTAAACATTCCCATTATCTCCTTCTTCCTATCTTCGTTATCTGGCTGGTAGATGTTCGTGTTGCATATATTACCGGCCATCAATGTACCAGTTTCATCTGCAACCTCCCGAGCCATTTTTAAGGCAGCTTTGTTAATGTTTTCCAAAGAATCTTCCTTGCCGATAAGACGGGTCTTCTCACGTGTTGCGTAGTACTGGGGGGGGGGGGGGACGTAGAGTATGATGAGTGTAATTAAATATTTTCAAAAGTCTGACTATCTGTACGAGGGGCGCAAAAACTAGCTGTACCATTGACATCATTAATTTTGATCTCGAGTCAAACTTTCCAGATTTACCTGCGGCATGGTGATAATTTGCCCAATCTTGAAAGCGTACTGTTCTTTTCAAAATGCTACTGTTGTATATCGTAGGACAAATTGAAACAATTTACTATCAGTGTGAGTATAAGTGGTATATAGGGGATATGCATACCGTAAAGGCAAGGACAACGTCACTTCCGTTGTGAACGAAATCCCTGTAGGCGTTCCTCACTAACTCAGGATGGTCCAGCACTACTTGCGGTACCCACGGGCCGGCTTGCAGGTACCCCATCCGTTCAAAGTAGAACACAAATCCCTCTGCAACAATCACCGACTCTCCATTGTCCAGCCGTTCGATCAATCCTAGCAGAGGGTTGGAATAGGTGTGAGTGACGTGAAATCAAATATTTCAAATGACAGGAAACTTCCAATGTGTATCAAGTATTTATCCCGCTTTATATAACAGATGTCCCTGCTAGAGGTTTTCCGAGACAAGTAAAAAGTATAGCCCCACCCGTTGAAGTATTTGGAAGAAATCAGCGTATCTGATAAAATCATAAACTAAAATTTGAAAGCAAAATATACCAGACGACAGATTTTAGCCTTGTTGTTCAGGGTAAACTTCATGAGCCTTTTCACGTTTCCCATCGATAGAATCTAATCATGAAAAGTATGTCTATCGACGTCGTCATACAATCGTTGCTGATAAAATTTGTTTTATAAGGTTTGCAACATCAATTCATTAGTTCCCAATTCCGACGTCGTCATATTACATATTGAGAACGTTCACTTGCTTGCGCTGAACAGGCAGCAACAACTATATGGTAGATATGGGTTAGACATAACTATGTATTGGTAAAGAAATCAGCAGAGTAGAAATACCATAGGAAAGCTAGGAAGAATGCAAAGAAAAGTGAGTTGGAAGAGTAGAGTGTAATGTGGACCGTGCTCAGTTTTGAGGTAGTTCGCACCTTGTAATGAAAAACTTTCAGATTTGCTCAAATTTTCCTCGAAGAAACTTTCAACCATTCTCTTTCAAAATAAAAGCAAAGATCAAGGGGTCACAGTGCATATTGTCGTACTGTGGAAACAAGTTACCTTACGTTTACTGACATTTAATATTCAGACTGGCGGTCGTCCCTGTGTTAAAGGTAGAATGCGCCTTGGGGACAGATATTTTAACTCTCAAACTTTTCGAATTCTTTTCTGATCTACCACCTATGGGGGTTCATTTTGAAGCCCTGGGAGAAAGAGAGACTTCCAGTTTCTTAGTTTTTCGAAAATCGAAAATCTTATTTTTCTCCATAGAGTTAACTCAGGGAGGGCGTCCATTTTGAATTTCAAATAACGATAAGTCTAGGGTAATTTGTTTCTATAGTACCAAAATGTGCACGGTGACCCCTAATTTTTATCCTTGATTTTGAAAAAGAATTGTTGAAATATGACATTAAACTGGTCCAATAACCATTTCCATTTAAGGTAATACATTACCAGGTCCATGGGACAATTGTGATTTACAAATTTAAGTAGGACCATCCTGAACCACCATGATACCTTTGGGAATATCCGAGCAAAAGTTTAAGTCTTTAACTTTCGAGGTGCATACTACCTTAAATCATAAACCCTATGGGTCAACGTAAATGGAGAAAATGAAATTGTCGATTTCACCGAAACAGACGGTGATAATTCCATTTACACAAGCAGCAGGCCAGAAAACTATTGTAAACACTTCAGAGTTCGTATATCTGTCACCGGGGTGAATTCTACCTTAAAAAGCTATAAAGGAGGGACTCTCATAAGTATCGAGAGAATCAGAATCAGTGAGCATTCAGCGTAATGCAATAGTAGTAGTAGTAGCCTAAGGGTTTTTTCGGTAAAACGTGCTTCTCGCCCGTAACTTACACGAGATCCCATCCCGTTATATAATGTCATCATAATTGTGTTTCATAGAATACAGGCTGTGTCATTTAGGTATTTATTATGTGACATTCTAAGGCTAGTCTCACCTTTCACCTTTCCTGGCATGTTCAGCGCTCGCTCGTTTGTAGCGGTCACCTTGATGAACTTTGAACCACTGCTAAATATCTAAAGCGTGTCACCTGTAAATTAGCAGAAAAAGATAACCCTGTCACGTGTGCAAATAATCGAGAACTGAAATGCAATATATTGACAAAGTTCATCCTAAGTTTGCAGTTCGGAAACACTTAGCTTTACATAATCTTATGTCATAAATGCGCCTATACAAATCGCCTATACAAAAATCTAATCATGTTTGAAAAAAAAACAGCCTAGCTATGACCAAATTGTTACCTTGAATGTGAAAAAAATGTAAGTTGATGTTACCAGGTTCTGTTTGGCATCTAGGTCGATGTCGTGCGATGACAAATTACTCATGTATTAATGACAATATATGTATTGCATTTTTCTTGAGATAAATTTGAAAACAAGCTACGACGGCTGCTTGTAAATTAGACGAACGATTTGTTTCAGTTGAAACTAAGGTTGTTTTCTCAAATTCAATCACTGTCTTAATAGGCATCATTTTGAAAAACACCTCATATGCACCGACCCATATAATGTGCTGCCAGAGGAAAGATTTCTTTCAGAGCAAATCAAAAGTGCGTTTTATAGGCCGTTTTCTTTCACTCGACCTCAAAATATGGAACATTTTAGTTAGGGTCAGGTTTGTCACACGGTGAGTCTCCCTATAGTCTTCGAAATCAAGCGATTACCCCGTTAGTAAGAGTGCAGACTTATCTTGCTAAAATGTCCCGGCACTCATATCGCTATGTCGCGTAGTCCACACCTGAACTACATGTAAGCTCATACATTCCTTAGGTTTGGTCAATACTAATTAGGTGGCGAGGACCTGGAGATGGATCGACAAGATCTGGAGTTACGTTGTTCGATTCAGAATTTAGGATACGAAGGAAGGTAAGTTCGAATACGAAGTTAGGATGTTAGATTCCGGACCCAGTTGTGACGAGTCAGACGAGTCAACGGTAGTTCCGAGTGGGTAATTTCCGGAGTTCGGTTTGCTAGATTCCGAAGTTTGGCAAGCATATTCTTAGGTGGCAGTTGCCCCACATGGTTTTGTAGTTTCACGTTCCTGATTTCGATTAAAACCGTAAGGGCACAGTCCAAATTTTTTCAACGTTTATGCCTATCAGGTGAACCTAGAATAATCATCATCGTAAATCAAAACCGTTCGTAGATGGCAGATGAGAACGAATCTGGCAAGAAGCAGAAGGGGATTTGCGGGCGGTCGTGGGGCGGTTATTGCCGATCGCTCAAATTGTCATTATCTTTACACCTTCACATACTGTTACTGATATCAGAATCATTCTTAAAAACAAAACTGTGAAAAGTGCTGACCTTACCTAAGAATCTGCGAGCTTAGTTTTGGCATGGATGACGTGCCAACTGTGAATCACATTAAAACAAGGTTATACTCTACATCTTTGTCCTAGATAAATCTACCCTTCGACCCTAACCCACTTTAATACTTCTGTCTGTATCTGGGTCTGTATGCCCGTGGAACTGTAAGGCACGGTCTACGACTTTCGTGGCAAGCTGATTTAAATTAAAGTATGTTTGAAATGGATTTGTCTGTTCTAGATAGAGGAGGGGACATATACGCTGTAAAGAAATTCAGCCCGACTGCTCAGCTGAAAAGTTGGTCAGTGTGACCATAGACCTTCAGTTCTATGGTGTGACCTCGTAATGGATCAGTATCGGTCAACAGCAACAAGTAATGTAACGGAAGCATAGCAAAACGCCTCACTAAACCCAACGTTGCTTTCTAATACTACACCCACCGTTACTTTAAGAACCGTACACTACTTTTCCAACGTGCAAAGATAGCGACAAACCTTATATCCTTTCGGCTGTGTCTTCTGTTTGTTAACTTTTGCTCAAGCTGTAGAATATGATACGGATCAGAGGATTTTGAACCCTTGACTGTGTTTTTCAAAGTGGCAGCGTAATAGTCAATGGCTAGACAGCACAACAAGTCATCCGGCCTTGAAACAGGGGGGTGGATACCTAGATCGGATTTATTTAACATTGGAGCAGCAACAAATATCGTATCTAAATACAGGGTACGAAGGGAGGTATGAGTACATCTAATTTATATCACTCAGAAAACGTGTATGCGTAGCATGACCTCCTCTGAATTTACAGAGCCATCGTCACTTTTGTTCTTCAATATACTTACTCTGGATGTTAAGAAGCTCTACAAGTTGCTACTCTGTACTTTTATGTTTGTGATTGGCTCAATCAAAATGTTCCTCAGACTTATCACATTATTTTCATATCGTAGACCATTGTTACGATACCCGTCAAAAGTTGGATATGAATTCAGTACTGCCTAGCATGTATACATCTGCAGGTTAATCTTCAATCTCTTACACAGACGCAAACTTTGTCGAATTATATTAAAAATCAAACGTCTTGGTGTAAGTTCACAAAAGCCCTGAAAGACCATCTCTTACGAGAATGTCTTGCTCTTCAGTATTATATAGGGCTCAGCCCTTGGTGTCGCGCCAGGTGTTAAGATTAGAAAATTGTATTGCTTCATGATTATTAATAGTAGAGGATAAGATATAATTAAACTTGCTATATACGTTTTACGACAACTGTCGTAAGCCTTGTTTACCCTCTGATAAAAACAGTTCACGCGCACGATGTCCTACGGATACCCTGCAGGTATAGATTTCCTGTTCAATGTGTAAAAATGTTGGACATTGATTAGCAATTTTTGCCATGATAACTACCTATTGTGTTTAACTAGGGACGTATTGTGCCATCATTATCGTTGCAATAGTAACTGCACTGTCCAACTTCAACTTGCAAACTGAAAACTAGCGTTCTTACTAAAAACTGGCAATTTTTGCATCTAGTTACTGACACTGATGACTCTTTTCTGAAATTGAACCCCAGCATTCTTTGCGTATGCCCTCGTTCATATGCTCGCCAGTTTTCTTTTTCTATTTTTAGGCGTGATAGTAAGGGACCGTTCAGTTTTTACGGCCGGGGGGGCCCGGCAAAATCCAGGGGGGGGGTCATCAAAATTTTGGAATCCGCAAAGGGGGGGGGGTCATCGCTTTTTCACTGGTAGGAAAGGGGGGGTCACCACATTTTCAAAAATATAATACCTAAAATAAAGTTCACTTTAGGGACCGTTCAGTTTTTACGGCGGGGGGGACGGCAAAATCCAGGGGGGTCATCAAAATTTTGGAATCCGCGAAGGGGGGGTCATCGCTATTTCACTGGTAGGAAAGGGGGGGTCACCACATTTTCAAAAATATAATACCTAAAATAAAGTTCACTTTATGCAATGGCCATGATCGACCCTCTTTACCAGCGGGCCACCTTTGGTGGCCCACTAGAATAAAGTTGACTTTACGTGATGGCCCATGACCCTCTTAACCGGAGGGCTGCCTTTGGCGAACCACTCCAATAAAGGTTACTTTATACAATGTCCATGGACATAAGTTGTCTATGCAAATGAAGTTAAAAATTGCCTTACAGTCGTCCTAATTAACAGACGTTTGCATGGATGTAGCTGAGAAGTTTGTGCACTGGCATCTCTGCTACACAAATAAAGTGCGCTGCGTAACAGAGTTCAAATCCAAACCGTTCGGGTAAATTTGACATATGGGTTTTGGTTATTTTTCAGCCGGGGGGTCATCAAATTTTTTCGTCTGACAAAGGGGGGGGGGTCATCTTTTTTTCACGAAAAATGCAGGGGGTCTATATTATTTTGAACACCGGCGACAAGATTATGCCGCCCCCCCCCAGGCCGTAAAACTGACTGAACGGTCCCTAACGATATTTTGTATCAGTCACAAAGTGCATAATAATACTTACTGGCTAATAAAAACATATAATTTATTAATGGCATGTCATAAAATAATACTTTGCAAGTTTCGTATTTGTTTATTTACGACCACTCAAAAATACATAGAGGTGCCTATGAATTAAGCCGGGTACTCTTCCGGTTAATCGCATAACATATGTAAATCTACGCATGCGTAGTCAGTAAGCTGCTGGCGCGACTATTAATGTGCTAATGTGTCTAGCTGTAATACCAGCTTTTTAAATTTTTTACAGTCCAAGTTACTATATCTCTCCATGTACGTATATCATTGGACAGCAACCCATCATAGCTTTTGATAATGCAATGTACGTATGAGTTAACGGGGCTAGGTTCGACTAGCGCATGGCTATATTCCTAGCTCCCTTATTGTCAATGTATTCTAGATCTGCGTTGCGATGTATGAACACGTATCGCTCAAAATCACAATGAACAGGAAATTTTTGAGTAATTGAAGAAGAATATTAGTGTACGTATGATGACGAGAAATAGATTAAAGTAGCATACAATATTATATGTAAATTGTTACATATTGAGAGATAGAAATGATCAATATAAATTGTATTGAACGTACTTTGTATCCACCCTGGTGTTCAGACGACCAACATTAGATATCAGACAGACCACATTGAAGGTAAGCGTGTTGGGCTTTCAAAAAGGCCAGTGTTCATCGAAATTACACTCTAAACATACAGTTTTGATGCAGTTTTTAATGCCTTACTCTCACTCATCAGCCACTGAGAGGCGACATTTAAAGTAGTTTCGCTGTATTCCGGTATAAAGTATACAACCTCTTTTCGTGATTAATGAAAGCAAACATATGTTATCGTCAAAGTAAGTTGAGGTTGGCTGTAAGTGTAAACAAAGGGCATACTCTTAAATCGTGATATTAATTATTATGTTATATTAGGTACCGGCCATCAAACTTATAGAAATAATCGAGAACTATAAATATCGCGTTAATTATACTTTTATTATTCAAATTTAGATGTAAGCAATTCATAGCAATTAGTACATTTTGTAAAAGAGCCTAATCGATACATCAAGATGTCATGAACATTTGATTCTCTCATTTCTTGGTGAGTAGCTTTCATTAAATTTGGGTGCAATTTGTCAGTGACAAAATCTCTGCTCGTAATCTTTGCAATCAAGGCTTTGAATAATGGTAGGTGATCTAAAAGGTCGTTATTACTGGACTTCGCCGAGGGTGTGATAAAGTTTCATACATTCATCAGCTACGTCTTTCTTTATTTTGGAGTCAGTACCGTAGACGGCGTGTGTGGTCATGTCAGGTGAGAAGAGACTGGCGGGCGGCGATCGGCCAAGAGACTCCGCCAGGCTTCGGGTTTGGAAAGGTCGATTGCCGCAACATATTCCAACGTATTGTATGCCGACCTCTTTGCATTGCTTGCCAAAGTCACGTATGTCATCGCGAGAACACGATAAGACATCGTTGTCTGTTGGAAACAGTCTTTTTCCTGTCAGATAAAACGAAATTGTTGGATAAAACCATTTTCCAATGAAAAGTTAAACAAAGAAAAACAAAACAAAAAAACAAAGAAAAACAAAACCAGAAGCAGGCAAGCATACTATGGTGAAAATTTGAGTCCCCTCAAATCTGGCAAATCTGCCCTCCTTCACTCTTTCTATACCCGTTGCCCTACGTAGTCCATGTTTGCCTTCGAAAACAAAAGGATTGGGTCAAACCATGGTGGTGACAGGGATAAACTGAATAATGCGTTTCTCACACCTTGCCTCATAGATAGGTAGAGCAATATAACAGGCATATATCAGCCTTTGAAATACAGTAAGTTTAATTAGAGTGTTTTTAATTTGAAACGTTATCTAAGGTTATTTGGTCAACATGACACTTTCGTCAGTACTAGTACGTGGATTGTGAGCATTTACTTGCTACATTCACCTGTTCAGATCGAATATCAATCTCAATGTTCAATTATCATGGCTCTGAATGCGCATGTCACGCCAGATCAGCACATCACAAATTGGGTCTGAAAGTTATCTCCTGACTTTGATATTAGTGACAGAAGCGTCTTAAGTGACAGTTGTTAACCTACAGTATTTCAATACAACAATAAGTAGCAAAGTAACTTTGATTTACAACACCGATTGAACCGATATTCTAAGTCAATCATTCGTGATATAACTTTATGATATTTAAAGTATCAATAAACAGCTACAGTGATAATAAGGAAAAGGTCATCAAGATAGTATGCACCTCGACATTGTACAAATAAACATTTGATCAAACTTTCCTCAATGAATCTTTCAACCCTTCGTTTTCAGAATCAACAATACAAATCTGGGATTACCGTTCAAATTTTTGTACTAGAAAAACAAATTTCCCAATATTTACCGATATTTGAAATTCAAAATTGACATCATTCCTGTGTTAACTCTGAAGAGAAAAAATAAATTTTCGAAAAACTAAGCCTTTGAACATTTTGCTTACCTCATGATCTTTAAATTAGTCCACACAAGTGTTAGACAAGAAGAGAATTTCGAAATTTGAGAGTCCGAATATCTGTCTCCGAGGCACATTCTACCTTGACACCAAAGAATATTCCCAAACCACCTATCCTTTTATTTACAAAGAGGAACTCCGTAGCTTTACCTGTTTGAGGGTCGGTCATCATGAAAAAAGTTGGCTCTTCTTCTGTGGTTCTGTAAGGCACTGGTACGGCAGCCAGGTGTCCCTGGAAAAGTAATGTACAAAGTTTTAAAACGTGAAAGACGCAAAGCATTGCCAGCTCTAGAGATATAGAATAATGTACCTATAACTGGTTTTGTGATTTTTAATGGTTGGGGATTGTTGATTTGAGATTATAGATATATGGCACTAACAAAAGAATGCTGACGTGTGACATATGAACCTGACTTCGAGAACAACTGATCATTACTTAGAATTACTCAATTCTAGTGTGTGTAGATCTGAATCTGATTCACATAAATGAATGTTTTAGCAACCCTTTTGCAGAAAGCAAGATTAACTATAACTGAAGAGGAGCTAAGATTATTTTATCAAGGTACATTTGTCACATTTGATGTGTTTGAATAAAAGGATTTGTCCAATGAAATCAACAGACAATTACATCGACTTTGATATATACATGTACAGCATTTAATTTCAAATATAATACTTAATCTTAAGGTAGTATGCGCCTTGAAGGTGAAAGACAGACTTCTGCTGAAACCTTTCTCAAGGTATCTTTCAGTCGTTCTCTTTCAAAATCAAGAGAGAAAATCGGGAGTCGCCGTGCAAATTTTGCTACTAGAAAAACATATTACCAAAGATTTACAGATATTTTAAATTTTAATATGGCTGCAATCTCTATAGGGGAAGATAAAAGTTTACAATTTTAGAAAAACTAAGACGGGGAATATTTTCCTTGCACCAAGAGCTTCAAAACGAGCCCAAAAAAGTTGTAGATCTGAAAAGAATTGTAAAAGTTTGAGAGTATGATTATCTGTCCCCGGGGTGCATTCTACCTGAAATTGGTTTGATTTTTTTCAATTAGTATAGAACGTCAGGCATCAAAAAAGAAATTCTCTTAAACGAATGATCTACATATAACAGATATATTTTTACACAGACAGATTACAGACATAATTACTTTATCGTACTTTACATGTTTTCCTGATTTCTTCCATTAAGGGCATCATAGTGGCAGGTCCACGACCACAATTCAAACCCACAACATCAGCACCAGCTTCTTCCAACTTCTTACAAGCCTCGGTTAAAGGCACCATATCAGCTGTGATTGCCTGGCCGTTTTTGGTTGACACTACGAACGGCGCCAAGGTTATGACAGCAGGTAGACCTATGGAATACAGTGTTTGCATTGTGTACACTGACGTCCCAAGCATTACAAGAAGAATCATATCTATTCAATCCTTCTTGATACACTTTGCTTTAGTTTACTATTTGTTTTCAGAATCCTAGATGTTTATTTTCAGAATCCTAGCTAACATCTTATGAAGGATTATATTATACTTCATCACAGCATGACACGAATTATTCTTTTCAAGCTCATCCAGTTTCTCATCAAAGAAATACAAATAATCATTCCCTACCCTTGCCATATTCCTTGATTGCTTTGAGAGCCAGCATGGCTTCGCCAAAGTGTGCGTAGGTTTCAGCGAGGATGAAATCAGCGCCCTCGTCGACGGACCATTCGATCATTTCCTATCAAATATTTTTCGAAAGATCAAAGTTTAAAGTGAATGCATACCTTCAATGGTGTATAGAATTCATCGAGAGTTGACGAGTTTTATCGAAATTTCAGAAGATAACCATTTACTGTTACGTGTACTACTTACCCGACCTTGCCAACACAAGTATAGCAAGTCTGGAAAACAATCAACAAAATTACTCACAGGAACCCACTAAAATTTGCGAGCTCGACGCGAACGAAAGTGAAATGAGCTCCCATATGCCTTTTATTCACAATTTCCCTTACATGTACATTCATTTTCATTCATTTCCCTGGAACTTTTCCTTTACCTTGAATGAAAATGATTATTGGACCAGTTTAATGTCATATTCCTAAAACAGACCAACTGTCATGTTACCGGTAAAAATAACACCTATAAATTCTTAAATATCAATGTAGGATTCGTTTACATATAGTCAGCAGGCGATCACGTGGCAAGGAAAATAGATTGACAAGTTTGAGATTCCTAATCGCCTTGTTTTGGACTACTTTCTCACAATTTTATATCATATATTTCTATTCCATTGCCATGGAAACATCGCTTCAACACAAAGTACCATGAATTGCAAACTGTTCATAAAATGAACGTCATCAAACTGAAAACTAACCTTGAACATGTTCATTATTTCGTTGTTTCTTTCCTCATTGCCTGGCTGATAGACATTCGTGTTGCAAATATTGCCAGCCATCAGTGTACCAGTTTCATCGGCAACCTCCCGAGCCATTTTTAACGCTGTCCGGTTCATCCTTTCCAAGCAATCTTCCTTGCCGATAAGGCGGGTTTTCTCACGTGTTGCATAATACTGGAGGGGAGAAACATACAGAACGCTGTAAGTTAGTGAACAGTAATGTACAGCCTTCGTACTCTCAACTAGATTCCATGCTGACGGTGCGCAGTAATCAGCAAGACACAGCCATTGAAAAAATTACAAAAGGAGAAAGTGATAGGGGGTTTCCGTCAAGCGCCGCCAAAATCACTTTGGATGTAATATTTTGTCAGTGTCCTAATGTATTCATGGTATTTTACGTCACTTAACTATTTCATTATTACGTGTCCTTGGAGATTTAGTCAAGAACGAAATATCCTGTCACAACTGCCAGATGAAATCCCACCATTGGTTGAGAATTCATTAAAGTAAAACAGTGAGAAGGTTCTCAATTTCAACAAGAGTCTGTTCAAATGAGCCAGATTAAGAAAACGATGGTGAGTCTTCACCAGTTACATACCATAAAGGCAAGCACGACGTCACTTCCGCTGTGAACGAAATCTCTGTAGAGATTTCTTACCAATTCCGGGTGTTCCAGCAACACAACCGGTACGTTTGCACCGAGTTGTAGGTATCCTAACCTCTCAAAATAATATACAAATCCTTCAGCGACGATCACAGACTCACCGTCGTTCAATCGCTCCAACAATCCTGGAATCAAAGAGCAATACTCTTACGAAATGCAACAAAAGATCGAAATATTTTAATTCAAGAATATTACCGATTTTTGATATAGACATTTGACAGTGAAATGCATAAATTTCTCAAGTTGCTCAATTTCCTAGAATGTGCCTCAGGCAGGCAGATATTCAGACTCTCAAAATTTTTAAATAGAGTTTTAGTTTACCTCTTGTGGTGTCTCATTTTGAAGCTCATCGGTTAAATTAAGATTTCAATGGTTTAAGTTATTTTCGTGAATCGAAAATTTTGCTTTTCGCTACCTAGTTAACACAGTGATGGTTGGTATTTTGAATTTCAAGAATCGGTAAACAATTGAGTAGTTTGTTTTTCTGGAACAAAATTTTACACCCCTGAGTTTTATTCTTTATCGCGAAAGAGAATAGTTAGACGATATCTTAGACAGTTTTTATCATGTTACATTAAAACATGGCATATTTGTGATTTGTGTGCTAAATGTCTATTTGTTAACTAGGCCGTCTCAGCCCAATCTCACCTTTCACCTTTCCCGCCATGCTTATCACTCACGTTCTCCAGCCTTTAAGACCCGTGATGCAATTATCAATTGTGACTTGGACATCAGTCAGCGACCTATGAATTATTACATGAGATCACATCTGTAATGGACTGGGCATTAAAGCGACGGGCGAAGCAAAGGTAGATTTGTGAAGTACATAGCACAGAATTGTGGTTGCACTTGTTACATTTGCCAAGTTGGCGACTCTACATAGAATAAAGACATTTATGAGTCATCTAAACATATTCAGCCTTCCATTGTTTGCTTATTTAAAGTAGCGTAACACAATTCATAACTACGTTCCGTGCGATGCAAACGTTATAGTCACTTCTGTTCTGCAACTATACAGTCATGTCTGAAGGCAAATTCCCGAGAACGTTCAGCAGGAAATTCAGGACGTATACTACTGTAAGTAAGTATATAAGCGAGAAATGAATGACACCAACCATGTATCGAAGTTGTCAGCTTGCTCCCAGTGTTGTATGAAGCTGGGGTTTAACTTGAAAAGACGACAGCTCGCGTATGCGCATGTGACGTAGTGTCAAATTTTCCACCAGATGCAAATATTGGCATCGTTTCAATGAGTCGACTTTGGTTCTTTCTTTGTCTCTGTCTGTCTGTCTGTCTGTGCCTCTCTCTTATTCTCTCTCTGTCTCTGTCTGTCTGTCTGTCTGTCTGTCTGTCTGTCTGTCTGTCTGTCTGTCTCTCTCTCTCTCTCTCTCTCTCTCTCTCTCTCTCTCTCTCTCTCTCTCTCTCTCTCTCTCTCTCTCTCTCTCTCTCTCTCTCTGTCATCGTTGATTATCCCTATGTACAAATGCGATGGATGGATGGATGGATGGATGATGGGTGGATGGCGATATGGATGTGATACAAGTCTGCAGTTAAAACCATGTGTTTCTGCAGGTCTCCAAAACGAGAATATATCGGCCGATATATCATTCATAGTTCTCAATAAATGCCGAAATGAATGTGCTTCAATATGTTATTGCACTTTCTATAGTCCGTTGTTCGAGAAAAACTAGTTTATATTATGTTGACATCAGGGCAATAAATGGAACTCAATCTGAATACAATTACGCTTTTCTCATACCCAGTATCTCTCCGAAGAACGTATTTGAATTATTTTTGTAATATCCAATGAATGGGTAAACATTCTGTTTTCCGCAAAGTCAGAAAAAGTGTTATGAATATACTAACACATTTTAGGTCCTTGTATTTAGTTCGAAGGACAGACTCTGACATGTATGAGTAGATGCTCGTTTGAAAGTAGGCACCTTCAGTTTGTAGGCACCCAGACGTACATAATCAAATTTGTGTTCTCCTTCTGGACCTTCGACAGATAATACCTGTAAATATTGTTTGTACCATACATTTCCGTCTGTCAAAACTTGTAAACGTTGTCAAAACGTAAAACGGGAATGCTGGACCGATTTTCTCTGGCCCTGGAAATAAAGTGCCATGTACGGTACCTCACATATGCTCGAGCTTATCATACACCATGATAGTAAGATTACAATCACATCTCCTAGACGATAAGTATGACTTTTTGACCCAGTAACAAGGTTATAGTATTTAGTCTGTAAGTTATCAGCGTAATGCCACGCTTCACCTCAAAGATTTGATTGTAAATCACACATCGGCGACGTCGACAAAATCACATTTTGGAGGCTTTTCTTATAAACACATTTTGGTTTTTATGAGTTGTGCAGGAATGTTGTGCTCTTTAGAAACGTCTTTTCATGATCATGTAAATTGATCTTTTCATGATCATTTAAATTGATCTTTTCATGATCATGTAAACTGATGATCGCAATTGATGTTATATAGAAAGAAGCATATACAGCCTCAATCAAATGCTATGCAAGTGCAAAAGGGTATTTAAAGTTTTCTGTAATTCCATGTTGGAAAAAAACTGACGTATATGCTGTCGACGGGCGCTAGACTTTGGACAGAAGTTCAGTACATATGAGGAAGACGCCATTAATCATTGTATATGTGCCATTTTAGCTTAAAACGTTTGCTGATGTGAACCTGGTTCGAAGGTTATGTCTGATTGGTCGATTGTAACTATTCACAGCAACTTAGGGAGTCTATTGTGCATAATTCAATGATGACGGTAAGAGCCAACCAATTGAATAGAAGGTCCCGAGATGCTGCACATGTGTTCTAAAATGTCAGTCAACAGGTTAAAAGCAAAAGAATGTCCAACCTTCGACACCAGAGGGAGGGGGTGCAGGTCGTAGTACGTGTTTCTTATAGGAACCTAAACCTGACATGAGCCATGATAGTAGTAAAGTAGTCTGCGTTTCTACTTTACCCTACAAAGGAACGAATTAAATCCACGGCTTGAAAAGTCAACTTCACAAAGGCAATGAATTAAAATTGATAACGTAAATGTTGCCACAATAATTTTGAAAAAAACAATCACTTCCTTGGTTTACCGGGCCAAGTCACTATAAATATTCATGCCCCTATGCACGTTCCTATCAAAACCGTTGACACAACGCTTTTCATCGGTGATTTCAATGCTACAGTTGTAAACATATTAAACGTAAACTTTTATGCGCTCTTGACAAATGTATTTTAAATATGACTCCCTGGCTTTGTTGCAGATGAAAAATCTGAAAAGCGCAGGTCCATTTCAGTGATGGTATCCATTACATTCCCACGTTTTAATCATTTATCTAAAGGGAAACGCTGAATCCAAAAGTGTCTCGACAGAATAAAGCCTGGGGGTTTTCCGGAGGAAATTTCATAAAAACATCAAGGCCGAATAAACTTCATTTGAAAATTATGAAAATTTTCGCTGTAAGAAAGAATTTCTCGAATGGAAAAGAGTATACTTGGTAGACACTGTAAAGTTGTATAGAAATGGCAGGTTATTGACATTTGCGAAAAAACAAAAAATAACATACTTTCGTATTTCGTTGATGATATTTCCTATAAGAAGAGGTTTCCACTTTTTATGTATGATTCTCCATAATAATCACTATACCAAAAAGTAGTCGTACATATACTCAGACTCGCAGAGCTTGTGAATTTAATATTAGTTCAGACAGAGAATGTAGATTTGTAACATTCACAAATATTTTATCTTACACAGAAATGAACGTCGCCGGAAAATTTATGGATATATATATATATATATATATATATATATATATATATATATATATATATATATATATATATATATATATAAAATCCGTGGCAAAACGCGTCCAACAGTTAGTCCCTTTTTGATACAAAGAAAGAAAAACAAAAAAACGGCTATCGTATACTGTTTTTAAGCTTTTGTTGAAGAAATGAAAAGTACATGTAAGTTCCTTTTTCATGTTTTTGCTTTTCTCTCCTGTGTACGTATAAACGAAACAGGGAGCCCTACTAATCCGTGGCAAAACGCGTCCAACAGTTATTCCTTTTTGATACAAAGAAAGAAAAACAAAAAAACGGCTATCATATACTGTTTTTAAGCTTTTGTTGAAGAAATGAAAAGTACATGTAAGTTCCTTTTTCATGTTTTTGCTTTTCTCTCCTGTATACGTATAAACGAAACAGGGAGCCCTACTTTCTACGAGTGGTCCAAGTGCGTCCATTCATTTTACGAATTTTACAACAAACGCAAGATTGATAGTTGCAGGGATATTTTAGCTTCTTTTTATAACGCGCGTTCTCATGGGGGCGTACTTATCAACTGAAGAGTTCGTTATATAACGTGGACTAGTTTGTTATTGTTCATAGTTGGTAGGTTCGTGCATAATTATTTATAGTTTTGATGTATTTCTTTTATAATAATGTTAAATTGCCATGGCAACCTTTCTTGGAAGCTCTGATTCAGTTATCGTACACGGCTACCTTTCGTTGCTTATATCAACAGTTGTCACACTCGACAGTGCAAACAATGAAATGTAGCTACTTTAAGTATCAATCAGTAAAATACAACTAAAGTATTGTTTCCTTGCTCTGGAATCATATTCTATTGGTCGTAATCCTGTAACTCAGAGCGAATTGCTTTTGGTACAATATTTCTGAATCAGTGGACCTGTTAAGTCATCGCACTCTTCACAATCACACAACAGCTGATGGAGGCTGAGTGATTCAGTCGAAATATTCTACCGAACGCAATTCGCTCTGAGTTACAGGAATTATGGCAAATAGAATCAGTAAAATTATTTAGGTTTGTGTTGATACCTTCCCGTTTATTTTGACTGCGGCCCTTTCCTTAATCTGACTTAAACTAAGTTACATGTTGCAAGATGGAAGAACCTGCGCAAAGTTTCCTGCCAAAAGCGATGCAGACAATCATAGGAAGTAGTGATTTTATTCGACACCGAACTTAGATTCGGTTCGGATTCGGGTTTGAGTTCGATGGACTGATCGTAACTTTACAATTCCAACTATATTTTCTACTATTTTTAGTCATTTAATGCCCTTTTTGTTATTAAGATATGATTAAACTATTGAGCATGGCTGCATATTAAGTATGTATTATACAGTATAAATATTGCCTGTATATCTTCATAAAAATGAAATTTTCGGAAGGTTGCCATGATAAAATCGACATTATTATAAAAGAAATGCATCGAAACTATAAATAATTATGCACAAACCTACCCACTATGAACAATAACAAACTGGTCCACGTTATATAACGAACTCTTGAGTTGATAAGTAAGCCCCCATGAGAACGCGTGTTATAATTAAAATATCTCTGCACTGTCAATTTTGCGTTATGTTTTAAAATTCGTAAAATGAATGGACGCACTTGGACCACTCTGTAGAAAGTAGGGCTCCCTGTTTCGTTAATACGTAAACAGGAGAGAAAAGCATAAACATGAAAAAGGAACTTACATGTACTTTTCACTTCTTCAACAAATGCCGAAAAACAGTATACGATAGCAGTTTTCTTGTTTTCATCTCTTTGTATCAAAAAGGAATAACTGTTGGACGCGTTTTGCCACGAATTCCTACTTTCTACAGAGTGGTCTAAGTGCGTCCATTCATTTTCCAAATTTTACAACAAAACGCAAAAATGACAGTTGCAGGATATTTTAGCTTCTTTTTATAATGCGCGTTCACTAGGATGTAGCAATATGGGCATGGGTATATGATAACATATCATAACATATCATAACATAACATAACATAACATATCATATCATATCATATCATATCATATCATATCATATTATATTATATTATATTATATTATATTATATTATATTATATTATATTATATTATATTATATTGTATTATATTATATTATATTATATTATATTATATTATATTATGTGATGTTTATTATATTTTATAATGTTATATCATATCTTATTACATTACATTACATTATATTATATTACAGCGATCTAATTGGTTGAGACGCGAAAAAAAAAACGTGGCTTGAGCTTGAGCAAAAATCTCGTTTTGTCGTTCCTCGCCAGAATTTCAATATACTGTGATGATATAATAGCGATAAATCACACCCAGCAACGGTATACCATTCGATTTTGACTGTTCGCTCGTGCATATGTGTCATGAACTGGTCAAAATCTCGTATATATTATATTATATTATATTATATTATATTACATACATTATATTACCTTATATTATATTATATTACATAATATTATATCATATTATATTATACTATATCATATACTATATCATATCATATCATATTATGTTATATTATATCAAATCAAAATTACGTTCTTAACATAGAGTTTTGATGCATTTTTTAATGCCGTACTCCTACTCATCGGCCACTGGGAGGCGACATTTGAAGTAATTTCGATGTATTCCAGAATAAAGTATGAAACCTCTTCCCGTGATTAATGAAAGCATACATATCTTATCCTCAAAGTAAGTTGAAATTGGCTGAAAGTGCAAAACAAGGGGCATACTCTTACATCATGATATTAATTATGATATTATATTATGATATCTCCGCATAGCAGTAACGGCCATCAAATGTATAAAAACAATCGAAAACCCCAAATTACTGAAAGATACTGCAATCAGTGTAACACCAACAGTATTGAAGATGAAACACATATTTTATTAGTCTGTCAGAAATACAAAGTCCAAAGAAAGAACTTTTCAGTAAAATCAGTTTCCCAAACGACGATACTGAAAATCAGCTTATTTCTCTAAAACAAGAGTTATCTTTTAATGAACTAGCAGATTATATTTTTACTTTATATAAAAAACGAAATACCTAGTTATATTTATTATTAGCTACTATTATTATACTGTCATACTTTATCTTTATTGAAGAAAATTTTAACATATTTTTGTATCACACTTTTATTGCCACAAATGTGATGTAAATCCTATATTTACAAGCAAGCAATAAAATTATTATTATTATTATTATTATTATTATTATTATTATAAATATCTAGTCAATATATTGTTATTATTCCAATTTAAATGTTAGCAATCCATAGCAATTAGTACATTTTGTAAAAGAGCCTAATCGACACATTAAGATGTCATGAACATTTGATTCTCTCATTTCTGGGTGAGTAGCTTTTATTAAATTTGGGTGCAATTTGTCAGTGACAAAATCTCTGCTCGTAATCTTTGCAATCAGGGCTTTGAATAATGGTAGGTGATCTAAAAGGTGGTTATCACTGGACTTCGCCGAGGGTGTGATAAAGTTTCATGCATTCATCAGCGACGTCTTTCTTCACCTTGGAGTCAGTACCGTAGACGGCGTGTTTGGTCATGTCAGGTGAGAAGAGACTGGCGGGCGGCGATCGGCCAAGAGACTCCGCCAAGCTTCGGGTTTGGAAAGGTCGATTGCCGCAACATAATCCAACGTATTCTATGCCGAGCTCTTTACAGTGCTTGCCAAAGTCACGTATTTCATCGCAAGAACACGATAAGACATCGTCATCTGTTGGAAACAGTCTCTTTCCTGTCAGATAAAACGAAATTGTTGGATAAAACTATTTTTCCCATGAAAAATTAAAAAAGGGGAAAAAAAGAGAAAAAATAAAGCCAGAAGCAGGTAAGCATACTATGGTGAATATTTGAGTCTCCTAAATTTGGCAAATCTGTTCTCCTTCACTCTTAATAGATTTATACCCATTGCCCTATGTAGAAGGTCATGTTAGCAATCAAAAACAAAAGGATTGGGTCAAACCATGGTTGTGACAGGGATAAACTGAATAACGCGTTTCCCACACCTTGCCTCATAGATAGATAACAGGCATATAATAGCTTTTGAAATACAGAGACTTTAACTAGGGTATTTTTAGTTTGAAACATTGTCTAATTAAGGTTATCCTGGACAACATGCAAATACGCTTTCGTCAGTACTATGTGGATTGTGAGCACAACTTAGTTGCAACAGTCACCTGTTAAGGTCGAATACTTCCAACTATTATGGCTCTAAATACGCATGTAATGCCAGCTTAGCGCATCAAAAAGTGCATCTGAAAGTTATCTGGTTACTTTTATTTTAGTGACGGAAGCGTCTTGCAGAGGAAAAAAAATTAAGTGACAGTATATCAATACCCACAATAAGTGTATGCAAAGAAGCTTTGATTTACAACATCGATTTGAACGATGTGGTCGAAAGTTAATGGTTAGTGATATAAATTTATGATATTTAAGGTATTGTTTAACAGTTGCAGTGGTATTAAGGACAACGTCATTAAGATAGTATGCACCTAAACATTGTACAAATAAACATCTGATCAAACTTTCCTCAGTGAATCTTTCAACCCTTCGCTTTCAGAATCAAAAATACGAATCAAATTTTCGTATAAAAAAAAAAAACAAATTATCCGGGATTTACCGATATTTGAAATTCAAAATGGCCACCATCCCTGTGTTAACTCTATCAAGAAAAACAGATTTTCGAAAAACTAAGACAGTGAACATTTTTCTTACCTCAAGATCTTTAAATTAGTCCATACAAGTGGTAGATCAGAAAAGAATTTCGAAATTTGAGAGTCCGAATATCTGTCCCCGAGGCACATTTTGGGCCTCGAAAGTGAAAGACTTGAACTTTTGCTCAAACTTTCCTTATTGAAACTTTCAGCCATTCTCTTACTAAATAAAGAATAAAAATTGGGGTGACGGTGCAAAATTTTATTGATATTTGAAATTCAAAATGGCCGACATCCCTATGTTAAGTCCATGGAGAAAAAATGATATTTTCTATTTTCGAAAAACTAAGTCGGTGAAAAGTTTTCTTACACCAAGAGCTTTGAAATGAACCCCCTACAAGTGGTATATAAGAAGAGAATAGTAAAAGTTTGAGAGTCTGAATATCTGTCCCCGAGGTACATTAAAGACAAGGAGCATTCCCTAACCACCTATCCATTTATTTACAGGTCGGAACTGTGTAGCATTACCTGTTTTAGGGTCGGTCATCAAGAAAAAATTTGGTTCTTCTTCTGTGGTTCTGTACGGCAATGGTACAGCAGCAAGGTGTCCCTGGAAAAGTTATGTGAAAAGTTTCAAAACCTGAAATAGAAAAGCATAGCCCTCTACAGATATAGAATATTGTACCTGGCTTTGTGATTGTTCAATGGCTGGGGATTGTCGATTCGAGACTATCGATAAAGGTCACTGACAAAAGAATGCTGACATATGGCATATGAATCGGACAGCGAGAACAACTGATCATTACTTAAAATTTGTGTTGATCTGAATCTGATTCACATAAGTTAATGCTTTTGCACGTAGAATCTCATTGATAATTAGTGTACAACCCTTTTGAAGACAGCAAGATTAACTAGACATGAAGAAGGGCTAGAATTATTTTACCAAGGTAAATTTGTCACATTTGATGTGTTTGAAAAAAGGGTTTGTCCAATGCAATCAGCTGACAATTACATCGACTTTGATATATACATGTACTGCATTTAATTTCGAATATAATACTTAATCTTAACGTAGTATGCGCCTCAAAAATAAAAAACAAACTTTTTCTCAAACTTTCCTTGAGGAATCTTTCGATCATTCTCTTTCGAGGTCACAGTGCAAGTTTTGCTACTAGGAA
Source organism: Ptychodera flava (assembly GCF_041260155.1). Taxonomy (NCBI): domain Eukaryota; kingdom Metazoa; phylum Hemichordata; class Enteropneusta; family Ptychoderidae; genus Ptychodera; species Ptychodera flava. The sequence continues at coordinate 28,275,933 of NC_091937.1, read as the reverse complement.
AACAAATTACCAAAGATTTACAGATATTTTAAATTCAAAATGGCCGCCATCCCTGTGTTTTTATTCTATGGGGAAAATAAAATTTTCAATTTTCGAAAAACTAAGACAATAGAAATTTTCCTTGCACCAATAGCTTCAAAACGAACCCCCCTAAAGTTGTAGAACTGAAAAGAATTGTAAAAGTTTGAGAGTCTGATTATCTGTCCACGGGATTTTTTCTACCTCAAATTGGTTTGATTTGTTTTCAATTGGTATAGTATGTCGAGCAAAAAACTATCAATCGAAAATGTTGTTCATAAAAGAATGATCTGAGTACAACGGATGTATTTTTTACACAGACAGACTACAGACATAATTACTTTACCGTACTTTACACGCTTTCCTGATTTCTTCCATTAAGGGCATCATAGTGGCAGGTCCACGACCACAATTCAAACCCACAACATCAGCACCAGCTTCTTCCAACTTCTTACAAGCCTCTGTTAAAGGCACCATATCAGCCGTGATTGCTTGGCCATTTTTGGTTGACACGACGAATGGCACCAATGTTATGACTGCTGGTAGACCTATGAAATACACATTGTATGCATTTTGTACATTGTAGTCCCAAGATTATAAATATCTATTCAGTTCCTCTTGATACACTTAGTTTGAGTTAACCAATAGTTTGCAGAATCCTAGTTTATATCTTATGAAGGGTTATATTATACTTAATCACAGTTTGACACGAATTATTCATTTCAAGCTCATTCAGTTCTTTATCAAATAAACTTAACGCAAATAATCATTCCCTACCCTTGCCATATTCCTTGATTGCTTTGAGAGCCAGCATGGCTTCGCCGAAGTGTGTGTAGGTTTCAGCTAGGATGAAATCAGCGCCCTCGACGACGGACCATTCGATCATTTCCTATCAAATATTGTTGGAAAGGTCAAGGTTCACAGCGTATGCATACCTTCAATGGTGTACAGAATGCATGAAATGTTCACAAGTTTTATTGAAATTCAGAAGTTAACCATTCACCGTTGCGTAATTTTCCTTACACCTGACCTTTGACCTTGCTAACTCAAGTGAACAATTATAGATGGAATTGAAAACAATCAGCAAAATTACTCATAGGAACCTGTTAAAATTTACCAGCTCGAAGCGAACGAAAATGACATGAGCAACCATTTTCCTTTTATTCAGAATTTCCCTTTCATTTTCATTAATTTTCCTGGAATTTTTCCTAAAACAGACAGAAAGTAATGTCACCGATAACATAATGCCTATAAATTATAATTCTTAAATATCAATGTAATAATCACTTGTTTACATGAAGCCAGTAGGCAATTACGAGGCAAGGAAAACAGAAAGGATAACAAGTTTTGAGATTCCATATCACCTTCCTTTGAACTGCTTTATCGCAATTTCAAAGAGACATTATATCATATGTTTCTATTTAATTGCTATGGAAACATCGCTTCAACACAAAGTACCATGAATTGCGAACTGGTCATAAAATGAACTTCATCAAACTGAAAACAAACCGTGAACATGTTCATTGTTTCATTCTTTCTTTTCTCATTATCTGGCCGATAGACGTTCGTGTTGCAAATATTGCCAGCCATGAGTGTACCTGTTTCATCAGCAACTTCCCGAGCCATTTTTAACGCTGTCCGGTTCATCCTTTCCAAAGAATCTTCCTTGCCGATGAAGCGGGTTTTCTCACGTGTTGCATTGTACTAGAGAGGAGAAACTTACAGAATGCCGATAGTGAAGAGTACTGTACAGCCTTCATACTCTTAACTAGATTCCATGCTGACAGTGCGCAGTAATCAGCTAGACATAGCCGTTGGCTAAATTACAAAGGAGAAAGTGATACGGGGTTTCCGTCAAGCGCGGCTAAAAATCACTTGGGATGTAATATTTTGTCAGTGTCCTAATATATTCATGGTATTTTACGTCACTTTACTTTTTCATTGTTATGTGTCCTGGGGGATTTAGTCAAGAAAGAAATATCCTGTCACAATCTGACAGATAAAATAGTAGTGTATGTATCGAACCACGCGTAACAGTGTGGCAGACGACAAAATGTAGTCATCAGAGGCGGCTAATATTTTACACGTAAAAACTGATATCTATGTGGTATTGGTTAAAAATATAATAGAACTGACTGAGAATAATGAAAACGACAAAAACTAAAGAGAAGTTTTAAAAACAATTTCCTGAAGTGAAGGCATAATGCTGTATATAAAGTCTTCGGGAGGGGAGGTAAAATTGCGTCGTTCGAACTTATTATGGACTCCCTAGAATATCGTCAATCACCACAATAACAAACCTTCGGGGGATTTCGCGTCATAATCAGAAACGATCGTAAAACTTCGGGATGTGAAAAATACGCTCGGGAAATGACATGTTTTTATCGATATCTCGCGATCCGCGCGGAGTCGCCACGTCAAATATCGACTGTTGGCATTAAAAATATGTGTTTTAAAAATGTTACCAAGTGGGAGTGCCTCTTTAAGAAATACAGCAAAAGATCAAATTCAAGAGTATTACCTATTTTTCATATAGGTTATTTCACAGTGAAATGCATCAAATTCTCAAGTTAACTTCCTAGAATACGCCTCAGGGAGACAGATATTCATACTCTCAAAATTTTAAAATACACTTTTAGTCTACTACTTGTAGAGGCTCGTTCTGAAGATCATCTGGTAAATGAAGTTTTCACTGGCTTATCGTGTTACATTTACTCATAGCATATTTTTGATGTGTGTACCAAAGTGTGTTATTTCGTAACTAGGCCGTCTCGACCCAATCTCACCTTTCACCTTTCCCGCCATGTTTATCACTCACGTTCTCCAGCCTTTAAGACCTGTGATGCAATTATCAATTGTGACTTGGACACTAGTCAGCGTCACCTATTACAGGAGATAATATCTGTAATGAATATTAAAGCGACGAGCGAAGCAAACTTAAGGTAGTTTTGTGAAGTGCGTATGTAGGCGCAAAATTGTGGTTGTACCGTTGCATTTGCCAAGTTGGTGTCTCTACATAGAATAAAGACATTCATGAGTCATCTAAACATATTCAGACTTCCATTGTTCGCTTATTTAAAGTAGCATGACACAATTCATAACTACAGTCAGCGCGATGCAAACATTACATGTCAAATAGTCAATTCTGGTCTGAAACGATTACAGCAGTGTTTGAAGGCAAATTCAGGAGAAAGTTCAGCAAGGAATTCATGACGTATACTACTCTAAGTAAGTAAGCGAGAAATGAATACCACCAACCCATGTATCGAAGTTGTCAGCTAGCTCGGGCTGTTGTATGAGGCTGGGGCTTGACTTTAAAAAGCGGACAGCTCGCGACGCGTGTGACGTAGTGTCACCAGATGCATATATTTGCATGGTTTCAAAGAAGTAGAGTTGAGTCGACTCTACAACTGCTCTCTCTCTCTCTCTCATTCATTAGCGTATATTCATATATACAAATGCGATGCATGCATGGATAGGTTATGGTTAGATAGATGGCGAAATCATGTGTTTCAGCCGGTCTATCAAAGGAGGATACACCATCCGATAGATCGACTATAGATGAGCTACTTTCTATAATGCTTTGTGTGACACAAACTAGTTGATATTGTATTGACATCAGGCTATACTTGGAACTCAGTCTAAATATAAATAAGCTTTTCGAATACCAAGTGTCTTTCTGAAGATCATACATAAAATGATTGAAATGTGGTCTATTTACCGAACGGTGTATCCGCTGTGTTCTTCCGCAAAGTCGGACTATTTGAAAGTGTTATGAATATATTAATCGCATTTTTGTCCTGAGGTTGTATTTAATTTGAAGACACAGTCTGGCCAGCCAGAATAGATTCTCGGTTCGAAGTAGGGTATCCAGAGTTTGTTAGGCACCTGTAGGTATATATTTCTAGCTATCTTCTCCTTCTGGAACTTTCACAGAGAAAACATATAAATTTTGCTTGTCCCATCAATTTCAGTCTGTCAAAACGTGTACGCGTTGTCGGAATCAAGATGCTACACCCATTTTCACTGGCCCTTTGTGCGAAATGTCATACACAATGATAGTAAGGTCACATTCGCGGGTCCTTGACCTTTTGACCCTGTAACGAGGTTATCGTGTTTGACCCTTAAGTTATCAGGGTAATGCCTCATGTGATCTCAAAGCTTTGATTCAAAATCACGCATCGGTAACTTCGAAAAGGTCAGATTTTTAGAGACATTTCTTGTAAACATATTTTAGTTTTATGAGTAAATTTTGCAAGAAGGTTTGATCATACAACATCAATCAAATGCAATGCAAAGACCAAAAGGGTATTGACTTGCAAAAGATTGTCATGTGCAAGCGCATCGTGTAATCGTGTGCAGTAAAATTCGTGAGTGGTGTATCTACTGTGCTTGTAACTACAGGTTGGACAAAAGTGCCTACGTATATGCTGTCGACGGGGGCTAAACTTTGGACGAAAGTTGGTACATATGAGGCAGACGTCATTAATCATTGCATATGTGCCAATTTAGCTTAAAATGTCAGTCAACAGGTCAAAAGCAAAAGAATGTCCTACCTTCGACACCAGAGGGGGATGTAGATAGCAGTACTTGTTTCTTATAGGAACCTACCTGAGATGAGCTATGCCAGTTTGTACAGTAGTCTGCGTTATTACGTTTGTCCTACCACGGAACGAATAAAATCCGCGGTCATGTGAAGTCGACTTTCTTGTAAACTTGTTTCTTGTAAACACATTTTGGTTTTATGTGTAAATTATGCAAGGTTTTATCATACAGCATCAATCAAATGCAATGCAATGTCCAAAAGGGTATTGACTTGCGAAAGATTGTCAGTAACTACATGTTTGACAAAAGTGCCCGCGTATATGCTGTCGACGGGCGCTAAACCTTGGACAAAAGTTAGTATACATATGATGCAGACGTCATTAACCATTGCATATGTGCCAATATAGCTTAAAATGTCAGTCAACAGGTCAAAAGCAAAAGAACGTCCAACCTTTGACAGCAGAGGGGGATGCAGATCGCAGTACTTGTTTTTTATAGGAACCTACCTAAGATGAGCTCAGTCGACTTCACATCATGCTGTGAGAATTTCCATTGTAAAATAGAATGTGAAATAGATGAAAATAGTTCCTCAATTTCTCGCTCGCATAGAAAAAGAATATACTCTGTAGACGCTGTAACGTTGTATAAAAAGGGCTGGTTATTGACATTTGAGAACATCAATAACATACTTTCGTATTTTATTGATGATTATTCCTATAATCAAAGGTTTCCCCTTTGTATTAAAGATTATTATAAGCAAAGTAAGAAGAAGTTGTACATGTACAGAGACTTTGTGAATTAATATCGGTTCAGATGGAGAATATAGATTTGTAACATTCACAAATATTTGATCTTACACAGATATTGACGTCACCCGAAAATTTGTGATATATACAAGTATGGAGAGTATCCCCATGAGACAACACAGATTATTTCCTAAACTCCCGATCATGGAAAGTTTGAAATTTGAAAGTTTCCTATGATCCACAAAATGGCTTCTTTAAAAAAATTGACTGGCTTCCGGGACATCGTAAATTAGCCAAACTGGCATGTATAGCCTTAGTTTCAAACATACTGTGTCAATCCATCGTAAATCACAAAGGATAATTTCGCTTCAGACGACACATACACAAAAGATGCGACAACGTAAGAATACGTATTTCAAGCACAATAGATACACCACTCACGAATTTTACTGCACACGAAACACATGATAAATGTGCTATATATTGAAAACATTGTCGTTCCTCCTCACGTCCAATTTGGTATTTATTGGATGTTTGCTACACGTCACAAGTCTTCACGTCAAGCCCTGCACTCCCCGATGACCATTTGCCGTCAATTCTTTGTACTCTAAGAAAACGATGGTTTGCAACCGCGCAGTTACTATACCATTTCAATTACTTTCACTTCTACCGCAATCAGTTCATTTACATTAAGTCGCTTTCAGTGTTTTTACGAGCGAGGCGTTCTGACGCCGCTATTCTAATAGTTCGCATTCTATGCGTTATTTTTATCACATTAAGATTTCCTCCTCGTGTCATTTATGATAGCCGAGGCGTAAGCGGTCGATCTTCTAATATTACTCACCGCCTCCCCGACATTCGACGAGATATTCGGATCAAGCGTACCTCTGGATTACAAACAGCTTAGGGACGGACCATTAGATCTTGGGAGGGGGGTGGTCAAAAACAGGGGAAAAAAATTTCAGAGCAGAAAGTTAGGAAAAAAAATCTTCAAACTAGTTTGCAAAATAAAAATAAATAAATAAGAAGACAAAGGCGTAAAAAAAATCTGCAAAAGTCTTTAAAATTTTGAATTTTTTTAGATTTTACCGACAGAAAGCAACTTTTGTATTTTTAGTACATCCTCCCGGCACATTTTTAATTTTAATTTATACATTTAGAGTGACTGTATCCCTTATACTGGAATTTGTGATTATCTTATCTTTTCGGGACTTTTGTATTCTGATCACTTGAACATTATGAAATTATAGAGCCTGTTTTCTACTTGTTTCCTGCGTTCAACCCAAGCGGGTACACTAGGTAAAACATTGAAACTATGGTATGGTTGTCAAGACAGAAAGTTGTATTTGCCTTTTAAGATCAAGGTAAACAGATGCAGGCCACATCAGTTTCATTTTTTTCACAGCATTTTATTGCAATGATGAATGCAAGAATGGTGTGAACAAGTAGAAGAACGTAATAATGATAAAACAACATATCAAGTCATTATGTATTATTTTGCTTTTAAAAAGGCATTTTCAATTCTTTTTTCTCAAAAAACAGCCTCAAAAAACAACAGCAACACATGTTTTAACATTCAACAATACACTACGTAGAATGCCATCTATCCAACAAATCCCAACACAAAAACACACAAAAGGGTTGAACTTTGAAAGTTTCTCGATAGCAAATACTGAATAAATCTGCATGAATAATCGTTTTTGTGTAGCAAATTTCAAAGAAATTGGACAAGCCCTTTCAGAGAATACAGATTTTTTGACCATGAATGGCATAAATTGCCCTAAAATTAAAAAGACAAATATTGAAATTTCAACACATCTATACACATCCAATCAATTTGGACATGCTGCTACAGAGAAATAGATGTTTTGATCAAAAAAGGGCAACAATTGCTCTAAAAACACAAATATGCAAATTTAACTATATTATTTAGCTTATTTTAGCTTCTCAGCTTGTCAAAATCAATTGTAAATCATGAGATATGCATGATGTTTGGTGGGGTGAATGTAGGCATTTCACCACGCAGTAGAAAGGGAAGCCAGGAAACCAAAATAGTCAATTTTCAAAACTATAGGAAGCTACTGAGGAGCAAGAAGACCATGTTTCAGGGGAAGATGTGTAATCCGAAAAAAATGCTCCCAAAGTGCCACCAAATAACACCATTTTTATCTCTATTTTTCAAAAGCTCCAACAGCAGGAGGGGGGACACCCCCCTCCTGACCTCCCCCCCCCGCAAAAATACTCCCCAAGTGCCACCAAATAACACCATTTTAATCTCTATTTTCAAAAGCTCCAACCTCCCCCCCTCCCCCCCCCCCCCCCATGACCGCTTGCATGGCCACTTGTGGTGCTTTGCACCATATCTTTGCCCTCTTTATCTTCAGACAGCGACGAACTAAAAAAAATTATAAATCTGAAAATTTACTCAGAAAAAAAAATTTGCACAGCTAATCTCATTTGAAAAAAAAATTTCAGAAATTTACAATAGTAAAAAAAAAAATTCACAATTTCATTGTGACCACCCCCATCCCAAGGTCTAATGGTCCATCCCTTAGCTATAGCGTGTCGTTTGTACGAAAAATTGCAATGTCTAAATGATAAGGATATAGTCCAATCTGTTTTAATGTACAAAAACTGAACTTAGCGATCTAGATGAACCTCCTGCTCTGAGATCAATAAGAATCACGATCATAAAATGCAAGGTAAAAGATGGGATAGTCGTTTAAAGATTTTGATGTTAAGGACCATAAAGACGTTAAACGTGTGAAGAGTGCCTTTAAACAAACAGTTGATACTGATCGATTTCCTCCTGGTGGCAAAGTTCCTTTACGAGATCGCCGCTTATTTCTCAAGAGGCAACGAAATACTTTGGAAAAGAATAGTTTTTTGATATGAGCCAAATTTGATTTTTGAATTTCACCGAAATGTTGATTCACTACAGATGGTAGTCTATGAGGAAATTATGAATAATTTTTATCAATACAAAAATAGGTAAATATGTATTTATGTGTGCTTGATTATGGATATTAATGTACTTGATTGGACTGGGGTAGTTACAAGTGGATAAGTGTGCAAGAAACCGGATTTTCGTTTTCCATGTATAGTGGATGAACATCTTCGGTGAAATTCCAAAATTAAATTTCTTGTAAACATGTGCACATGTAAGTACCCTCTTCTAAACAAGTAAAGTTATGGAAATTATCTAGAGTCCATAAATGCACAGATATTGTTAGCTTTATTTTGGGAAAAAAAGTATTCACAGTACTGTCACAGATTCCAATGTTAGTATCAAATCAAATTTCTTGTACACATATACACTTGTAAACACCACAGTGTTTATCAACTACATTTACATCAATTATCGAACGTTTATAGATGAGCAGATATTCCTAGTTTTATATTGGAAAATGTGTTCATAGTTTTCTCATAGATTAAAACGAACAGAGAATCAACAATATAGAGGTTTAGTTACACGTAATTACGTGTACGTCTCCGACGGCGCGTGATGACGTACGTGTATCTGTGCGCACGTGTGAATTTTTAGTTTAGTTATGCGTTCCCGATAGTTTTGCTGTATTTTTCTCAGAAACACGCTAAATTTGTGTAAGTTTTAAGAAACGTTAATTTGTCAACGAGAGTAATATTCTAGTTTATGTGGTTTATCGAGATCTCTGTGGCGGCGTTAGATTAAGTGGAATGAGACCAGAACATTTTATTCACGTCAGGAAATCATAGCAAGTACTTCTTGTGCTGGTGCAAACTCTTCAAAATATTATGATTACAAAGATGTTTGCCAATTTGCAATAATACTTTACAAGGTTTCTTGTCTAAATTAGCAGAAATCATCAAGAATATTTAAAAAATACTACACGTAATCACGACTACGTGTAGAAGTGTCATCTGACGTTCTGAACGTCTGTTCTACACGTAGGCGACGTCTGGTTGTCACGTGATAAAGACACTACGCGTATTAATCGAACGTAATTACGTGTAACTAAACCTCTCTATTATCAATGAAATCTAACAATCAATTGTTTTGTAATTGCCCACATGTACTCTTTACCTTCCACTTCAAGCAAAGTACATTTAAATGAATTATCAAACACATATAAATGTAGAGATATAGCTTGTTTTTATGGGGAAATGTTAATAGTTTGCCCAATAGACTCGCATGTATTATGATTTGATATTTTTAGATAAAGCATTATATTGGCCACAGTTTGCCTTACTTTGAGGGGGACTTCAAAATTATGGCAAATCAATACGGGAATTTGAACGCATTGTGAGTTTGTTAGGGGGTATTTGTAAACATTTCAGAACATTTTTCGGAATCCCCCTCCTCCAGAGGTGTAGTACTCATTAGCTGGGAAACCATGCTCTCCTATATCCTGCCAGCTTTGGAACTCTGATCACTTTTATTTACATACCCCAGATACTATATAGAGTAATAGCGACACTTTAGTCGTTATGAGATATAGATTGAGACAGAAAATAGTCACACGTATTTGATTTTAACATAGTTCGGACAGGTACTTGATGCACTTGTATATATTTATTTCAAATGAAAGAGGAAAGCGCGCTTCCGTCATTACTATCCCTTAGGGGTTCTGTTAATTGTCACCCACATCCCTACCGTTATTATATTAATAATCGTCTCATTTTATGAACGACGACAGAAGAGTCCCTTTAAACGATAGTAAATGTATATGGGCCCTTTTGTTTAAAATGAAGGACAAGAGCATGGCGCCTGTATACGAAGTGGTGAACAATGCTTTTGTTGAAATTAAACAACGAATTAAATGGCTACAATGTGATCGGCTATAGTCATCAATCAAGCACAGTGATTGGCAGTGTCGATGCATTGAGAGAAAAAAAGACCTTGAAAGAGAAATGACGATATACCCTGTCGTGTACTTTATCTGATCAAGCCATTACCGCAGATATATAAAAAAATACTGTACCATTATCCTAAATGGCACATTAAAATTTACAAAGTCAAACGGATGTATGAACAATATTGTGTGACCTTATCCTAAGATATTCAATTATATTTTATGTGCTTCGTACTGTCGGTATCGCCCATCGTTTTGAGTGAATTGCATCGTGAAAATTTTGTTATATGGCTAAAGCAAACTGCAATCTTTTCCTCAAATTAGACCATCTCTTTGGATTAAAAAACTCAAATTGCAAAAAAATTAGTTGTGTGGTATGCTTGTGTAATAATTTATGATTGCAGCAAAAAATCCGTAATTGATGTCAGATGAAGGGTAACTGGGGACGGCCTCCTCTGGTTCACAATACTGGATAGCGTATTTGTTTTACCGACTCCCATAGCTGTGTCACTCACAATTTTCTAATCCAGTCAAAAGATAAAATACTGCATATCCGATGAAGAATCGCTGCATGGTAGGTCCAGCTGAGTTCTTGTACATATTTGTAATCTAAACAGATAGCAATTGCAAACGTTATTATTGTGAAAGTGACATTTTGTAACAGATTTTACGTGATTTTGTATTATTTTGAGATGTTCAGGTGTACCATTTGATATAATTGTGTGTTTTTAGTGTTTTTGCGTTTCACGGTATTCATTAAGGACTTTCTCGGTGATTTCATTTAACCAATACAAGCTTACTTTAGATCGCGTAAAAGGGAAGCGTTCAATTAAAGTTGATGGCAGAAACACAAAGCATTATTGCTTAGTTTTCTTATCTTCGAACCGTGATCTCATATTGATCAGTGAAAGATGAAAATTCAGGTAACACTAGCAAGAATGCTATTCTGCTTTGAATCAGTCCCACACGCCTTTTACCATGTTAAAAATTAAGCTCAAATGGTGTCTAAAGTTATCGCAATTTAAGAACACGTTGTCGCCATATTACAAATATTGATGCAGGTAATTATTCAGATTATGCATCGTGATTCTTAATGAAAAACAAGGATTATTTTAATTAGTAAAATGACACCACTTCAATATTTTTCAAATACTTTACCGATGAATAAGCCTTGAGGTCCTGATTATTAAACCTTGCAATGTTTGATCATCAGGCGAAGTCAGACAACACTCTCTCTCAGAAATGATCTACTTCAAAAATCATACACTGCAAGATCCGAGGTTCAAACTTTTTATAGACTTCCGTCTCGAAATTGCATTAGATGTCAAAAATTTCAGGTATGTTACAGAGAAAAACAAATTAAAACTACTGTTAGAATTATGTGGTTCATTGTATAGTACGAATCATAAAAACGCATCTTAACCTGATAATGAAAATACTTCAAAGGAGCAAAGCACCATACAGGATCACCGAAACATCTTTCAAAAATCAGTATCTTTATTGAGTTTCCATCAAATTATGTACAGCCTCATGTCATTACGTCCTAGTGTTTTAAAATAAATTCGGCGTAGAAGAATACAAAGTAACCTGCCACAAGATATTGCGCAATTCAAAAGGTATTTGCAGTGTGTGGTGGTGGTAATTTGTGGAGCAGTGATTTCAAATCTTTGAAACCATATTTAGTTTTTTCTTCAAAATTCATTCCTGTCAAATGAGATTTTAGGACATTGACACAGCGTAATAAATATACAATAATTTTGCGGATGATAGCTTTGATCAGATTAAAGTACAGAAACTACGTAACTCATGCTTTTGCATTGTTTTCACCGTCTTTTAATCTGAGTGCATCAACATAGCTAACTGTACTCCTTAATCGATGACTTTAGTGATCATGTGATAGGTATTTTTATTCGTTATTAATTTCAACACTCCATTGTTTACAACTTCCTGTGTAGACGCCAAGCACTTGTTCTTCATTTTAAATTATTGCGTTTATAATAAGTAACATAGTTAAAGGGGGACTCTTTTGTCGTCGTTAATGAAACGAGACGATCATTAATTTAATAATGGCAAGGATGATGTGGGTGAAAATTAACATAACCCCTGAGGGACTGAGCTGATAGAAGCTCGTCACAAATGAATGCACCCAAGAGCGATATGAATCCCTTCGATCTTTGTTGCAATCGTAATATGCGCGACTGTTGTTTTTGGCTCTGTCGTCATCTCATAATTAAGAGAAGAATTAAAACAATATTTCTTGATGCTACGCCATTTTCCTATATGATGTTGCCATTTCTCCCTCACTGGCCTACAACTTTACTTCAGCTATGGCGTTTCGTTTGTGTGGCGGCTATTACGTTCTGTATATTACAATACATTCACAAATAAATACATTTAGTGCAAACTCCCTAGTAGGTTAGCTCAACATTTGCACTTTTATACTCGTGTTGACGAAGGTATGGGTTTAATTTGGAAGCAGTGTCCCGTATCACATTGCAAACATTCAGGTAGATAGGTTAAATATAAAAAATGTAATCACTTTTTAGACATTTCTGGAAAAGCAACTATATCGTTGCTAAAATAGCTGATTCTGGTAATTATCCAGCTGGAATCCGACTAAAGTCTTCCACATCTATGCACATATATTCAACACAAGTTCTTTACTAATATATTGTGCATAAACATGTTTCTCAAGTGATATTTATTTATGTACTTTGAGGTCATGAGAATACAAACAAGATTGATTCAATTTTCAAAAGTATTATGCGTATTTCCCTGAAGGATAGTTTCCCATCTAGGGAATTGTACGGCCTTCCTATGAGAGTTTGTGTGCGTTGGCCTATATCAACTCACACACAAAGTAATAGGATATCAAGTAAAATCATAGTAGATAACTTGCATCAGCGAGAGTGTAACACAATGAAAGCAAAACTGTGGTTCCATCAAACAAAATAGTATTTATCAAATTTTAACACCAACTAAGAATGGCATGGTAGGTCCAAAGATATAAGAGAGAGTGTGGGGCTAAGAATATTTTAAATTCATCTGTCTGATGATTGCAGGATGCGTGAAACTTAAGTAACAGATATTATTACTTTGTACTTGCAGTACTTTGTATAATAGATAGATAGATAGATAGATAGATAGATAGATAGATAGATAGATAGATAGATAGATAGATAGATAGATAGATAGATAGATAGATAGTACACAGAGCTCGGTTCCAAAAGCTGGGCGTTATAGATAATAATTCAAATTTATATATTTATTTGTAGTATGAAGAAAATATGATATATATATATATATATATATATATATATATATATATATATATATATATATATATATATATATATATATATACACACACACACAAGAAATCTTGTGTGGTTTGGCACAGAATAGTATAATGAATAATATGAAAGCAAGAATTGAGTACACAGACTGTCGAGTTCCATGTACTCGCGGTTATATCGAATGGATCAGTCCCATGGTGTTCAATTAACTTAAATGAATTAACTTAAATCAATGAATACAACTTATGTGTCATGTTGGAGAGTGCATTTCCGCAGTTCGTCATCGGTTGGAAGTTCGACCGGTAAAATTTGTTCTTTCTCGTGTCTACATTTAATGATTAATTCAGAAAGTTTGTTTAACAACTTTGATTGGTCAGCATCAAGTGTCGGCAATTTCTTTGTTAAATTGCTGTGACTTTCATCTTCTTAATGATGTGTATTTCCGCACAAGACAATTTACGACAACTATAAATTAAAATAGGTTGTAAAATATATATAGTCTGTTACTGTTCTATTGAGTAGCATTTTCAAGGACCAGGACGACACATTTTTGCTCTCTTGGTTTAATCCGGAAAACAATAACACTTACAATAAGTTGTAGCCATTACCAACCAACTATCGAAATGGAACATCAATACTGTACAATACTTATTGCTTATTTGCCCGTTTGCTTTGGTTCTGGTGCACCTTTACTTTCCGATGATGATGTCTTCAGGGTGGATCTGATCTTTCAATATCTCTTGGGCGCACGATGTTATTCGATGGTAATATAATGAAAAGGCGCAACAGCTTTAAGCATTTGATTTAATCCAAAGTTATTGAGGCTGATGTTTTGTTTGTTGTTTCCCCGCTAGGTGACTGGGTACCATACGTTGTGAGTTCGTACCTGTTTGAAACCAATGTATTTTGTACCCTTGGTTGATAGCTCTGCTGGTTGACAGAATTGTCCACGAGGCAGTCTTTCGCCCATTTTAAGCGATGTATTCATTGCTTCGCTTCGATAAAGTTTTTGTGCGATGTGTGATAGTGAGCGAACGAGCGTGAGTTCTTCACGAACTCTTCAGCGTGTGGAGGGGTTGCAGTCAGAAAAATTGTAACAACTTAGCTCGGTTATTGAACCAATCTTTTTTGAGATTGGAGATTTGGCCGAGCGATTTCGTCAGTTGCTTCTCCGCTAGGTGACTGCATGGGTACCGTACGATGTGGGTTCGAACCCGTTTGAAACCACCGTATTTTCTCAAGAGCATGAACATCACAAATCTAAGTCCAATGCCATAAATTTGCGTTGGTTATTATCCCATTGAAAAGTTACTTGTAAGCAAAGGGTTGGTATTTTCACATTAAGCTTCATTAAAGATATCAACGTGGGAGGCAGATGATGACGGAAATTGAAAACTTTTATCTATTAGTATCTCATCAATCAAATACCCCCGCCCCAAATTACCCACTATTGCTGTGGGCATCTGCGCAGCTTCCCGACAATACACACATATAAACAAGCGGTGCTGTTTAACCAGCAGCGCACAAGTGTACTTCATAATTTAGTGAGAAACAGTTCCATTGGCTCTGGCCTGATCCAGCTGCATCATGAACTTGATACGCATAGCATGTCTAGCTCTCCTTATAACCTTGAGCTTGTATGGTTGTTACGGCAGACAACATCACAAAGATCGGGAATCTCCCATGCGGAAACGACTGTTGGGAGCTCTGGCAGAGAAAAGAGACAGCAGACATATTAACATGATCAACAGGAGTGGCTACTACATAATTATTTCGCCGTACAGCGAAGGGCTGCACACCCATGGAACGACAAGGGATTCGAACCACGATCATGGTAGGTTTCATAATCGAGATATTACCCAGTTTATGACAATCATGTCGGAGCCCAGAAGTCTATGGCAACCTCAGTTCAATCATCTGAATTTGTACCTCGCCAACTTTTTACTTTCCTCAGATTTTCCTTAAGTTCCTTATTTATGAAATTATGATGATGTAAGAAGAAGAAAAACGCATGATCTTGGTATATGATTTTGGCATTGCCAGTGCACTGGCGATGCCAAACAATATGACTCCCGGTTTATCGGAAACGGTTTTTTTTTTCTGGTCAAGTGATGTTCTGTCCATAGAGAGTCAGTCCAACAGTTCACACAAGAGTGGCAGGTACATGAAAGTCTAAGACCAGTCTCCATGTCTCGTTATGGCTTATTTCAAAGAAAGGAAAATCATATCTTTTTTCTGCCATTATTGATAATTGTCACGTTTACCTAGTCATGCGGACTTCATATACTATTCTCTTCATCTATAGCACTACCAAAATTCAAAAAAGTGAATGAATTCTTGCTTGCTTGCAAATTCATGAAAATGACGCCAACATTTGAATACCGTTGGTGTTTAATGCGATTTGTAATGCCACAGTGAACCTACTGGTCCTCGAGTTTTCTCGTTCAGAAAACAAAACTGTCAAGTAACATCAATAATTGAAGGTATTGAAGTTCTCGATGAATATATACGCAAAGTAATAAAAAAGCGAATTTTTCAAACAAAACTTAATCACTTTGGAATGAAATATCAAAGGAACAGTATCACTGATTAAGAGCAAACCTATTTGTGACTTATTAACTTCTTGCCGCAAAAAGTATAGAAGATTTCGAGCAACAAGTATACAACAAAAGCCTGACACGAGGTAGCTTTTACGTATTGAAGACTATGTCACGATCAAAATGTACCAAGACATACACACACAATTTGGCAATTGACATCATATCTTGTTTATAATCTTTTGGCTTTCAAATTGATACCGAAGAGAGAAAATACATAAAAGCATTCTAACGCCGGTTTTGAACTAAAAGCACCTTCACACTATCTGTCTTCATGTACGCTAACAACATCCATTATATCACGGTTCCACTTACGATGTTGGCGCATGTTTTTATCCACCTTTAGGCCTTTACTGTAATTTAATTATTTAGACGGTTTTGCTATATGCATGCATGCAACGCAAAATAAAACAAAAATACTAACTCGTCTTTCCATTTATTTCTCCGTTTGTTTCAGTACATTTGGTAGAAAACACCTTCAACAGAACAACGACATTCTTCTACACGGATAAATCCGAGAGCAAAGTTCTCTGCGTGGATCTTCATCACGACAATGAGACATACGTACCAGTTGTTCAGGTAAAATTTATCGCTTGTTTTGTGAGAACCTTGAAAAGCTAGAGTATTCCATTGGTATTCTCATGGTGACAGGTGACAAATGCTTGTCTCATTTATCACCTATTCGGCACAATAAAAGACAGGTGTAGGAATTTCTCCTTGCAACGCAATTAAAGAAAAGACGCTAATGTGATAATTTTGACATCCTTTATATTGCAGGACAAAGAGTCCGTACCCGACCCTTGCTGTACATTCAACCTTGACAAACCAGAGGATCAGCATTTCTACATCTTGAAGTCTATGTGTCCAGAAAGTGAGGAAATGTTCTTGGCTGTCAACCCATATACAGGGGATGTTTTCATCGCCAATTTTGGATCTGACGATATATACTTTCTCATGATTTAGTAGTACACGAAAGTAAAAGTAAACCCTCGAAGTAAATGACTGAAACTTTTGCTCAACTTCCTCAATGAACTTTCAATCATTGTTTAGACAAATCAAGAATGAAAAGCAGGAGTCACCCTGCAAAGTTTTGTATCACAGAAAGAAATTATCTGATATTTACAGTTATTTGGAATTCAAAATATCCGCTGTCTCCGTTTTGAGTCTAATAATTTGGAAAAGATAAAGACAGGCAAAACGTTTCTTACTCCAGGAGCTTTAAGGTGAGCCGCCAAAAGTGTTAGGCTAGAGAAGTATTATGAAAAATTATAGAGAGTCGAATATCTATCCCCGTGGTACACTCTATCTTCAAACAACTGGCAAAGTTATTTTTCTTATTTGTTGTGTCGTTCCTATCGACTATTACATTTATTACCTTATCTAATACATTGCATGTCAGTAGGAAAAACATCCCAGGATTGAGTTGAACATTTTTATGACCCCTGCGTGATCTTACAGTATATTCTGCTGTCATTGTCTGTATGGACCCGCAGGTCGAGTTCATTCACTGTACTTTGAACTTAAATTTCACTTTCACTAATTGTGGACTTTTTTTCTCAAAGTTTAATGTCACATATCGTAGAGAATACTATGAAGTAATATGACGTAGGGGTCTTTATGAAATGGTCCAGCTGCCCGAATTGATTTGTGCCGGAGTGAACCCACGTCTACCCATCCCATATATCGGCGTTAAGCCAAAGATAGCATCATCTTTGTCGTACACAGATGGCTTCGAGACTTGACATGATATTTAACCGGTTAACGATATATTGGTGAAGATCACAAACTGAAATCCTTACTTGTTAAATTACAATTGCAGAAGATTATTCACACCTCAAAATATCTATACGAATGCATTTTTTTACATATACAAAGAATGTTTTCGGTCTTCGATGCAGAAAGCAACATTTGTGCGCTCTGCTCTCTTTTAAATCTCCAATGCAGTCTTTCAAAATATTGCACATATCACGGATTATTATCGTATTTGAAAAGTTTCCAATGGTCTTCATAGTCTATTAGTTTTGAAAATTTATAGTAAAAAGGTTTGCACATTATTATGAACATAAATAACTATACGATATCGAAACAAGAATTTATGGCCAACTTGTTCTTAATGTCTTCTCGGTCTGATTCTGTAGAACAAAGTAGTTGATAAGTTGGAATTATTATAAAAACACGAATAAAATTTTTATCATTGCAGGGAAACTTTATACCCCATGTTCTTAAAAAACTTAAAAATCAAAGGAGCCGTGATATTAAGTTTAGCACAATATAATAATTGCTTTACACCAGTACCGTGAATGTATCTTGAAATATTGTACTCAACTGTCTTTCCGGAACAGACAGATTATCTGTATTGTCACTCCTTTGGATTTGTTTCCTTTCATTGTATTAAAATATCTGAATAATACGAAACGTTGTTAAGTGGGTTTTTTCATATTTTCCGATTAAATGCTCCCTTGTAATAAATATGGATAGAAGAAGTTAATACAGGAATAATCGGACGACTGAAAAGCTGGTTTCAACGTCATATCCAATCGCACTCGCAAAAAACGTGAACACAGGTCGGCTTTTTTTCGGGAGAAGGGCGCAATTAATAATGTTGTTTCCTGTCAAACAGCTTTATTAAGAATGTGTGATGAACTGTTAGAAAATATTGACAATGGTCAAATTTCTGGTATTCTTTTTGGATTTGTCAAAAGCATTTGATCTAGTTAATCACCAAACCCTTCTTAAAAAGTTATCTTTATATGGACTAGAAATTAATGGGTTAAACTGGTTTAAATCGTTTTTATCAAATCGTTCTCAAGTAGTTACTTACATGGGTAAAATTTCGAATATTCAAAAGGTGACTGTAGGTGTGCCTCAGGGATCATTGTTGGGACCACTACTATTTACTATTTTTATCAATGATTTACCATTTACTTTGCATAATTCACAACTTGATATGTACGCTGATGACCAGACCCTTCTTACCTCTGGTATTTCTGTTCCGCATGTTAATGAATCCCTTCAAAATGATGTAATGTCGTCAAATAACTGGATTGTAGTAATGGAATGATCATAAATGAGAGCAAAACGAAAGCCATGTTAGTCGATCTCGTCAAAAAATAAAAGACGCTAATATTTCTGGTGAACAATTAGACATCTCTATTAATGACAAACAAATTTCATGTGTCTCCTCTGAAAAGATACTAGGACTAACATTAGACAGTTTTATTTCTTGGGACAAACATATTGATAATTTGTGTCTTACTTTGAGTCGGAGAGTTGGTCTACTTAGGCGCCTGTGTAATTTTATTCCTTTGCACCTTAGAAAAGTTTTATATTACGGTTTGATTCAATCTGCCATTGATTATTGCTCTATTGTTTGGGGAAATACGACTTATAAAAATATAGATAAGGTTTATAAAATGCAGAAGCGTGCCTTAAGAGTGATACTTAATGCTGATTTTGATACCCCAACTGAAGTACTTTTTGAAAGGTTCAATGTGCTATCTGTTAGACAACGTATTTTTTACTTTACCTGTATCATGGTGTACAAATGTTTCAGCAATACTGCTCCAAGTTATCTTATCGAAAAAATTGTTACGCTGAATGACGTTCATGCTTATCAAACACGAGGAGCCTCAACTTGTAAATTATTACTGCCTCGATTTCGTACTGAAACGGGTCAAAGGACTTTTGCCATGCGTGCAGCTCGAGCTTGGAATTCTCTGCCTGATGTGGTTAGATGCAGTACGAACATGAATAATTTCAAATCCCAGTTGAACTCTTACATCAGAGACAATGTAAACAGATAGACTATTCGCATTTTAGCAGTTTTTTTATGTATGTTTCTACCTGTAGTCACTGCTCTTACATTTTACTTGTACTGATTTTATTTTTATTTGATTTTTTTATAGTTATTTTCACGTTTAAAACTTGAATATTTTATTCTTTATGTCGGACCCCATGGTAGATTACAACCTTATAGCAGTCTTTACCCCTGTTTGATTATGTAAATGGAAAATCCTTTAATATGAAATAAATAAATAAATAAATAAATAAATAAATAAATAAATAAATAAATAAATAATACTACACAATCTGACGATTCCACTTTGCCCTGACTGGAAAAGTAACAATAATTTTTGCATTTTCGGCTGCGCCTAGTAATGTTCAGCGGTGCACATGCTTTATTCGTTGCATCGGGTCGTACACTGTCAGTGTTTCCGTTTCATGCGAGTAATTTTCTATTCTACTTAAGGTATTGTAATCCCAGGTACATGCCTTTTGTCAGTTCATAGGAGAGGCGATCGTGTGTCACCTGATCATTCAGGCGATATCTCCCTTTCTCATATGCCCTGGATAAAGTAAACGATTTTGGTCTGTCATAGTTGCTTGACGTGAGTTCCAAATATGACAGCACTGCTAGTGATTTGCAGCGGCTCGGAAGGTCACATGCAATTGGATGTAGTTGGCAGGTTTTAACTATCTAAAGCAGCGTAAATTGTCTGAAACTAAATTTGGTGATTGGCTGTTGGAAATAATTTGTTAATGATAAGGACATTTAAGCGACCAATTAGCTAAAATGTACCGAGGCGCTGCATATTGCCACTGACAACAAACTCAGACCATGAAACTCTTCTTATTTAAATTAACGACTGCCGCCCTAAATGGTATATGGAAATTTTACAGGAAAGCGATAGCCATTTCATCAGCACGATTCTGATCCCATTCTATCCTAAACTGTTTGAAATTTGGCTCGACTATGAGGGATGTAATCATAAATTAGTCCTAACTAGACATATAACTTGCTTTCCATGCTGTGAAAGTAGGCGTCGATAATTGTTAGCTTCCTTGATGGAATCGTCTCATCCGGTTATGTACATCCTATTTGTTAAAGGGGGCCACTATCTGTTAATGACCAGTCCGTCAGAGTCAGGTTTGATTTGGTTTCGATGCTTTTAGCGCCTGTAATATCAAGGAACAAATAAAAGTAAAGTACAAATGATCGGACGAAAATGATCGTAGAGGACTACGTCATAAAAGTTATTTGGTGATATTTCGGTGCCAATAGTGGACAGTAGTTGATACTGATAACGGCTGGCTTCATTTGGAATAAACGGGAGTCAATCAAATGTCCATTGTCATTGGTCTGAGACACAAATATGATAATCTACCATATTGCACACGCAATGGTCACGTCAGGACGATGCTAGGTCCTTGCACGCCATTAATATCTCACCTGCAACACTTATGTAATGAGTTTCCGTATCTTAAATAGTGGAGTCGGTTTCCCTGGATAATTGCAGGAGTTACAAAAAATATCACTGCGATATAGGTAGATAATCTATAAATGTACAACACCTTTCCGGTTTTAACTCTGAGATAATTGAACGTTTTGACTATAAAAGAGTCCATGTTACAATTTCGCTATCACTGTTCTCCTAATCCAATCGAAATCAGATGTAGAGATGATGACATTTCCTCTCTTGATTGTTCTCTACTCATGTATGTATGTATGTATGTATGTATGTATGTATGTATGTATGTATGTATGTATGTATGTATGTATGTATGCATGTATGCATGTATGTATGTATGTATGTATGTATGTATGTATGTATGCATGCATGCATGCATGCATGCATGTATGTATGTATGTATGTATGTATGTATGTATGTATGTATGTATGTATGTATGTATGTATGTATGTATGTATGTATGTGTGTGTGTGTGTGTGTGTGTGTGTGTATGTATGTATGTATGTATGTATTTCCTGTACACAGGCTAGAATTATTTCATTTATAATTGTACGTTTTCTTTGATTATGCTGTATAGAGTATTTTGCGGTATTTGGTTGTAGCCATGAATGCTCGCGCATAATTCCACCGTCAGCATGTTTCTCGTAAACGATACACACGCTACAAAAATATGAAGTGTTGGTTTCATTTACTTTTTAAGGTTATGCTCGTTGAAAATTTCGTTTCCCGACTTACGGTAAATTGGAATAACCGAACATAAATTCACGTGGATATATTTAAATTTTCGGTAACTTATTTTATTAGTGCAAGTTTATTACATTTCAAGGCCACTAGCCCATATGACATGCAAGGAGTTACAAATTTACTTGATTATGCTAATTTGAAAGCGATTACTCATGAAAAATCGGTAAAAAAACTTGTTGCATCAATCATGAAATACATTTCGATGCATAACTAAGTCCGCACTTAAATGTCGTGTTCCAACGATTTGATGAATTCTATCGTTATGTATGTGTTCCATCTTGGTAACATTTCACGATTCAGACTTCTTGATAAACCGGCCAATTGTGAATGGCTACTGGACTTCACCGAGGGTGTGGTAGAGCTTCATGCTTTCATCAGCGACGTCTTTCTTCACTTTGGTGTCAGTACCATAGACGTAATGCCTGGACATGTCAGGTGAGAAGCGACTGGCGGGCGGTGATCGGCCAAGAGACTCGGCCAAGCTTCGGGTGTAGAAAGGGCGATTACCGCAGCATATCCCCACGTACTGTATACCCAGTTCTTTGCAGCGCTTGCCAAATTCGTGTATGTCATCGCGAGAGCATGATAGGACGTCCGTGTTCGCCGGAAACAAGTCCTTTCCTGTAAAATATACAATGAGATACTGCTTTCAAAGACACTTATCGGTCGCGTTGTGTCGTGTGGCACAAGCGACTGTGCCTTGTAATGATTCCCGTCCACGACAGCGAAAATAACCTGAATTCAATACCAAGGGATGTTGAGAAACGTTATACAAAGATAGCTACTTCTTAATTCCTTGAAAATGAAGACAGATTGCCATCTTGTCAGTTCCTTCTTAATATCCTGTGTTTACACATAGTTTTAATTCTTTTTTACTTCACTCCATCGTCGTCAACCACGCGCCTATTTACGGCAACAGCTTAGCGCTACCCGTTAATTTTTGCGTAGGTCAGCGGAGCGGAAATTATGCTTTGGCGAATCACTCATTTCTGACCAAGCAAAGTCAAAGACACTTCTTACTTTCCCACCAACACCGGTTATCAATCACTTTACTTTAGTATATGTTTATGTACAGTATAGTGTATGTGTATGCGTATACTCAGAGCGCATCTCTCACCACTGGAACTGGTTGTCACTCATCCACCCAGCACTCATACATTATATTATTGTACCAGTAGTTCATCGTAGCTGTAGTAATAACTTTTGAAGAAATAGAGCCGCCGTCTCTGTCTCCATCACTTTAACTCAAAAGATCCTGCTTCATAAACAATTCCACACAAGGGAAATTAAGGTGTCGCATTTCAATCCACATTTCTTATGCTAATTATCATTGGAACCAATCGGTGATATAACCGGAATGACAATTTTTGGTTCTTACCTTTAATTTTTTATGTATTTTCTAAAATTTTTGTTATGCTTGTAAAATATAGTGTTCAAGTTCTACTCCCGTAATCGAAGATACCTCCTGCAATCAACATAGCATGTATGTGTGTGACACGTGCGGCGGTGATATTGTCTACAATTGAATTCCATCCCGGACCAGAAGTCATTTGTCAACAACAACAACAACAACAACAGCAACAACAACAACAACAACAACAACAGATATTGCAACATCGTACACAATGTATTTTTTAATGGCTTAAAACTTTATATTTTGATACAGTTTTGAGACAAGACAAAAATGTCAATGTTTTACAGAATAAATATGATGAAGTATTTATACTGACAGTTTTTTTTCGCTTTAAATCTCCACTGGCTGAAACTTTTTTACATGTTTTGAGTATTTTCCTGTCAGTTTAAAACATTTCTTGTTCTTCTTACATAAAAATAGAAATGACTGCGTAAAGGTACTGTGTAAAGTAGCCATTATATAACACTTATTATATCATACAAGTATACTGATAGCGCAAATACAACGATCTTATTGGTCGAGATGTGAAAAGAACCGTGGTATATTAGCGATATACCACGGCTGGCACACGCGCGAGCTCTCAGCTTGAGGAAATATCCTTCTTTGACTTTCCATGCCTGAATTTCAACATACTGTTATGATATAATAGCAATACATCACACCCAGCGACGGTACACCACTCGATTTTGACGGGTTCACTTCATATATGCACTCGCTATCGCTTGTGCATATATGTCGTGAACTGGTTAAAATCTCGAAATATACAATCGCTGGGTCTGCTTTATTGCTTAAATATATAAATTCGAGTTCATGTATATTTTACGTTTGTAAATGTGATTCAAAATGGCATGATGAATCTGCCGATCGATGGGGAACGATCCCTTGCATTTTTCTCTTTAAAACGTGTAACTTATAGCTTACCTGATTGTGGATCGGTCAACATGAAAAAGGTTGGTTGTTCTGCTGTAGTTCGATATGGTGCGGGCAATACAGCCAAGTGACCCTGAAAAGGTTACGAAAAGCTTGTTAAAAAACTCCATGTACTTGTGACAAAGAGTTCGCTCTTGATTCCATTAGTGCTAATAAAATGATTTGGTAGGTGACTGCTTCTTTTAGTAAGCAGAATTACAGGGTGTTTCTAAATACACAATTAAATGTGCTGTACAATGTTGTCAGGACGAACGGTTTTCCACAGCTTCCAGGTCTATCCCTGATACACACTTTTATGTGATAATAGGCTCTCCAAACTGTGAAGTAATAAACATCTCCTGTCTTCCCTTTCGCTTGAAAAACTTACTATTTTTGGGCCTCTTCACAAACGAGGTCATAGGGGACCGTTCAGTTTTTACGGCCGTTTTTGGAATCCGCGAAGGGGGGGGGGTCATCACTTTTTCACTGGTAGGAAAGGGGGGTCACCACATTTTCAAAAACATAATATCTACGATAAAGTTCACTTTATGCCATGGCCATGATCGACCCTCTTTACCGGCGGCCCGCCTTCGGCGGCCCACTACAATAGATATACTTTATGTATTACCCATGACCCTCTTAACGGGCAGACGCCTTTGGAAGCCCATTCCCATTAGGTTTACTTCATGCAATGGCCATGATCGACCCTCTTTACCGGTGGGCCGTCTGCGGCGGCCCATTACAATAAATTGACTTTATTGTAATACCCCATGACCATCTTAACGGCCGGACACCTTCAGCGGCCCTGTTCAGTAAAGTTTACTTCGTGCAATGGCCATGATCGACCCTCTTTTTACCAGCGGGCCACCTTTGGTTGCCCACTAGAATAAAGTTGACTTTATGTAATGGCCCATGACCCTCTTAACCGGAGGGCTACCTTTGGCGAACAACTCCGATAAAGTTTACTTTATACAATGTCCATGGACATAATTTGTCTATGGAAATGAAGTTGAAAATTGCCTTATAGTTGTCCTAATCAACAGACGTTTGCATGGATGTGGCTGAGAAGTTTGTACACTGGCATCTCTGCTACACGAATAAAGAGCGCCGTGTACCGGGGTTCAAATCCAAACCGTGCGGGTAAATTTGGCATATGGGTTTTGGTTATTTTTCAGCGGGGGTTCATCAAATTTTTTCGTCTGACTAAGGGGGGTCATCATTTTTTCGCGAAAAATGCAGGGGGGTATATACTTTTTTGAATACCGGCGACAAGATTTTGCCGCCCCCCCCCCCCGGCCGTAAAAACTGAACGGTCCCTAAAGATGAAAAAAATTAGAAGTGCCTAACATCTGTTTCTCAAATGATGTCGATCAACATTCATGATGCAATATTAAACACTTCATAATCAACTATAGAGAACTACATTGTTAAAAAATAATGCACTGTCATAAATGGTTTAGTGTGAAAAAATACACTCTTGGTGAGAATATGTTTACATACTTTACATGTTTTCCTGATTTCTTCCATTAAGGGCATCATAGTGGCTGGTCCACGACCACAATTCAAACCAACAACATCAGCACCAGCTTCTTCCAACTTCTTACAAGCCTCGGTTAAAGGCACCATATCAGCCGTGATTGCTTGGCAATTTTGGGTTGACACGACGAATGGCGCCAATGTTATGACTGCTGGTAGACCTATTAATAAAATGAAAATTTTTTAGAGATTACAAAAATGTAGGCCTCTACAAGACTAATGTATTGTCAACATCGACGTCAGGTCTTTGATACAGTTTAGAAATTTAATTTTTAGGCATCTTTGGTAATATCGTTTCATCAGAGAAGCTAGACTTCAGGAATAGAGTACTATACAAAACTTTCCTTCCATTGTTTATTCAATATTGTATCAAGATTAAGTAACATTTCGTTATACCAACCCTTGCCGTATTCCTTGATTGCTTTCAATGCAAGCATTGCTTCACCAAAGTGTGCGTAGGTTTCGGCCACGATAAAATCCGCGCCCTCTTCGACGGCCCAGAAAATCATTTCCTGTCAATTCGCGAAAGAAAAAAATGTGTATGGCTACAGTTTTTGCATCGAGAAGTGATCTTATAACTGTTTAGCTCCTATGAAACTGATCCATATGCCTTATTTTACAATTTTAATTGTCCCTCTCTTGGGTTCTCGAGTTTCGAAAAACTAAGCCGGTAAAAAGTTTCTTTACAACAAGAGCTTTAAAATGAACCCCCACAAGTGGTATATCAGAAAAGAATTGTAAAAGTTTGAGAGTCCAAATTTGTGTCCCCGAAGCGCGTTCTACCTTAAAAGGACAAAGCTGAATTTCATGAATTTCGTTTGATACGAGATACAACTTATATTAGTATATAAGTAGTATACCGTATCAAACAAAATTCATGAAAAATGGCTGACTTTGTCCCTTTAATAGTAATGATTGATCGACAGGTTAACAGCCATCCTTCTCATATTTCAGTTTCTTCACAGACCTCGTAATTGAACAGTCCTTCCTTTCTCCATTTTCGTCATTTTATCGTTGACAGGTATGTTACAGAGATTGTTCCCGATGCAACCCCGTAACAAGATTTTAGATTTTTAACTATTTTCTCATCACCCATTGCATATTATTAACAATATTTTAATTTCATGCACTATCAATTAGTTGAATTTATCGTGAGTGTAAAAATAACAGTTGTCAACAAGTTTTAATCAGCCCAAATGTTTACAATATCTGAAAGGAACTACTTATTTTAAAGACATGTGGGGTCATATTGAAAGTAACCTTGAACATGTTAAGTATTTCTTTCTCGCTGCTTTCATTCTCTGGCTGGTAGATGTTCGTGTTGCATATATTACCGGCCATCAATGTACCAGTTTCATCTGCAACCTCCCGAGCCATTTTTAACGCTGCGCGGTTCATCTTTTCCAAGGACTCTTCAGCTCCAATAAGACGTGTTTTCTCACGTGTTGCATAATACTGAAGGAGATAAATAAGGGTATTTAATGTTTTGAGATATTTTTTCGGTATTGTGTTTTTGTTTCATTTATGTTATTGTTCATTTATTTCTCACACTGGCAGTATTGTCAGGGTTTTATCGATTTTCATTTGAAAGTAATTAGACTTTAAAACTGTAAGGAAAGAGAAGAGAAAGATGCCTTTTGCATACATTAAGTATACACTGAATATTGAGTTTCTTGTTAGTATCCCACAGGAACTTATCCACAAAACTTTAAAAACACATACATTTTAGGGTTCGACTGTGTCAAATTATGAAGGGCTTAATCTGTCGTAGTATGGTCTTACCGATGCCTTTGGCGTGATTAAACAGAAGTTGATGATTCCGTTGCATCCTGGGATAATTGTAGATGAGGTATACGAAGAATTTCGTTGCTACACAAAGAAATCTTACATTACGTGAGGTTCAAAATTCGTCAAGAAATATATGGATCTTACAGAGCCGGGGATCTGAGAAATTGCTTACATACCGTAAAGGCAAGCACGACATCACTGCCGCTGTGAACGAAATTTCTGTAGGTGTCCCTAACCAGCTCAGGGTGTTCCAGTACTACGACAGGAACGCTCGGGCCTATCTGTAGATAACCGGTCCTCTCAAAGTGGAACAGAAATCCTTCAGCGGCAATAACTGACTCTCCATCATTTAATCGTTCCAGCAAGCCTGAATGGAAAAGGAACGTTTCACAGAAGCAGTGCTCTAACATCACTGCTCTTCAACGACATTAACGTGTTCAACTTTCAAGAATGAAGCCTACAATAACGAGTAAATAATCTAAACCGTTGATATCAAGTTTCTAAAAACCTAGAAGTGAAAGTTAATGGTCCACCTTAAGATATATGAAACGTAACGGTTTCACCAGTTCCAAGAATTTCCCAAATTTCAGCTACACTGTACATCCGACACGCAGACATATAAGCAGCAGGCATTTTATAGTACATAAAATTACCCTGAACATTCTCTCTCATTAATATAGGGCGAGGAAAACCGATAACAAGATACTCAAAAACCCCCGTGGCGAGGAGAAATCGGTGCATTATGAAAGGCATTTGGTAACTAACTCTCTTGCGAATGGCTACTGTCTGCACGGAAAGGAGCGAAAGGGCACTCGCTCTTTCGTTTGGCGCAACAAAACATTTTCCCTCCCAAATCTTGTCAAGTCCCCATGGTGGGAAATCAGCGTAATGGCTAAAATTGACATATGAATAAATATACTATAAGACTGATATATGGGCTAGTATTAATATTAGCTTAATGATTGTGACTAGCTATAGTCTGCATCTCATATAAAATTATCCAACTCCATGGCATGGCTTACTATATACCTCTGTCTGTCAATTAATTCTTTGGTGTCGTAATTAAGGTAACTCACCTTTCACCTTTCCAGACATAGCCAACGCTTGCACTTTGCACTCTTGATGGCCTTCTGTATAATGTATTATCTCAATTGTAGCTATTGTCCAGTGTAACCTTCATATAAAGAGATATGGTAAATCTGTCAAGTGATTTAACAATGGAGAATATAACATGACACTGCATGACATGAACGTTGGAGATAGTCTTTAGTGCTTTTTTTATGTTGCAAACGACCATTTGTTCAAGCATATCGTCATCACAGATGAGGGTATACTTATCGTAAGATTTGAAATGGATGTGCTGTCTTTGCAACGAAACAGTGTAACCGCATGCCAAGACCGTTTTCAAAGCAAAAATATGTCAAAGTACTAGACTAACTCTCCAGATACGTGTGTTTTGCACAGTCACGTATGCTTAAGCCACAATTGTTCACTCTATAGGGTGAAATACAGGGGTTAATCACTTATAACGTGGGTAAAAGACTGGTGACGAGAAAATCAATGGAGAAATGGCAAATCAACTTTATATTTCGGGTGACAAAAGCTATGAATGACTACCTTCATGATGGTAAAGGCCCCATATGACTAGTTTCCTACTGGTACAGCTTCCGTATGACTAGCTTCATTATGGTAGACAATGATTTGAGAAAAATGAAATGTGACGGGAAGGATTTGTCAAGGAAAAGTTAGGCCAAAATGCTAAAATCATGCTCTGACGTCATAAGTGCATTACACAACCATTTGCAGAATTTGTCCGGGGTCGACATAAATGCGCCGTTAAAATGTCTTTATGACGATGTTAGTTATTCTTATGAACATAATCATAGGCTGCAACACGAATAGTTTGATACAGGCTATGGGCAGGAGTATGTTGGTATATTAGAATATTAGCGATTCTTTGCTCTGAAATACTCTAATTATATTACTAACAATATGAGTAATCTTTTGAATTGATGATAAGCCCAACATTAAATACGCGTTGACCAAATTCAAGTTCGAAGTTATGGTGCATATGCTTTAAAAGAGAAAAGTTCTACTGACCCTATACCGAAATCTCCTGACGGCCGCGACGCTGAAGAGGTATTTACGGGTCAGAAGTCATATCACAGTCATGTGCATTCAAATGGGAATTCAAATGTTACGTCATATTTCAGGGATACAGAGTCTCGTGTGATGACACATCACCTAGAACCCGACTATATTCCGACTTGGAAGTAAAAGATGTGGTTCACAGCACCATATCACTACACACAGACAAAGCCAAAGACATATTTGACAATGACAAACTCAAGACAAGATATTTTAACATTCCAGGTATAGAACACTGTAATAGTTTGTTTTTCTTTGATATCCATAATGCCCGACTTGCACGCCTAGAGCCTCTTCAAAATGCTGCTGCGCCGAAATTTGGAATTTTGAGGGGAATTGCCAGCCCAACAGTTTTCCCATCTCCTCGCTCCCGATTCGGAACACGCTGCTTGCCCTCTCCCTGTCACTAAAGCTCCCCTTCTTCTCTCCCAGTAATTTGCAGTTTGCCCTTCCTGTCACAAAAGCCCCAAAATAACCGAAGTGTAATCTCTGTCGGCTCGTTATGCTTTTTACCCCTCGTTAGCGAATCAACTGAATAGAAGTTTTCCAGCCCTCTGATGACAAGAAATTCAACCCAATTCTTTACTCACCCCAGATTCAAACAAATGCCCGTCCGTCCGACAAGCAGCTACAGTTGCGAATTATAACTTTTCTTCGCAAACAGCTTCGTTGCTCCCCGCTTTTGATAATGCTATTGTGTGATGGGACTGCTTATTTACCTTAACAAAGACGTGTATCGCTACAATCACCAGATTGCTATGCAAGTTAAAATTACATACGGAAAATTTTAGCGGTTGAGGAATTTTTGGTAAGAGGCATGGTTTAAAATGAAGTAGATCGAGAGAACAGTTAATTAAGACAGGATGCTTTATTAAGTTCTAAAATAGAGTAAATTGCTCCAATGTGTAATCGTGTATATAAGGAGGCAACTATCGCGTTTTGAAGGCCATTTCATCTTAATCAAACACGTGGTCTAAGTTTGTTATCGAACCGGTACCATTATTATAGTCGTGTCCTCAAATCTGATGTATACTCAATGAGTGCTAAGGATTTGCGAGTAGAACTTTATACCGTTAATCGACTTCGCCCAGGTAGTGATAAAGCTTCATGTTAACGTCAGCGACGTCTTTCTTTACTTTGGCGTCAGTGCCGTAGACGCGATGCTTGGACATGTCGGGCGAGAAGCGACTAGCGGGCGGCGATCGGCCAAGAGACTTGGCTTGGCTTCGGGTGAGGACAGGACGATTGCCGCAGCATATCCTCAAGTACTTGATACCAAGCTCTGTGCAGTGATTGCAAAACTCGCATATGTCATGTCGAGAACATGAGGCCTTGTCAATGTGAGTTTGAAAGAGTTCTTTGCCCTGTAAGAAAAAAACAACCACACATTTTGTAAACACAATTTTCATATTTCTAACCTGAAGAAAAATAAAACAAAGAGAAGCACCTTGCCACTCTAGTGAGGGCGTAATTTATACCATCATTGGCGTTTACTTGTCGTAACGTGTTTGTGGATCCGTTAACAAATGAAAGGTCGGTTGGCCAAAAGTTTTTTTTCTGCATGCTATAAGCAACGCAGCAAGATGTCCCTGAAAAACAAGCCAGTCTATTTTTTTAGCCATGTACATTGTCCGTGCCTATGAATGGACCTTAGTTCACCTTAGTTCATTTGTACCCGATTTCTAAAACACAACACAGGTCTGTCAAACTAGTCTATGTACTACATTAATTCTACAGACTTTGCTGTTTGTTCACGAAATGAAGTGGTACACGTATTTCGCCAACCTGTGAACGCCCTCTTAGTGACAGAATCGTTACTGGGAATCAGGATTTTAAGTCATATGTTTGTTTGCTTGTTCGTTTCTATTCGTGTTTTGCTTCGGCAATTCAACCTCACAACCCTTCCCATTACTGCCGGACGAGGACAAGTAAATGTTTACGTCACATGTCACAGATTCTGAGATTGAAATCTGCAACGCACTCATACGTCATTCTTCTTTAGAGTCTTTTTAAGAGGATAATATAGGGAAAATCCACTTTATGACAGCCTTAGGCCTACATACATTTCCCAATTTACCAGAGCTACTCCTATATATAGGGGTTTAAGCCTGGGAGGGTTACGTTACATTGTACTTTTGCAAAGCAAGCAAAGTATAAACTTATCCTAGTAAAACACAATTAACGTTTCGGTGGATGCCGCTACTGATGTGTGTCTGCTATCGTGCGACTTGGCTTACTAACGTGTTGGATGTTCCAGTGTCAGTGTCTGCTAGATGTATGAACCTAGATGCAAGATTGTTGTAAGACACGGAAGAAGGTTTGTGACTAAATTGTGACTGAGTTTGGCAATTCTAGGAATACCCTATTCTCATACATTAATGAAAAAAAAATCAATTTGTGTCAAATAGCCATCGATCGGAGACGGGAATTACCAGCCAATCATTATTTTTGTCGCCACTCTCGATGAAACATTTAATTTTATTACCTTCAGGCTGAAAATAACAAGTATGAGAGAAAGCATATGGCACTTTATACGCAGATTACGCATTTATTGTCTCAAAATTACTCGTAATTATTGTTGATTGATCACGACTCTGGTTCGTCATGATCGGAAACATGATATTGCTATCGCGCTGGTTCTGATTCAATTCTCATATTACGGCATTCATTGAGTTCGCAGACTACTGAAATGACAGTAATGGATGTTAAACCGCAAATAGCGAAATAACGAAGTGGTGAAACATCCATTCAACAAAGCGTTTCACCCTTGGACAACATTCTTTCCTCAAATGTCTGTTGAGGTAAAAGAGAGAGACAGGAAATAGGGAGGAAGTGGTGTAGCAATTCTTCAAAATGAACGTGTGCGGTTGCACTCTTTATTGGGAGTAACATTCACCGATGGAATCATCTCACTTCATTTCGCAATACTTGTTTATATTGCGAAGAGTCTCTGTCTGTCTGTCTGTCTGTCTGTCTGTCTGTCTGTCTGTCTGTCTGTCTGTCTGTCTGTCTCTCTCTCTCTTTCTCTCTCTCTCTCTCTCTCTTCTCTCTCTCTCTCTCTCTCTCTCTCTCTCTCTCTCTCTCTCTCTCTCTCTCTCTCTCTCTCTCTCTCTCTCCACTAATTCTTGATGGTATGATTATGAGAAGTCCATGTACCTGTTTTAGTTATATTATCTTGTTCTCTCCAGTTATAAATTGTCTGTCTCATGATGTTATGGTCTGATTACTAGGTTGAGTGTTTCTTCTTACTATCCTAGTGGTATAAAGTATACATGCTAATTGTAACATATAAATTGAAATGGCTATAAATAGCTCTTTCTTCTTGTAAAGGTACGAACATCGTTCTAATCTGTTTAGTTTAAAGGTAGTAAATGCGAACCAAGGACAGATCTTCGGACCCCCAATTCTTATAAAATTATTTACTGATCTACCACTTGTGGGGACTCAACCGTCTGTTTTTGAAAATCGAAAATGTCATTTTATCCCATGGGGTTAACACAGGGGATTGCGGCCATTTTGAAATTTTAATACTGCTTTTTTGAGTTCAAAAAATTGTTGTTGTACGGAAATGTTATTCAGCTGCGAAATTGCCAATGTACACTAATGATCAAATAGCGAGTGAAAGAGCCATGTAAAAGGCGGCGATAGTTAATGTTACGTTTCATAGTATTTTCATTGTTTTTATCACCAACAACATTTTCTTCTTGTCAAATGTCCTTGAAGTATTTGTTGCGATAATAGTATCGTCCTTGCCAACACAAAACTCAATTTTACGTTATATAGTAGTATCTTTGATAATTGAATTGTAGTTCAAAATGATTTTTGCGTCAGTAATACAAATGACCAATACTCACGTACAGGCCATATTAGCAAGGTGTATACAATAAATTTCGACGTGAATTGAGCAGAAGAACAGGCAACTGTAATTTACAGACAAAACAGTATACTAGGTAGTGCTTCAAAAGTTCCAGCTTAATGGAGCTTGAATGTTAATATGACAGCTGCCGTACTTGGATTTTTATTATCCCAAAGTGCTTAAACGTATTGCTTCGATTTCACTGCAAGGGCGATAGTCCAGAACTATTACTGACGTAGGATAACTGGTGCATGCTCTGCTTATTTGTTCAACAGGAGTAGCGTTGCGTGTCGTTCCTTTGTAAGGGGAGTTTGCAAGATCAGTTTCCAGAAGTAATTTACTAGCTCTAAGCCGTACAAAAGATAATTAACTAATATCATGCCGTACAGGGCATTATATCAATTCATATTAGGAAAGACAAGGGTAAACATGCTTTATGAATGTGTAAAATGTTATACCTGAAGCGTATGCCTCAATCTTTGCTGTCGTCTTTCTGGTAAACTGTACAATTGAGATGCTACTGTGTCAATAACCCTGATAAAGTACCGTATTGCTCTGAGAATTTTAAACGTACCACAGTACAGTAGAATTGTTGATCTGAACAGAACACCACTATAAAATCACTGTGGTCTCAAAAGGCGCACAGGTTTTACTTATGGTGACGTAAGAGATACGAAGAATCATTTGAAAGATGAAATGCCTATGTATCCAGGCAATATGATCACATATGTACAAGACTTAGCAACACTCTATGCCGCAGTTGTGTTCCACTTGCGTAATGTTGAGCTGAATGTGCTAAATGGCATTAAACATTTGGCAACTAACAAATTATTAGCAGTGAAATTAGCGCACTACTCTGTCGATCAATGTAGCATGTGCTCCGAAATTGAAATACTTATACTTTTCCTCAAACTTTTCTCGATGAATCTTTCAATCCTTCCCTTACGAAATCGAAAATAAAATCAGGGGTCACCATGCAAAGTTTGGAACTAAAGAAACAAACAATTTATTACTATTCCTTCTTTTACGTAGATCGTTTGTGACTTTTACTCGTGAACTCGTCTTGGCTTGCTGAGAAGTACTGGGTATTGACTAACCTGTGACACGTTGCAAACCCATCACGTGAAATTCTCATGTTTCTTTATTAAGTGTTGACTACCTTCATCATTTTTAATATGATTCAAAAATATTATTGTTTTCGTCCAGACTTCGTAAATGTTCTCGTAAACCGTAATTAGTGTCCTTGTGCCAATATGGTTTGCCGCCGTTTTTTGTTTGTACGGATATCGACTAATAACTGAGATCTTGTTGTTTTAATTAATATATTTTTCCTGTGCATCAGAGGTGCATTAACCTTTGTGTGAGATAACCTACCTTCGTAACAAGCTATCTGTTATAACATTTACAGATATTTGAAATCCAAAATAGCCCGGTTATTCTGTATTTGATCTTTATCGAGAAAATGAAATTTTTGATTTTCAAAAACCTAAAAAGTATTATATATCCTAGGAACTGAGTAAATTTTCCAGGTATTTTACTTGTATTTCTCATATATGGACATTTCAGTATGAAATAATGATTATGCTGAGAGTTAGCCTTCTACATTGTATTTTTGCTGTTAATTGACAATCCTCCTATCCCCGGGTCATTTTGATCAGATGGGTGGCATGCGTTTTTAAACAGATTTAGAAATATACCAAACTCTCATTGTTGATATAAGTTTTTGTCTTTTCTGACTATCGTAGCTACCATATCAAGTATAAGGTTTGCTGTGTCACCTTATGATTTATGAAGTCTGATATTGTCAATGTTCGCTGTATTTGAATCCTCGTATATTGAATACATGTATTCCTGCAGTATTGTACGTAATGCACCATCATAATATTACGCACCAGCTGTCTCAAAGTTGATGTAATTATGTGATGAAAAGCCCTGCTTGTGAAAACACTTTGACTGCAAAATGTTAAAGGGCAGATGTACGAATGCGCATAAAAGGACTTAATTAACAACCACTACTAATTAGACTGACCAAGTTCGGTTTAACGAGGGAATCAGTCCCCTTGATTGAGACTTTCGACTTGAAGTGTCTTGAGACTTTCATGACGTTGCGATTTGTTCCAGGCACATAAACACGTAATACCAAATGTAGCCATACGTTTTATTTTGTTTGTTGGGCTTAGTTTATTTTCCGCGGTTCTATCGTCACTCTGTAAGCTACACGTAAACTGACTAAACGATTCATGTGAATTGGATTGCGCCCTACGTTTTCATAACTTTCTGCCCGGTGCCGTGCATTGCGCGAGGTACGACAAGCATGCTGTTTTCGCGTAAGCTCTCACATATAGCGAATTCGCTCTCCCTTGCAGCTTACGTGAAATTCTGTAAAAATGTGTTTTGGGAATGCGTGGACTTACCCGCCTTTTTATCATCGTCATGGTTCATTGATTCGTTGCCTAGCAATATCGACTACGACAATAACAGCGTCTATACGGTCACTTCAATGATATTTGATCACTCCCTAAACAGTTAACCGATTTATTTACCCGGCAAAGTCACAGTTTCTCCTTGCTAGTGCCATCATGGCTGATACTGCAAGAAACATTCTCGTCTTCATTGTTGTTTGTGTCATTCTGGTCGGCTATGCTGGTAACTTACTGATGATAACATCAATCCTGGCCTTCAGTCATTTACGGACTCGTTCTAACGCGCTACTACTGAGCCTTGCCGTCGCCGACGTCCTGTTTCTCGTTACTGTTGCTCCGTTCTTCCTCGTCTCGTTCATCAGTGACAGCTGGCCCTACCACCACGGCTACTGTGTCATCACGGCAAACCTGACGTATACCCTCACCGGTGCCTCGGTGTGCCATTTGGCCGCCATCTCCATGTTTCGTTTCTTTTCCATCGTCTGTCCGATGAAAGAGTTCTTGCGAAACCGATCAAGCGTCTGTTTAATGCTCGCCATGTCATGGTTACTACCTGTTGTGATGCCTCTCGTCACGATGGTCGGTCGTTTGGCATCTGCTGATTACTCCTCGCTATACTCACGCTGTGTTCTGACGAAAACTGATAACCCAACAGTTTTTAACTTCATGGTTATGTCTGGCATCGGAATTCCCTTCATTTGCACAATTTTTGCGTACATAGGGATTTATGTCTCCGTTAAGAAGTCAAGACAAAGGATTCAGAGACACTCAGGCCCGCCTGTGCCAGCTCATCACCCTGCAAACAGCAATAGTGACCGTTATGTAGAAATTCGATTAGCCAAGCAGTCCGCTGTGATTTTCATATCTTTCCTCGTTTGCTTTGGACCTTATGTGCTTTTGAACTTTATCGACTCCAACGGTTCCTCTCCGAAAGAAGCGTACATGATTTGCTCGGCGCTGTTCTGGGTCTCAAGTTCAATAAACCCGTTATTGTATGGACTTATGAGCAGCTCCATTCGACGGGCATATCGCCGGATTGCAACGCCTTGTAAAACGCCAACTGTTGAGACAACGGAAAACATAGGGTTACCGACCAACGCTGCCCCAGTTTAGGTGTCATTTCAGAATATTTGCCAAATTTGTGGTTTTAGTCGAAGTACCATTGAAGGATGGCACACCATTCTGCCGATGAGAACCTCCCACCAGTGTCATCAAAACTGACTGAACGAAGTCTCAAGTGAGTATATGATTGTAGGAAGTAAGAAGACAAGTCATCGTTGATGACACAGTCCCCACTTGTTAATGGGTGCTTTGATTACAGGTCCTCAGAGAGGATAGAGTCCTCTTCATTAGGTCTGTGATAAAAATACTTTTGAATAAATTCGCTTGATACATGTCTGAGTTGTAGTTCAGGACATGAAAAAATCGTAATAAAATGGCCACATGTTGGCCATATTAGATCGAATCACAAAACAAATCAATATGCATATGTATGACATAGGTCAATGTCCTTGTACCAACTTTGATTAAAATCGGTTAAAATATGCCTGAGTTACTGCTTTGTACATGAAAAAATCATAACAAAATGGCCTCACAGCAGCCATATCGGATCGTACCACAAAACAAATTAACATGCATATGTATGACATTGGTCAATCTCTTTGTACCAACTTTGAATAAATTTGCTTGATACATGTCTTGAGTTAATTATGTTTCTGGACATGAAAAAACATAATAAAATGGCCACACGGCGGCCATATTGGATCGTATCACAAAACAAGTCAATATGCATATGTATGACATAGGTCGATGTCCTTGTACCAAGTTCGAATAAAATTGGTTGAGATATGCCTGAGTTATGGCTCTGTACATGAAAAAATCGTAACAAAATGGTCGCATGGCGGCCATATTGGATCGTATCACAAAACAAATTAATGTGCATAGCTATGACATTTGTGGGTTACACACTTGGGGGTAGGTTCGGTTAGAGAGAGACAGAATAGGCCGGAGACAGCTTTGTATTGTGTCTTAGTATGACCAAGTTCAAATCTTGACCTTTATTACTATCACAGGTCCATATATACAGTGTAGTATGAATAATCATTAGAATCAATGAATGACACGACTAACTAATGACACGCCCAATGCATAATCTAAATAATTAGTAAAGGAAAGGGTGGGCGGAGCTACACCATACACGTGATTCCCAACATCCTCCCGCCAGCAAGATAAAGAGTTTCAAAAATCTTACACAACTGAATTCAAAAATGCAAAAAACAACACGAAATAAATCTCAAGAGTAAAGTGTCTATGATAAGCGTAAGATTGGAAAGAATAATCTGAAAGATCAATGGCGGTTGGTGTCTAATCATGCTTG
The DNA here is from genome assembly GCF_041260155.1 of Ptychodera flava. Taxonomy (NCBI): domain Eukaryota; kingdom Metazoa; phylum Hemichordata; class Enteropneusta; family Ptychoderidae; genus Ptychodera; species Ptychodera flava. The sequence goes on along the minus strand of NC_091937.1, from coordinate 28,237,454 downwards.
ATATGAAAGTACGCCTGGTACGGATTAAATCACAATCTGCTTCTGTTTGTGGCGCGTGATACAAACTTCAAAGAGAACTCTAATGCAAATCCTTATATAAACTATACTTAATTAAATCCTTCTTACAGTACTAGTTCGTTATAAGCTTTAACAGAAGAAACTACAAATAAGATGACGGAAATACTTTGTGTAAACGTTACATTAATCTCTAATTCAAAAAATAACTGTAAGTTACAATCTAACGGATGTTCATAGCGAACGTTAAATGAAATCACAACTGAAATAAGTTCAAAGTTACAAATATCACAAACTAAAGTAAAACTCTAAACTACAAAGCAGTCACTGAAGATAGTGAATGCGTGTCTGAAACAAAAATTAATACAGAATTGATGACATTTCCTTTAGTCGTTGACGGGCTTTCATAGCCGCTTCACGAAATGGTCGTGAACTGTTCACGCTACTATTTGTAGTGTGTGCACCTTTGTCAGTGTCGGCGCACGTTTCATTATTTTCAACTTCTGAATTAACTTCTAATGGATACAATTTAGTGATAGGTCTACTAGTTTTGCCGGTACGCGTTCTGATGTAAGCGGAACGCACTAAACCATCATTTCCTGTGTTAAGTTTTTCAACAATGGCAAGATTCCACCTTATCCGTGGGACGGATTTGTCTTCCATTAGAACAACATCACCCACCCTTATCTGATTCTGAATGGCTCCCTTCCTGAAATTCGATCTCTTTCACGCAATGTGTTGAGGTAATCTTGAGACCATCTTTTCCAGAAATGAGTGTGAATTTTGCCTAAATACTCTGATCTCCGCTGGAGACGTTCTTGGCAACCAAATGTTGGGCATTAAGCTCATCTTCATCGATTGAGTAATATGGCAAAGTTGTGATAAGACGGCCATGCAACAAGTGTGAAGGGGTCAAGGGTGAAAGATCGTTGGGATCGTTGGAAAGATAGGTCAGTGGACGATCGTTCAACGTAGCTTCAATTTCAGCAAGAACTGTTTGTAACTCATCGACTGATACGAACGATCGACCGAGAACTTTTTTGAGGGCAGTTTTAGTCAAGCCGATAAGTCGTTCCCAAAAGCCACCAAACCACGGTGCACGTTTTGGAATGAAAGTCCATTCCACGCGACAGTTTGCAAAATAGTTCCGTACTGGTACTGATTTCATCATGTTTTCTATTTCCGTCGCGGCTGATAAATATGTGGATCCGTTATCCGACATAATTTTGCGCGGCAGGGAGCGTCTGGCGGCGAACCTCCTGAAGGCTCGTAAAAATGTCTCGCTACTGAGGTTTGCGACCAATTCTAAATGTATGGCTCGAGTAACGGCACAAGTGAATAAACAAATGTACGCTTTTTGCTCAGACTTTCCTACTGAGACATACACTGCACCAGTAAAATCCACGCCAGTAACAGTAAAGGGTGGAGCATCACTCAATCTACAACTCTGTAGGGGTGCGGGGATTGGCTTTCTGTAGGGTTTGCCGCACACTACTCGACAGACAACGCATCTTCTCAATATTGATTTTACAAACGGTCGAATTTGTGGAATCCAAAATCTCTGCCGAATGTGTGTGATAGTTGTCTGTGATCCGGAGTGTTTTATTTGCCAATGAGCGGCGATCACTATCAATTTTGTGAAGTGATTTTCTCGGGGAAGGAGAAGCGGAAATTTAGTTTCCCAACTTAACGGTGCATTGTGAAGCCTACCACCAACACGAACGAAGCCTTCTTTGTCAATAAACAAGCGAAGTTGGTGGGCTAATGGGCCAGCTGATTTCTGTTTATCGTTAAGCGCCTTAATTTCTGTGGAATAAGCGCGCTTTTGAGTATCACGGATCCATAAACTTTCAGCGGCGTTGATTTCTTGTGCGGTCAAGGGATCAAGTTTACGGTCCTTTTCCTCGCCCTTCAGATTGTTCACAAATCGTAGAACATAAGCACTTACGCGTAATAGTCTAGTCAAGGAGCTATAGTCGGTAGAATCTATGATTTCGGAGATACCGACATGAGTAGCAACAGGTTGTTCACGCGTACTTTTGCAAGCTTCTGCTGCGTTAATTTCATCAGTGACGTGTAACACTTGACTATCAAAGACTTCGCAAACTGGCCAATCTCCCAATTTTAGCCATTGTGGTCCATGCCACCATAGCGTGCTTTCAGCCAGTTGTGACGTGAGAATGCCGCGAGACAATAGATCGGCTGGATTATCAGCTGTAGGACAATATTTGTACTCACCAATGAGTTCATTGGCCTTGATTTCAGTAATTCGATTGCTAACGAAACATGGCAACTTCTTATTGTTTTGCAGCCAGTATAGGACGGCCTGACTATCAGACCACAGATAACACTTGTCAATACTAATTTGTTCGTTGAGACTGGAGTGAACAAATTTCAGAAGACGAGATCCTAGCAAAACTCCCATGAGTTCTGCGCGTGGGATTGTCAAAGGTTTGACTGGAGTCACTCTACTTTTGGAAAGTACAAGGGCAGTTTCGCGCGTCTGCGGATTGCGTAAATAAACTGCTGCGCCGTAGGCCTTCTTGCTAGCGTCGGAAAACGCGTGTAATTCAAATTTGCTTTCATTGGTATCTGAGTTGAATGGGTAACGTGGGATTTGTATTTCGGAAACTGTTTGTAATTCGTGGCATATCTTAACCCATTCGTTTCGGAGATCGCTCTGTAGCGGTTCGTCCCACTGAAGTTGTGCTTTCCACAATTTCTGGACGAAAATCTTAGCGTTGATATGTACGGGAGTAATGAAACCGAGAGGATCGTACAAACTTGCAGTTGCTCTAACAATTTCTCGTTTCGTAACAAGTGGTTCGCTTTCTGTTGCTTTGTCTAATTCTTTATCTGGGTAGCGAAGTGAATCTGAATCTGTGTCCCAGCGTAAACCAAGTACATTTGCTATGCTATCTGAACACGGGATATTTGCCATTTCAACAATTTCTCTCAACTCTGCGCAGTTAGTAGCCCACTCGCGAAGATTAAAGCCGCTTGATTGCATGAGATTAATTGCTCAGTATGATAATCTATGAGTTTCTGTTCAGAGTCGCGTCCACTCAAAAACATTATCAACATAGATATTTTTGCTTAGATCTACGGCAGTTTCAGATCCGTCATTTTCTAAGTGAAACTTGACGGTTGCGTTCAAGATGAACGGCGAACATGCGGCACCAAACAACACGACTTTAAAGCGGTAAATACAAAATGGACTGTTTGGATCGTCAGGGTCCGATAACCACATGAATTTTGTAAAATCACGATCGGACTCCTCTAGGCCTACTTGTAAGAATGCCTTCTCGATATCTGCGGAAACGCCAAATTTGTGCATGCGGAAACGGAGCATAATCGAAGCAAGATCATTTAATAGTGATGGCCCTGCATCTAAGCAGTCGTTTAAACTGGGGTTTTTCCGACCTTGCAGCTACAGTCGTAAACTATTCTGATAGGCGTTGTATCGGAATTTTTCTTTACGGGATGATGAGGTAAATAATGGCCTGAACTTACATCATCATTAGTAACTATCTCTATGAAACCGCGTTCCAACTGATTTGTGATTAGTTTGTCGTACACTTGTCTAATCTCCGGTGTTAATCTTTGTACCATCGCGCGGGTTCGTTTTTCGCAAACATTTCGATTTGTCGGCAATGCGGGGTGGTCTTGGCGCCAGGGAAGTTTAGCAACGTATCGGTTGTTTTCAGAGCGAAGTTTGTTTTTGGTATAACTGTCATAAGTAACTTCCTGTTGACTAACATGGTCGTCAGTAATGCCAATACTCTCAACATTCCAGAAGTTTTGAAGCAAGCTATTTTCCCCAGAAGTATGTGTGGCAACATGCATTACAGTAGAGGTGGGGAGGGAACTGGAATTTGGATGTGACAAGGGCCCAGACAACAAATAACCCAATTTAGAAGACACAGCAGTGGGTCCCTGTCCACGGATAACGTGATCGCCAACAAATGAATAATAGAAATCTGCTCCTACCAAAATTGAAACTTCGAAATCATACGCATCAGATACAGGGTGTGCTAATTCCAACTCTCGCAAATATGATAATCTGACAATACTAGCACTAGACTTCAAATGGTTTCTAAGTGGTGTAGTTATCTGAGGTACAATTAAAGCACGTATATTAACATTACAACCATTAGGTATAATTACCGTAATTTCTGCAATCTTCATTGATCGTAAACCAGTGGATTTCGCTCCAAGTGTGGAGACGTTTATGAGTTCAGAGTCACAGTTATTAAAGTCTATACCGATTGCTCTGGCGGTACGTTCAGTGATGAAACTTCTCTGCGATCCGTCGTCGAAGAGCAGCGTTGCCGATTCAGACATCGTTGATCCTCTAGTCTTGATGTCTGCGATGGCGGTCTTCAGTAGCACAGATGAATTTTTGCTGACATCAGACGATACCAAGGTACGAACGTCATCCCTCGTTGCGGCTGGGTGTTTTGGTGTTTCTCCGGTGCATATTGCTGTGTGGTGTTTGCGCTTGCAGACCTGGCACTTGAATTTCGATTTGCAGTCTGAAACACGATGAGTACCACTGAGACGTGATTCCTAACAACATTGGTCAATGTCCTTGTACCAACTTTGAATAAAATCTGTAGAAACATGCCTGAGTAATGGCTCTGTACATGAAAAAATCGTAATAAAATGGCCGCCTGGCGGCCATATTGGATCGTATCACAAAACAAATTGACGTGCATTTGTATGACATAGGTCAATGTCTTTGTACCAACTTTGAGTAAAATCGGTTGAAATATGCCTGAGTTATGGCTTTGTACATGAAAAAATCGTAACAAAATGGCCGCACAGCAGCCATATTGGATCGCATCACAAAACAAATTAACATGCATATGTATGATGGTTGATCTCTTTGTACCAACTTTGAATAAATTTGCTTGATACATGTTTGAGTTATGGTTCTGGACATGAAAAAACGTAATAAAATGACCACACGGTGGCCATATTGGATTGTATCACAAAACAAATTGATGTGCATAGCTATGACATTGGTCAATGTCCTTGTACCAACTTTGAATAAAATCTGTAGAAACATGCCTGAGTAATGGCTCTGTATATGAAAAAATCGTAATAAAATGGGCGCCTGGCAGCCATATTGGATCGTATCACAAAACAAATTGATGTGCATATGTATGACATAGGTCAATGTCCTTGTACCAATTTTGAATAAAATCAGTTGAAACATGTCTGAGTTATGGCTCTGTACATGAAAAAATCGTAACAAAATGGCCGCACGGCGGCCATATTGGATCGTATCACAAAAAAGAATTGACAAGCATATGTATGACATTGGTCAATGTCCTTGTACCAACTTTGAATAAAATCAGTTGAAACATGCCTGAATTATGGCTCTGTACATGAAAAAATCGTAATAAAATGGCCGCCTGGCAGCCATATTGGATCGTATCACAAAAAAAATCGATGTGCATCTGTATGACATATGAAGTAATCCTTGTACCAAGTTTGAATGAAATCGCTGCAGGCATCTCTGAGATATCTGCGTGAACGGACGGACGCACGCACGCACGCACGCACGCACGCACGCACGCACGGACGCACGCACACACGCACGGACATGGCCAAACCTATAAGTCCCCCGGACGGTGTCCATGGGGACTAAAAATCTGCACTCGGACAATAAACAGTACACCAGCGGGCAAGAGAGAACTTTAATTATGGAGCGAAAAAGATTTGCCCTATACAATGTGTACCAACAATTGTCAGTTTTATTGTAATTGACTATCCCTGAATCGTGCTGACTTAGCCGACTCAATGACTTGCGTGTAGACATGCAAAACACATGCCGCAATGCTCTTATTACTATCGTGAAAGTTTTATAAGCCTGCGAGAAAACATAAAAAAGTTTCAATTGACATAAAGCTAAAATGTTTCTTATAATGTTTCTCAAAAACTTGTTAGCGCAACCCATAAATGCTCTGATACGACAGTTTTCCCAGTGTTTTGGAGGTATGATTTTATTTCTTAATAACATGGTTAGCAATCAAGCTGCATCTTCATACATTCCAAAAATCAATTTTTGAGGAATGCCTATGAATTTAGATCCAAAGAGAATCAATCTCCATCGTATATCTCTTTCTTTAAAAGCAGGACTTCACAAATTCAAGGAAAATCAATGGATAAGGTGACCTTCCGAGCTAGGTCTCTCAAATCATACTTAATAGGGGATGCGAATTGCTGTCATCGTATTTCTTGCCTATTTGCTGCTATCTATAGCATATAATGATAGTAATGCAATAATATAAAAATGAGAATAATTTTAGTATTTGATTGACAGCTGCAGAATACACTCGTGTTAAACGATTCAAGTCTGTAGAAGACAAAACATATTTGAGACAAAACATATTTTCAAAGCATATATATATATATATATATATATATATATATATATATATATATATATATATATATATAATATATATATAATAACTTTGTGTATGGTACTTTTTGGTGAAGATTATGGGGGGCTTTTTGGAGGGATTTGTCAAAGACTGAAGTGACACCACTATAATTAGGAAAAGAAATTTTATGAAGACATGATCTAAGAATGAAAGTGTATTGAGGTTAAAATACACTGCGCAAATCAAAGGTATAATCCGTACGTCAAGTTGAAGGCAGCATCGAACATGTTTTACATGATTGTCTGTTAGTATACCTATTTTGAACACTGGTATGCAAACTTATGTATTTCTGAGTACTTTACGCGTGCATTATTCGTCAAAGTGCAGGTTACCTGTCAAGACAGCGAAAAATGGTACTTTTCTTTCAATATAAAAAAACGTCATGGACATGGCGATAAACTTCGCGCCTCGAAATTGGCAGACTTAAACTTTTGTTCACACTTTGCTCAGGGAAAGTTTCGACCATTCCCTTTCGAAATCAAGAATAAAAATTAGGGGTCACTTTGCAAAAATAGGCATCAGTAAAATATATTACCAAATAATCACCGACACGTGTATTAACTCTCTGAGGGAAATTAATTTCGATTTTCACAAACATTAGCCGGCGAAGACGTCAACTACTTACGCCACGAGCTTCAAAATAAACCCCTACAAATATGGTAGACCAAAAACCTACTGTAAAAGTTTAAGATTTCAAATATTTGTTCCCACGTTGCCATCAACTCTGACATAAAATGACATTTTGGTTGACCGCTATTTTCCCACATTTGAATGGCGTTTACTATCTATAACTTTGACATATGTTTTTTTCTTTTTACTCGTTTAAAAATATTAGATACATATAATTAGTTGTACATTGTATATGCGCACAGTATGTACATTTCTTAAAATACGAAGTCGTTGTTCAATGAATGTATATCTGTCCAGTCTACTACTGGGAGGCCATCATTTTATGTAATGTATTTAGAAAAATATAGAAATATACTTTGTATATGAATTAACATAATGATTGAAAGCTATGTTTTCGGGTAATAATGCGAATTGATTATATGCTACTCTTGTGATAATGTATCAATAAATCAATATGCCCGATGATCTGTAGTCATCAGTTTTGTCGATGAATACTGTGTGACGTTTGTAATGGTATAGCCTTATTGAACGGAGTCTCTCTCTCTCTCTCTCTCTCTCTCTCTCTCTCTCTCTCTCTCTCTCTCTCTCTCTCACACACACACACACACACACACACACACAAAGAGTTAGCTTGTTACAGTGAAGGACAATTCAATAGCAAAAATGACATATTTCGACCGGGAGCAAATATGTTGATACTTTTTCTCGACGCGAGATAGCCGAAATTGATGGCCAGCATAGAAATGAAAAATTGGATTGTGAAGGTAACCATGAATATAACGAACGAAGTACAAAGATATAATCTTTTAGATATTGCAAAAATCAACCGTAAGTCAAATATTCAACATTGTAATATATAGTTTATTCTGTTTCACTAAAACGTTTTGCCGAGATCACGCCTGTCTACGTTGTAATTACTCTACAAGGCATAATTAGTGTATAATGCAATTCACTAGGGCCTCTTATTTGAAAGCCGGCTTTTGAAAGCTAGCACGTAAGCCAACGGCCTAATTATATTTGTGTATTCATGTATAAATCCCACGTATATATGATATCTGATATTATAGAAATAACGGCCGGGCGACGCGCTGACCATTAGCGTTTATTTATGGGTAAGGGCGAGAGGAAAGCCAAAAATTAAGCCTCGCCCGTTAATTTGGCTTTCCTCGAGCCCACGCACATAAATAAACGTTAATGGTCAGGGCGGAGTCTGTTATTTCCATTATATTATCAACTAACCCAAGAAAACCGTCAAAATTTGCGAACATTTCCCAAGCGAACGACAACTGGGCCCCAGAACTGAGCAATACGCGACGCACTGTCACGTGCGCTGTAAAAATCAGAAAAAGTATCTCAACTTGGTCCACAAGTGCCCAATTTTATTTTGTGATTGATTATGATTTACGTTTAAGCGGTAAAGTTACGATACTTTGAGTTATTTATCTTCTTATTTATATTCACGGACATATAAGCAAACCATTACTCTGTATTTTTGGTCAGTCATGTGTTTTAGCGAGACCAATCAAAATGCGACGGGCAGGGCATGGTAATATAAATAGTATTAATGATACTTCATACATACAATATTTGTCACGTTTGGAGCACTTTTATTGAATCGTTTGTTTTTTAAGTGAATAAGTATTGACACTATTGATGGCATAAGCATTGTATTTCTTGTTTGATCCGTATATAACAAGTCATTGAGAATGACATAGTCCCCGATTGTAATTGGGAATTTGTCAGTGGAAATAATTAAATTAAAGTTAATATGATGCCCTTGCAAAAAGAATGAGGGTGCCAAAATCCTGTCTGTGACTGATGCCTATATTGGATTGGATTGAAACAAGTATACATTAATATGAATGGCATAGGCTTATGTCCTTTTGCCAAGGTAAACATAAATTAGGTATGCCATGCACTGCCTCAAAAATTCAACTAATCTGCAAGAAACTGGTCCATGCATGTCCGAGTAATTGCTCTTGACATAAAAAGATCAGAAGGCCGGATATGAACCAAATATGCCCCTGTTATCTCAGTACAGAAGAGAGTTACTATAATCACCTATTGATACATGTACTGCTAAATGCCTTTCTTGACTGTTAAATCTTTGTATGATAAACATCTGCAGCAAGTTTCATCAGACTTTGTGCTGTCATTCAGGATATAGATCTCGAATTATAAACCTTCCTTCCCTGTTTAGAGGCCCGACTTTACTAGGGAAAACAATTGGGTTGGTCCATACCATGATGTTGAAAACGTAAAGGCAATCTGGACTGCCACCCTAGCTACATAAGGTCATTTATAAGTCAATTGGTAATTAACCGACACGATGTTACTAAACGTTTTCGAATCCTATTATAACACTGAAATATTATCACATGTACCATGTTTCATAAAATTTGAAATGCATTTCTTCAAGACATTCATCCGAAAAAAAATCCGTTATGTATGCAAATTAGCAATTAATTTAAATGATAAATGTCATTGCATTCTACTACATCACTGTGAGAGCAACATATGTATCAAGTCTTATCAAATTTGATGTAGTATTTCTGGACATATCACTCTAATTAGGAAGGTTCATTGAATATGAAGATTGAAAAATTATGACTCTGATAAACGTCTTTATTAACTGTTAAAGCAATGTGAGCTCAATATCTGTACCAAGTTTCATGGAATTTGATAAAGTGTTTCTTGACATATAAGCCTAATTACGAAAATTCATTAAGATGCAAACCAGCAGTCAATTGACATGATATTGCTAAATGTCTTTGCATACTACTACAACACTGTGAGATTAATATCTGTACAAAGCTTCATCAAATTTGCTGCAGCATTTCTAGACATATCATACTTAGTATGAAAGCTTAACAAATATGTAAATGAGCAATAAATTTACATGATATCGCAGAGGAACGCGCTCGGAGACAGATATTCGGGCTTACAAATTTTTTCGATTTTCTTCTAATCTACCATTTGTGGGGGGGGCCTCATTAAAAATCTCTTTGTGAAAGAAAAATTTTTACCGTCCCACTTTTCCCTGTAAGGATAACTCAGGGATGGTGGCCATTTAAAATTTCAAGTATCAGAAAATCTTACGTAATTTGTCTCTCTAATACCAAATTTTGAACTGTAACCCCTGATTTTTATTCTTGATTTTGTAAGACATCGGGCGAAAGTTTCATTGTTTAAAATTGAGCAAAAGTTTAAGTTTGCGTCTTCACATAGTATTACAGTACTGAGAGATCAACATCTGCGCCACCATTCATCCAATTTAATACAGTTTTTCAAGACATAACACACTAATTCGGAAAGCATTAATATCCAAATAAGCAATTCATTAACATGGTACTGTCAAATGTTTTTGTACACTGTTATAAGACTGAAATTCATTTTCACCTCCTTCAAGGTGCATAGTTCACACAACCTATCCATTCGTGGAATATTATTAAATGTGTAGTCAGCAGTAAAGTTTACATTATAATTTTCACAATGTATCAAAATGTAAAAGTCTGTGTTCGAACGTCGAGAAGTGTTAACAACCTCTTTGAATGTACTCTCGGAATGCAACAATATTCTGTACTGTCACCTCTTTTATTTAACACGTTTGTAAATGACCTCGGTGAAACATTGAATGACACTTACCAATTTTCTGGTATTATAATAGGTATTATAAACATTTTATAGGTATTTATACCTCACTCTTGTCAGTTCTTCATAGATCGGCTTACAACGTTTATTAAATCAGTTATATGATTATTGCTGTTAGTCAAAACTTTCAGTAAATACAGATAAAGCCAAAGTAATTGTATTTCAAAGAGGTGGTGGCTTGAGAAAATACGAGAAATGGTAGTACAATGGCAAGCAAGTATCAGTCACCTTGTTCTATGGCTATCTTGGTGTAGTTTCCTCTTGGACTGGTCGATGGTTTCAAGCCCAAAAAGTACCCAGTGAACAAGCTAATAGAGCACTTTATAGTCTGACAACCTCTTTGCACAAATTTGGCACATTGCCAATCGATATTGCTTGAAAGATCTTTGCCGTTAAAAATCTTGCCAATTTTACTGCATGGTTCAGAAGTTTGGGGTTTCCATCCTGCCAATGATATTGAAAAATTCATGACAAGATGATGCGTTTGATTTAAAAGTTGTGTGGCAATAGTCCAGTAACTGCCTTAAGAGGTGAACAGGGTAGAGTTACCTTAATATTAATTGCACAATAATCAAATACTGCTTACGAATAGTACATATGGATAAGTACAGAATTGTTTACAAATGCTATGAATTTCAGGTGAATAACATCGACGTTACACGTTACAAATTTAGGGTAAAAAATATTGGAGCTTTGGCTTTGGTGAAGTGTGGGATCACCAAGGTGTTGGGAACGAAACTGTGTTTTTACGAATTTTTAAACAACGATATACTGATATAGACATACAGTCATAAATGGAAGATTTGTACCACCCTGTTAGGTTAGAAATATACTCAACTTTCAAAAAAGAACTTCGAATTGAACCATTTTTGTACCTGATCGAGAAACCTGTGTTTAGATCAACCCTATGTAAATTTAGAACTGCTGCTCACTGTCTGAAAATGGAAACAGGTAGTTTGCACACAATTACAGCTCTGATATATGAACAACTGTACCAAGTTTCATCAAATTTAAGTCAGTATTTCTTGTTTTATTACCGGAATTATGAAAATTCAATTAACTTAATACTGACATGTCTCATTGTGTGCTATTAGGGCTCAGTGTGATCAACATCTTTACAAAGTTTCATCAAATGGTCTGCAGAAAAAGAGCTCTTTTACAAAAATCACTAATATGCAAATAAGCACTTATTATTCATGCCACAATGGAATCGTACCATCACGTAAGGTCAAAATTTCTTTAAGAAATCCATGTATATGAATATTAAAAAGCCTGGGGAGGGGGTCAGAGAAATCGGTTACTTACCGTAAGGGCAAGCACGACATCACTGCCGCTGTGAACTTTCTGTAGGTGTCCCTCACCAACTCAGGTTGTTCCAGTACTACGACAGGAACACAGAGACCGATCTGTAGATAACCGATCCTCTTATAGTGGGACAGGAATCCTTCTGCAACAATAACTGACTCTCCATCATTTAATCGTTCAGGCAGACTTGAATGGAAGGGGAACGTTTTACAGAAAAACTGCACTAACGTTATTGCTACTCAACGATATCAACATGTTCAACTCAACTACAAATAACTAACTACAAATTATGTAGCCATGGTAACTAGTAAATAATCTAAACCGTTGACATAATGTTTCTCAAAACCTATGGAAGTGAAAATTCATGGTCAAATTTAACATATATATTTTTACCGATTTTCACATGTTTGAAAACGTAACGGTTCAACCTGTTTCTAGAATTTCTCATTTGTCAGCTGCACTGTACATCTGACGTGCTGACTTATGTAAGCAACAGGCATTTTATACACAATAAAATAATCTGAACTCTCTCTGATGAATATAAAATAAAATTATAGAACTAGGGGAACCAATTCTCAGATACCTAAAACGCCTATGGCGAAAATTTACTGCTTTATAAAAGGCACTTGGCAACTAACTCTCTGGCGCATTATTACTGTCTACACAGATTGAAGCATACGGGAATTCGCTCTTTCGTTTGGAGCTTCCCTCCCGAATCTTGTCAATTACCCATGGTGTAAAATCAGCGTAGTGGCTAAAATTAGCATATGTATAAATATAATATATCGCTTAGTCTTAATATTAGCTTCATGATTGTGGCTAGCTATAGTCTGCATCCCATGACAGTCATCTGGCGCCGTGGCTTTACTATATATATCTGTCTGTCTATCAAATTATGTTTGGTGCCACTATAAGGTAAACCCCCTTTCACCTCTCCGGACATAGCCCATAGCCAATGCTTGCACTTTGCACTCTTGATGACCTCATGTATGGTATATCATCTCAATTGTAACTATTTTCCAGGGTAACCTTTAGAAAACGAGATATGGAAATTATGTCAAGATATTTAAAAATTGAAAAAAGGAATGACATGGAATGACATGAAAGTAGGTCGTAAAGTCCTTATTGCATTTTGTTATGTTGCAAAAGACTAACACTGTGTGTTCAACATACCTACAATGTAGGTAAAGACTGGTAATGAGAGAATCCAGTGGGAAATGGCAAATTAACTTGATATTCCGTGTGAAATAGCTATGAATGGCTACCTTCATGATGGTAAGGCCCAAAATAAGTAGTTCCCTACTGGTATAGGCCTCCGTACGACTAGCTTCATTATGATTGACAACGAATTGAGGAAGCTGCCGGGAAGGATTTGCCAAGTCAAAGTTAGGTCAAAATGATAACATCATACTGTGACGTCCAATGTGCATTACGCAACCATTTGTAGAAGTCGTCCCTGGTCGACATAAATCAACCATTAAAAAAGTGTATGACGATTTTAGTATATATGAACATAGTCAAGGGTGCAACACGGACAGTGTGATGCAGGCAACAGACAGCAGTACGAGGACTATCAGAATATGAGCAATCCTTTGCTCTGATATATGCTAATTCCTAACAATCTAAGTAATCTTTTGATTTGATGAATATCCAATCATTAAATACCACCAAATCCATGTACATGCTTTCGAAGAGAAATGAGTTCTACCGACCGTATACCGGTATGTCTCCTGATGGCCATGGAGCTAAAGTGGTATTTACGGGTCAGAAGACATATCAAAGTCATGTGCATTCAAATGGTAATTCAAATGGAACGTCATATGTCTGGGGCACGGAGTCTCGTGTGACGACACATCGGACTATCTACAGAAACGCACTCTATTTCGATTTAGAAGTGAACGGTGTGGTTCACAGTACCATATCAATGCACACAGACCAAGCCAAAACAAATATTTCGAAATGACAAAATCACGACAAGATATTGTAACATTCCAGATATAGACTACTGTAATAGCTTTTTCTTTGATATCCATAATGCCGGACTTGAACGCCCAAAGTCTCTTCAAACTGCTGCTGCAGCGAAATTTGTAATTTTGAGGGGAATTTACCCGCTCAAGAGTTTTCCCATCTGCCCGCTCTCAATTTGGAAACTCGCTTCTTGCCCTATCCCAGCCACTAAAGCTCCCCTTTTCCTCTCCCGGTAAATTGGCGTTTGCCCTCCCTGCAAAAAAAGCCCCAAATAACTGAAGAGTACTCTCTGTCGGCTCGTTACCTTTTTACCCTCTTCAGCGAATCAAATGAATAAAAGTTTACCAGTCGCCTGATTACAAGAAATTCAACCCCATCCTTTGCTTGCCCTAGATTCAAACAAATGACCTTCCGTCCGACAAGCAGCCACAGTTGCGAATCATACCTTTTCTTTGCAAACAGCTTCGTTGCTCCCCGCTTTTGATAATGCTATTGTGTGATGGGACTGCGTGATCGCTACAATCACCAGATTGCTATGCAAATTAAAATTACATACAGAAAATTTTAGCGGATGAGGAAGTTTTTGGTAAGAGGCATGGTTTAAAATGAAGTAGATCGAGATAACAGTTAATAAAGACTTCTGAAGGAGATGTCAATTGCTTGGCAACTAAGTTTAATCAGTTTTTTTACAAAGCTGCCAAGCCTCAAATGAATGATTCAAAGCGTTGTGCATGGATTACAAACACTTGGTTCGATGAAGATTGCCAGATTCAGTTTACAAGTCTTTGAAAATGTACAGGAAGAACAGCAATCTGAAAGATTTGGAGCAGTACAAACAAAAGAAAAAAGAGTATCGCAATTTAATAAAGGAAAAGAAATCTTAGTTTGAGATAGATAGACTCCATAGAATTGATTTAGCACTAAGGGAAAAGGATTCAAAGAAGTTTTGGTCGTTTTTTAAAAAGCGAAAAATTCAAACATCACCATGCATTAATAGTGAGGCATGGTTTAACTACTTCCAGAATCTTTACAACCCTCAGGACAGCAAGGAACAAGAACAATGTAGAGATCTGCTGACATACTTGCATGAGTCTATTGACATTTTTACGAATGCAGAGATCTCGGAGGTGAACGAAACCGTCATTGACGCTTTAGATCAACCGATTACTGATGAAGAAATTGTAGCAAGTATCAATTGTTTAAAAAGTGACAAATCACCTGGAATAGACGGAATCCCGCCAATCTTTTTTAAGGCATGTAGTTCTGTACTTATTCCCATGTTAAGTGAACTTTTCAATGCTATTTTCAAATTTTTTAGACTTTTTAGAACTGCTCTACTGATAGAACCATACCTGCTCACCACCTTGAAGCCCATTTTCAAAGCCACTTTAACATCCTTTCGGTTATCTAACCACTCACTTCATATCGAACAAGGTCGACGAAAGAATACCCCACGTGAAAATAGATTGTGCATTTGTAACAATGGATGCATCGGAAACGAATATCATTTTTTATTACAATGTAAGATATACGACTCCATCAGGGCAAAATACTTACCTGCTTAATTTCTTATCAACCCTTCAATAGATAAATTTATACAACTGATGTCAACACAAAATACGAATGTCTTCAGAAAGTTAAGCTTGTACTTATTCTATGCATTTAAGAAAAGAAAGGAGTTGGTTAACTGATTTGTTTTTTACTGTATTGTCATCGGAAAATGCTGGTTCCTATTCCCTTTTGAAAGAAATTCACTGTATTTCATTTACATTCTCAAGGTCACTGTGTTCTGTCTGTAACTACTTCCTTTTCTGTAATGTATAAGAACATTCCAGTACATAGGGCTGGAGGCCTAAAGTGCAAGTGGAATAAACTTTTATTATTATTAATAAAGACAGGATGCTTTATTAACTTCTAAAATAGAGTAAATTGCTCCAATGTCTAATTGTGTATATTAGGAGGCAACTGTCGCGTTTTGAGGGCCATTTCATAAGTATGTTATCGAACTGGTAGAGTTATTATAGTCGTGGCCTCAAATCTGATATATATTCAATGAGTGCTAAGAATTTGCGATTACATCCTTATAGAGTTAATCGACTTCGCCGAGGTAGTGATAAAGCTTCATGTTAACGTCAGCGACGTCTTTCTTTACTTTGGCGTCAGTGCCGTAGACGCAATGCTTGGACATGTCAGGCGAGAAGCGACTGGCGGGCGGTGATCGGCCAAGAGACTCGGCTAAGCTTCGGGTGAGGACAGGACGATTGCCGCAACATATGCCCAGGTACTTTATACCAAGCTCTGTGCAGCGCTTGCCGAACTCGCATATGTCATGTCGAGAACATAACGCCATCTCAATGTCTGATGGAAACAATTCTTTGCCTGTAAGAAAAAAAACAACAACACAATCTGTGTAAACACAATTTTCATATTTCTTACCTGAAGAAAAATAAAACAAAGAGAAGCACTTTGCCACTCTAGTGAGGGCGTCATTCATATCATCATAGGCGTTTACTGTGTCCTAACGTATTACCTGTTTCTGGATCCGTCAACAAGAGAAAGGTCGGTTGGTCAAAAGTTGTTCTGCATGGTACAGGCAACGCAGCAAGATGTCCCTGAAAAAAAGCCAGTCTATTTTTAGCCATGTATACCGTCCTTGCCTATGAAAAGACCTTGATTCATTTGTACGTGAATGCTAAAAAACTAAACACAGGTCTGTCAAGCTATAGTCTCTGCACCACATTAATTGTAAAGATTTTGCCATTTGTTCACGAAATGAAGTGGAACACGTTTTCGCAAACCCGGCGACGCCCTCATAGTGACAGAATTGTTACTCGGAATCAGAATTTATCGCAATAGAATTGGTATTTACGTCAAGCCTTCAAAACGAAAAATCGCTGTTTTTCTCTTCATTATAAATGTTTGTTCGTTTCTATTTGTTTTACTTGTTTTTTGCTTCGTCAACTCAACCACTGGTGGCACACCATTGACCAACACAACCCAATTTCTATTACTGCTGGGCGAGGGCAAATAAATGGTTACGTCACAAGACACAGATTCAGAGATTGAAATCTACAATGCACTCATATGTCTTTCTTCTTATGAATCATTTTAAGACGACAATGTACTAGGGACAATACACTTTATGACAGCCTTATAGGCCTACATACATTTCCCCACATCCTGTGAGTGGACAAATACGCGTTCATACCTTGCACGTTTTTCTTATATCTTCTAGGAGAGGCATCATAGTGGCAGGTCCACGACCACAATTCAAACCCACAACATCAGCACCAGCTTCTTCCAACTTCTTACAAGCCTCTGTTAAAGGCACCATATCAGCCGTGATTGCTTGGCCATTTTTGGTTGACACGACAAATGGCGCCAATGTTATGACTGCCGGCAGACCTACATAGTATGTAGAAGACGAATATCCATAAGTACATGCCATTTTTATCGGATACGCGAGGTGTCTTTGATATCTTGTGACTAGTCCTTTGAAATTAAATTACTTGCAAGTTAGTTGGCAGTATTACACGTCATTACAGATGTAAGTAATTATTCTTGTCTACTAGTCTCCTTTACAGTAATCCAAAGTGTCTTTTACTGAGATGAAAAAGACTGTTTACCCTTTCCATACTCTTTGATTGCCTGTAAAGCCAGAATAGCTTCACCAAGATATGTGTAAGTTTCAGCCACGATAAAATCAGCACCAGCTTCTACGGCCCATTCGATCATTTCCTGAAAAAAATTTCAGATGAATGGAAATACTATACAGTGTTTTTAAATAAATGTGTGAATGACAGGTGAGCCAAGAACCCCAAATTACACTGCTCTCTATGAATATCATCGAATACAATAACTTAAATAATAAATATCAAATTGATAATAATGGTCACTTTGCTTTTGGGTCAACCAGTACTTCCCAATGGAAACTCTGTCCATTTTGCCTGCCACAATACAGTGGTATTGAATCCGAAAGAGTGATTCTTCCCTGGACCTTTATAATCAGCTATGCACTGGGAATGCTCATTTTAATAGCAAAAGTTACCCACATGTCACCTTACCTTAAACATTTTGCGTATTTCTTTCTTCCTTTCCTCTTTATCAGGTTGGTATATATTCGTGTTGCAGATATTGCCAGCCATCAGTGTACCGGTCTCATCTGCAACCTCCCGAGCCATTTTCAATGCTTTTCTGTTCATATTTTCTAAAGAATCTTCGATTCCAACGAGGCGTGCCTTCTCACGTGTGGCATAATACTGCAGAAGGGAATATAAAACGTAATGATATAGTCTCAATCAATTTAACAATTTGTTTTCACTCGATGTGATACTGTCTCTGCAAAACGGAGATGTAATGTCGTTTTATATGTTCTCTTAGCAATTCAATTTTTTATATGTTACACAGATTTCCAAGGTAGATAGCTAGATAGATATTTAGGGGTTATTACACGAAGTTTGGGCGATACCGCGTCGTATTCGAGTGATGTGTCCGTATTTTGACGAGTTGCGCAGCAGCGAGTCAAAATACGGACACATCACGAGAATACGATGCGGTATCGCCCCAACTTCGTGTAATAACCCCTTTATCATACATGAATGCTTTGGTTACGACTGTTTTCCTACATACGCTCCGAAATTAGCGACGAAATCAACTTGAAATCGACCTTGCTTCCTCCAGGCTGTACTTATAAAAAGTTTGTTGCTAAGGAGTGATGACGACCGTATCACTTCTTGATATTATTCCGCTATTGGGCCATTCCACTTTAAAGGAGGGTTTATGGAGCACTCTTAAAGCGAAAAATTTAAATATTACGATGTCAACACAGGTTTCCACGATTTGAAGAAGATTTAGTTTTAGTTTAAAATGACGGTGGATGTAAAACATAGACTGGAGTGTGTAAAATGGGTGTGTTTTCGTGTTTTGATACATAACCTCATCCCTGCGTGAAAGTTATGAGGCCGCCAAAATCGCATCAAAATACTCGCGCCACGCCAGCGTTCGATTTCAAACTCGATCGAGTATGAACAGCTGATCAGCTGAGAGCATGGAGCACGCAGCTGTGCGACATCTATGAATGCACAGTGGATATAATACCCGTACCAGTCACTTTATCTCGAAGAATTATACATGTCCTCAGACGTCAAATATGCCAAATTTACCTTTGTAAGCGGATTAGGGAAAACATGAAGTGAGTACACTGTAAGCTGTAGTGTAGTGTTGTAACTCGGTCGTGATTTTGTTGCTGTACGAAAAAAACATTTCAAAGGTATTTCCGTCGTCTGCTCGTATATTTTCGTTCCTGGCTTGCCTAAATAGAACTCAACTTCCTTTAACAACCTAAGCGAAAGTTTGACTTTTCCTAGATCTTACATTGTATCTGAAACCCGCGCCGCACCGGTGCCACCAGTCACGATCATGACCAGTGAATCTCACTGACACGTACAAATCGGAAACTCTATTATGTGCACCTTCAACCTTGTCAGTCGCGAGTATTTTCAGTGCGGTTGGATTTTTGGGGCCCATGTACGACTGTAAACGATGTAATTCACCGCCCAGATACTTGAGCTCATCAACAGGAAACTTTTCGTAAAGCGGTTCTATCATGATGCACTGTCAACCGATATCTTACATGTAATCTTCAGCAACGTAGACGGACACGAAAAAACTGCACCGCCACGGGACCGGCCGTGAACGATAACATGTGTCGGCAAATGATACAAATTTTCAATACGTTTGTTTGTATGTTTTTGGTACAACTGTACTTGTGCCTAAGTGCAATGCCCATGAAGTGACTGCAAACGACAGAATTGTGACCATAATCATATTATGAAATGACGTTTCGGATTGTCATTTGTCTTATTCGCTCAGCTGTTTTATATGTGCATATACCAACGAAGGTCATGCATACCAGCTAAGGTCACGCGTACGCGTCGCTGTAAGTAGTTCGGTTACAGTGAAAATATAATTCGTATTTTCACTAGTTAAAATATGTGTTCATATCAGTACCGTCTGAACAATAGAAGAATGACAATACAGGCATAGCATGTATGATAAATAGAGAGATAGATAGATAGATAGATATATACATAGACACATTAGATACTTATAGATAGATAGACACATACATACATACATACATACATACATACATACATACATACATACATACATACATACATACATACATACATATATACATACATACATACATACATACATACATACATACATACATACATACATACATACATAAATACATACATAAATACATACATATATACATACATAAATACATACATACATACATACATACATACATACATACATACATACATACATACATACATACATACATACATACATACATACATACATACATACATACATACATACATACATACATACATACATACATACATACATACATACATACATGTCTTGTTACATACTGTGAAAGCAAGTACAACGTCACTTCCGCTGTGAACGAAATCCCTGTAGGCGTTCCTCACTAACTCAGGATGGTCCAGCACCACTTGTGGTACCCACGGACCGGCTTGCAGGTATCCCATCCTCTCAAAATGAAACACAAATCCTTCTGCAACGATCACCGACTCCCCATCATTAAGTCGTTCGAGCAGTCCTGTAATTGAATGGGAATTTCAATTTGCATGATGAGAATAAGCCCATCTCGTCTGATTTACTCAAACATTCCAAGAGAAACTCTGACCTTTAAGTGAACTTCTCAAATGATACATGAAATTGTGTACCCTAGTCTTGTGTACTCAGCTTTCATTCTTAATATTCTGTAATTTTTATCTTAAGAGTCCTACCATGCATGGCGAGAAGACATGCATAACTCAAGCATCAGGTCAGTGTATGTAGAAAATTAATCATAAGGCCATTTAAAGAATTTTTTTTGTTTGCCGTCCTTTGATTTTCGAAAATGTACCAGCCAGCCAGGCTGAAAAACAAACACAGACAAAAACACGTGTATCAACATAAGCTACATGTTTTATTTGGTTGCTTTTGGAAAAATAATATTTTTACTTGTGATAGTGTTAACATTCTGTTTGTTTTCTTCATTTTCGCTGAAAACCTACCAGCACACGGACGGCAAACACAGAATTTTATTCGAAGCGCCTAAGCGTCTGGCAACCTTCCTCAAATACTATTGATGACTTTGTTGAAATGTTAAAATACCATACTGACCAGGTATGAACTGAAAATGCTCACGTGTTTCATTATTATTGCAGTTATGTGTAAATTTGAACATTTGACACATGTTTGCAACTTCATTGAAAGTATTATGATCAACATAATGAACAATGTTCACCGCCGATTAACTCTAAAAGATCATGAAGTAAACAAATACGTAATTAGCTAGAACAGAAATACCTTCTTTGACTGCTGTCATTGTACCATTACTTTATATAGCAAGTGTAATTACCTTTAGCCAAGTCCTTCAAGCCACATATGCCAAACTGTGAAAGCTCATTAGATATGCAAATTATAAATTAGCTGACATGAAAATGTGAAATGACTTTCAATATTGTTTTAACCTGGTATAATCATCAATGTACACAGCATGTTTTGCCAACTTTGATCAAGTAAATCCCAGTATATATCCCTAATTAGAAAAGATCATTGAAAATGAAAAATTAGGATTGGCTGAAGGAAAAATGCTTAATGACTTTCAATAATGTTGTATCATAGTATCTTTAATGTTTATAGCAAGTTTCATCAACTTTGGTCCAGTAAATTCAGATATATATCCCTAATGAGCAAAGTTCATTAAATATGTAAAATTAGGAATTGGCTGAAGTAAAAATGCTTAATGATTTTCAATAATGTTGTATCATAGTATCTCCAATACATGTAGCAAGTTTTGTCAACTTTGGTTGGGTCAATTCAGATATTAGGAAAGTTCATTAAATATGCAAATTAGAAATTGGCTGAAGAGAAAATGCTTAAAGACTTTCAATAATATTTTATTATAGTGTCTTTAATGTACATAACAAGTTTCATCAATTTTGATTACGTCAATTCAGTTATATATCCCTAATTATGAAAATTCATTTAATATGCAGATTAGGAATTGACCGAAGTAAAATGTCTTTTGACTTTCAATAATATTATATCACAGTATTTTTTATGTATACAGCACGTTTCAACCACTACAATAACGTGAATTCAGATATATCCCTAATTAGGAAAGTTCATTAAATATGCAAATTCGGCATTGGCTGAAGTAAAACTGCTAAATGACTTTCAAAAATGTTGTATCATAGTATCTTTAATGTATATAGCAAGTTTCATCAATTTTGGTCCAGTCACTTCAGATATATATCCCTAATTGGGAAAGTTCATTAAATATGCAAATTCGGCATTGGCTGAAGTAAAACTGCTAAATGACTTTCAAAAATGTTGTATCATAGTGTCTTTAATGTATATAGCAAGTTTCATCAATTTTGGTCCAGTCACTTCAGATATATATCCCTAATTAGCAAAGTTCATTAAATATGTAAATTAGGAATTGGCTGAAGTAAAATGCTTAATGATTTTCAATAATGTTGTATCATAATATCTCAAATACATGTAGAAAGTTTTGTCAACTTTGGTCAAGTCAATTCAGATATATATCCCTAATTACGAAAGTTCATTAAATATGCGAATTAGGAATATTTGCTGAAGACAAAAGGCTATATGACTTTGAATAATATTGTATCATAGTATCTTCAATACATGTAGCAAGTTTGGTCAAGTTCGATCTTGTCAAATCAGATATATATTCCTAATTAGGAAAGTTCATTAAATATGCAAATTAGCAACTATATTCCTTGTCAACCCTTAATGGTTCCCACTGGTAATATATCTTGGTGTGATCAACATTTGCAGCAAATCTCATCAAATTGTGTGCAGTTATTTTTAATTTATATCCGTTTTTTCTAAACTCATTAATTATTCAAATGACCAAAAAGTATGCAAGCCACACCCACCAAAAACTTATCAGTTCTTGCCATTTGCTAACTGAATCTATGTACCAGATTTGATTATGATCTGATCAGCCGTTTTTGAGATATCGGACCAACAGACAGACAGACAGACAGACAGACAGACAGACAGACAGACAGACAGACATCGCTGCGACATATGCTCACGTGTGTGAACACGTGAGCAAAAACAGTTTTCTATTTGTAAGACATTTATGAGTAGGCAACCGTTCACCAAGAATGTTTCCTTTGTTGGCGAAGGAGGCAGTGCAAGGTGATCACAGCAAGGAGGGGAATGTGTCGACTGGTCCCTCTCAGGGAAAAAAACCTTCGAATGACTCGGATCACCCCCTCCCCCCCCACTGAAAATACACTCCATAACTCGAATACCGAACAGACTGGGTTACGTCATCTGTAACTTGGTTTACGGACTTACACGATTTTAAACCCATTACCACATTGTATGAACAACTGTCTGGTGTTGTGTGCTTGATCTATCGTACGATAAAGAAATCTTACCTTTAACCTTTTCTGTCATTCTTTGGAATGGCTGTATCGTACACTCTTGGTTGAGATCATAGATTTGTGTTGTTTAACCAGCCTTGCTCCTGTGTCACCAACACCAAACGCTATTTGTGGTATTGATATAAAGGGCGCAGTTAAACTATCTAGAAGGAAACAAGTGTTAAATCCGCGACACCGAAATGACCCAGTTTCACAGTAGGTCGTATAACAAATGAATCATCCATGACCCGGATTTAGTAGGTACGAGAGGTGACCTTTTCCCCGGGCCATTTGCATTCAGGAATGGAATCTTAGCTGAACGTAGAAACTATGAAAGAGTAGCAAATACCACTGATCATAAATATACTCATGATGAGCTTGTGAACCTTGTCGCTTAACTTCAAAATATGTCTCTCTGACTAAGCTCCAGAGGGTGGAGCATTGAGGCAATACGTTGCTGCCGTACACCCCCTAAGTCAGTTGCCTGCGGTCACTTACGTGAAAAACGCCTGTCACGGTTTAACGGGAATCGACACAAATGAAAGAAGCCATGTTGTTTTTGCACTGGAGGGTGGGCAACACCACCAATCATAACCGTTGGTCAAGCAAACGAAAGTAAAGGTGAAAAACACTTGCAAACTATTGGTGGCGCTGTGTCATTCTGCGGTCGCCGGGTTCAATCGCCGGTCTCAGAGTTTGACAGGGTAGATCAATTTTGGAAACGGATTTTTCTCATTCTAATTAAACAGATTTAACTGGAGATGCTGTCCATATATATTTTTGATCAAGTAAAAACATTTATACAAGGTAATTAGAAAATAAACAGCTTTGAGATGGCTAAAAAGGAATGCTTGAATAATGGCAGCAAAGTTGATCATTTCTCCACAGGTGTTGTATTTGCTTGAAATCAAGTTTATGATGGATCCATTCTGAAATCATACATTTCTTGATTAGAGGGAGCAGATACGAAGGTAGCAACGCTATTCCAACAAAATTTAATGACACTTTTCAAACCTTATTTAATCAAACAAGCAAAATATTTGAAATTTTAAGAGTGACACGAATTATTCTATTACACGCACACACATAAAAAAGGCTGAAGGAAAAAATTTATTATTTAAAAGTTTAATATAAAATCATAGCAAATATATGGAATACATACTTTATAAATCAAGCCTAAAGTGGCAAGTACCTTGGATATGCTTTTGCCCTCCATACCGCATAACAAACTGCTGTAAGGATATTACCTGAGAAACTCCACTTTACATAATAATTATATTGCTCCATCAATGTGAAGGAAAGAGTAAATGTCTGCGTCGTTGAACTCCACATGTATGGGAGGTCTATCAGAGTACGTTTAACTGTGAAAGTGAATATTGCTATGTACGCTGTATTGCACATAAAAAACTGTCTAGGTACTGAGCAATGGAGGATATATATATATATATATATATATATATATATATATATATATATATATATATATATATATATCACTTTTACTAAAAAAATACTAGACTAGGATTCACAACCTGTTGACTGATTGTTTCTACTCAGATTCATTTGCCCTAGATTATAAACTCTACTTCTTCTAAGAAACTCTTTTTAGCCATTTCTGTATGTATAATGACTTCTAAACTACTACTACTTCTAAGACACTCTTTTCAGCCATTTTTGAATGGCATCGTTGACGAGCTTCACAGCTGTACTGAGATGTTCATCACTGACTGTAATGAAATAATCTGCGGGTATTAAAGCACCGCCTCCCTTCTCTTCCACAGCAGGCCAGGGAGGGAAGCTCTGTCTTGGTCCACCAGTTACACAACTACAAAATAAACTTGATGGACATTGAAGCAAACACAACATCTTTTAAATAGCTAAAATCTTGGATATTTTCATTGTGAAATGTTTTACTAACGGGGAGTAATTTTATCATGTAACACAATAACATATGAATACATGCATTGAATACACTGACATTTCAAATTGCAGATTTTTGCACTGCTTATCAAACCAATAAAGTTATCAAGATATTTACCATGTCACTTTAGATGCTAGCTTCATGTCTATACATTTATAAATTCCCTCACCAGGAATGTATGGGACATGGCCCATGGGTAGTCCAGCAACCTGTTGAAGAACCAGGTCCCGTTTATCATCGATGACAATGTTGTGCATGCTCGCTTCAATGTCTACCAATTCTGGCATGTAAATCATCAGAGCATATTGATCGTGAGGATTCCCATACTCCTTTTTAACAACGAGATGCAAGCCTTCGGGTGCTCTCACTTGATATACGTTATATTTGCATGAATAAACATTTATATAGATCAATACATGAATCAAAGGCATTTCAATGTGTTATCAAAGAAATTCCATTAAAAATAAACACGAAATCCCATGGCTGTACACGTACTTTGTAATGTTACAATGCTGTTATAAGATTACAGGAAAATATTATTTCAGTTACAATGAGATTTTGGCAAGTTCCTGAAATATGTCTAAAACGAAGGTGGTGAAGACAATGTTCATGTCTTACCCTTTCGCAGCGTTCTTAAAGATATCACAGGCATTGAATATCTGGTAAAAAAAAAACATAAAGCAAGTGAGATATAAATCACTATCTACTTCTTTCATGCTTACTTTGGCACGCTTCAAATCAAGCTTTCTTGTACTGACAAGTTTCACAGATGGGTTTCTTTTCAGGAATAATTTGTACCATTGATTACCGGGTAGGTTTGGTGGATCTTTATTTTTCAGAATGGTGTCTCTATTGTCCTTGTCAAGAATGGCTTTCACTGTATGTAATAGTCTACTTTTACTGACGCCGAACCCTCTCTGAACCATACCTATGATCCATTCTGCTAGCTTCTTTTCCTCAGCAGTGGTAGAATTGGTGGTAGTCCATTACGCCTATCAATGCCAACTTTACCAGTGACTCTGTCACTCAGTGTTGATCTTTTCACACCCCATTTTGCAGCTGCTTTACGGAGGGACATTTTGTTTTCCACAATATCCTTCACCGCTCCGGCAAATAGCTCCCCTTTCCATGACTAATATAGAAAAATAAATGAAAAATTTTTCTGCAAATTAATTTGTGTACTTACTTTAAGAATAGCTTCTTCTGGTATACTTGAGTTATGCTATAAGTAACCTGTTACCCATGAATATGAAATAATTAGAGTTACTTTGTCAGTGGCTTTATCATGCATTGTTTGGAGCAACTTAGATTTTTAATCATGGCAAAAAAAAGAACACATAAGATATTTTATATAAAATTTAAAATTCCTAATACAATCGTAAATGTTAATTCTTCAGCATATTCAAGTTTAAATTCAATTTTGTTTCTATTATTAAGAGTATGTATGTATGCATTTGTGTATGTATGTATGTATTTGTGTATGTATGTCTATATGTATGTGTCTGTATGAGTGTATGTATTTGTTTGTATGACATTTTATGATTGAAAGTATTCATTTAAAAAAAATATGCACTTTCTCATATAGTAATGCAAATAAACAAATGACACAAATGTATATTTAAATTGTCAATTAAAATTATTAATTTAATTATTAATTAATATTAATAATTGATAATTACTTGTCTCAAACCCAATTAAAATGTTTCAATTGTATGCTCGTAGCTATGTATGTTTTATTTGTTTTGTTAAATTTTGGTCAAAATTATGAAAAAATATCATTTATACATTTCAAAAACACACTACTTATGGAAGTTTTTGAAAGTTACTCAAGCGATCAAAGGATTAACATGATCACAATTTAGAATCATTTTAAAAAGCTTTTAACAGAAAAAAAACAACTCTTGGACTCTTCGACGAGCCCAGCCTTGCATTGTGTGTCATTGCCTGACAGTGACCGGCAAATGACTTACTATATTATTCATCTAAAACGTGAATGGGGCGCAAAAAATTGCGCCAGATTGGAAATCTGATACGTCTCCCTGTGTACGATAGACCAATGTGAAGTATCAAAGTGATTTTCAAAGAATATATCGAACAAAGATTCGACAACGCGATTCTAAATTTGCACCTTTTTTCTAGCTACCTTAAAACTGCACTGTACGATGACACAACGATTATACGTACCTCAAAAAATCGATCGCTTCGGCACCTGATCGAGCGCGCACGTCACGTCTCTGGAACTTCAGCTGATTGTCGATGAGTATACCATGAAACATTGCGAGTTCCAAGTATCGTGTCAGTATCGCGAGAAACAAATGAGGACGCTCTTTCCGCGAATTGACCGGCAAATGATACCGACCGGCAACTGACTCAGGGGGTGTATAAAGTACAAAAAATTGTTCATGAAGTGTTATGTACTGAGAGTAAAGAGACTTATCAACATGGACGTTAACTATTTACGATATTACTTAGTAAGGTATTGAAATTTTCTCGCCATGGCCTGAACGACCGATGGTTGCATCCGTCGAAGCTGTCAGTGTGTGTTCTTTGTATCATAGGGTAGAGTCACAGGAGTCAGTTCTGTCCGTAAATTCCACAGACCGCCCTCTCTCCCTCGTACGATGTGTAAATACCGGCTACCGATAAACCGTGTCCTCACCGTGACGAACTATGTCTCTGTTTTAATCATTTGCCAATGCATTAAAAGGTCGAGTGTTAGGAACTGATCTTTGTTCAGTAACGTGATGGCCGCAGTAAATCCATCGATGAAGTTTAAAAAGAAATCACATCTTTCATACATGTATTATTGTAGTTGCTACGTGCATGCAGAAACAGCCAATTTGCTGTCCCTGAGTTCTCAAAACTGTTTAACCTTTGCAGATATTGACCAAAACGGTTTGGATCGCCATGTTTTGTTATTCATGTTCCTGACTTAAAATGATTTTTCGCTCAGCGTTGAAATTGAGCAAAACGCAGCTGCAGGCGGTTTTAAATGTGAACGGCAGCCCGATCGGAGCACGCCACCAATGTTTTGGAAAGTAGAACATTTCGGTTGTGAAAAAAACGCTAGACGATTTAGATACGTGATGTTTGTACTCATTGGTACGTTTGGTTAATATGCACTCAAAAGGGTTATAAAACGGACTCGCCTATATATTTGAATATCAATTTGATTTCCTGGCCGCTCGTTGTAGCTGCCACAGTCAATAAAAAGTCACATCTTGCCTGTGGCACAAACGGTGACCTTGGTCAGTAGACCTATCGTAATGACTGACAGATGTATAGGCTGTTAGTTTCTAAAAATAATTACATTAAAAGGTATCGCTGTATGATCAGAAACTATGGTCAAACATTTCATTTAACTGTCAGCAGACATAATTAATTAAGATCACCACAATCACGATCATCATTACCATCATCACCGTCGTCGTCGTCGTTATCATCATCATCATCATCATCATCATCATCATCATCTCATTATTATCTTTTTACGATAAAACTTCAAACTCCAAGTGTTTCTTCAATTGAAACCTTAGTAATGTGTTAAGTATAGTCATCTGCGGCTTGTTGGTCTCTCTGCCTGTCTCTGTAGCACACTCTCATATATTTTTATTTTCTCTTATGTGGTTTTTGCTGAGTCATAACGTTCGAAATACTTCTGTTAGGGTACACCAACCGTGTATTAATCTAAACGTACGTTTAAAACCTTATTTTACATCAACGTTTTGTTTGAGTCGAACTTCAACGATAAGTGAATCAGCGAAAAGTAAAATGAGCAAAACCCCTTTTAGATTAGCGACGGGTCTGCTTATGAGTGATTTCGGGGTCTGTCCTCTCTTACCTGTAACAATCAATCTGAGTAAATAAAGATATACATCGTTAATAATGTTACAATTCAGACTGATGGCAAGAATTACTTCTCATTTGTCCTGAAGGTTTATCATTCTCCTTGCGGATTACTCGTCTGACTCGCTGAGAGGTACCCCGGATCTTCATTATCCAAAGTGTAAACGCCATTAAGCTCGTTTGAAATACATAGCGTACATTTCTGGTTAGACAAGCTTATCGATGCCAAGAAACAGCTTCTCCCATGTCGAGGTGTGTCTCGGTGTCGAGCGAAGAGAGAGAGAGGGGGGGAGAGATTGTAGAAGTAAGGGGTTTTGGAACGATACTTTAAAAGCGTGACCCGACAATTACAATAGATATATGAATTAAAGATAGATGAATTCATCAAATCCTGAATATCAGAAAGCTCTTCAAGTGATCATACACACTGACATTTACATATCACATCTAAGGTACATAATGATAAAGGTACAGATCAAACAAGCATGTAGAACGTTGCAATTAAGTGACATTTGAAAAGCAAGCTGAGTCTAGTAAAACACATTTACTTAATTTTGACCGAGGTTTGCAATTCCGATGATACCTTTTTCTTATTAATGACAAGAACACCAATTTGGGTCACAAAGCCATCGATCGGAGACAGGAATTACCAGTCCATCATTATTGAATTACCAGGCTATCATTATTTTTCTCTCCGTTCTCAATGACACTTTCAAATTTCTGACCTTCAGGATGAAAATAACAAGTATGATAGAAAGTATATGACACTTTATACGCAGATTGCGCATTCATAGTCTCAAAATTACTCTGAACTATTGTCCATTGATTACAATTCCGGTTCGTCATGATAGGAAAAATGATACTGGTATCCCGCTGGTTCTGACTCAATCGTCATTTACAGCCTTCGTTGAGCACGCAGACAACTTTAATGGCAGCGATTGATGTTACGCCGCAAATAGCGAAATAACGAAGTGATGAAACATACATTTGACGTCACGTTTCACCCTGGGGACAACATTCTTTCCTCAAATGTATCTTTCAGGCGTGGCCCATGTGTCTGCGGGTAAGAGAGAGAGAGAGAGAGAGAGAGAGAGAGAGAGAGAGAGAGAGAGAGAGAGAGAGAGAGAGAGAGAGAGGGGGTAGGAAGAAAGTGGTGCATCAATACTTCACCAGATATGAACTGTAAATGCTCACGTGTTTCATTATATATTGAAGTTATGTGTAAATTTGAACCTTTGCCACATGTTTGCAACTTCATTGAAATTATTATGATCAACATAATGAACAATAATCACCGCCGATTAATTCTAAAAGGTCATGAAGTATACAAATATATAATTAGCTGAAATAAAAATATTGAAGTAATTTTACTGCTCTTATTGTATCACCACTTTATCTAGCAAGTGTAATTACCGTTGGCCAAGTCCTTCAAGCCATATATGCCGAGCTGTGAAAGCTCATTAGATATGCAAATAAATAAGCTGACATGAAAATGTGAAATGACTTTCGATATTGTTTTGATCTAGTACCTGGTATGATCATCAATGTACATAGCATGTTTTGCCAACTTTGATCAAGTAAATCCCGGTATATATCCCTAATAAGCAAAGTTAATTAAATATGTAAATTAGGAAGTGGCTTTAGTAAAAATGCTTAGTGAGTGTCAGTAATGTTGTATCATGGAATCTGCAATATGTGTAGCAACTTTTGTCAACTTTGGTCAAGTCATTCAGACATATATCTGTAATTAGGAAAGTTAATTAAATATGCAAATTAGGAATTGGCTGAAGAGAAAATGCTTGATGACTTTCAATAATATTGAATTATAGAGTCTTTAATATACATAGTAAGTTTCATCAATTTTGATCAGGTCCATTAAGATAAATATACCTAATTATGAAAATTCATTTAATATTAAAATTATGTTTTGGCTGAAGTAAAAATGCCTTTTGACCTTCAGTAATGTTATATCACAGTATCTTTAATGTATTTAGCACGTTTCAACAACTACAATCAAGTTAATTCAGATATATATCCCTAATTGGGAAAGTTCATTAAATATGCAAATTCGGAATTGGCTGAAGTAAAAATGCTTAATGACTTTCAAAAATGTTGTATCATAGTGGCTTCAATACATGTAGCAAGTTTCATCAACTTTGGTCCAGTCATTTCAATATATATTCCTAATTAACAAAGTTCATGAAATATGCAAATTAGGAATTGGCTGAAATTAAACGCTTAATGACTTTCAATAATGTTAAATCATAGTATCTTTAATATACATACCAAGTTTGGTTAATTTTGATCAAGTCAAATCATTATCCCTAATTAGGAAAGTTCATTAAATATGCAAATTAGCATTTATCTTTCATGTCACCCTTAATGGTTCCCACTGCTGATATATCTTGGTGTGATCAACATTTGTAGCAAATCTCATCAAATTTTGTGTAGTCGTTTTTAATATATATCCATTTTTTCTAAAATCATTAATTATGCAAATAAGCAAAAAGTATGCAAGCCACATCCACCAAAAACTAATCAGTTCTTGCCATTTGCTCACTGAATACATGTACCAGATTTGATTCTGATCTGATAAGCCGTTTTTGAGATAATGGACCAAAAGACAGACAGACAGACAGACAGACAGACACACAGACACACAGACACACAGACACACAGACAGACAGACATCGCTGCGACATATGCCAACGTGTGTAAACACGTGAGCAAAAAATGAACGCGTGGGGTCGTACTCTGTATTGGGAGTAACATTCACTCATGGAATTATCTTAGTTCATTTCGTAATACTTGTTAACTCGTGAAAAATTCTCAGATTTAATAAGACATGTACCAAAATAGTTTTGATAATTCCAATAAAATATTGTGAACTCTCTCTCTCTCTCTCTCTCTCTCTCTCTCTCTCTCTCTCTCTCTCTCTCTCTCTCTCTCCGAATTCTTGTTGGTATGATTATGAGAAGTTAATGTATTTGCTTTAGTTATGTTATCATGTTCTCTCGAGTTATACATTTTGTCTGTCTAATAATGTTATAGTCTGACATTTAGGTTGAGTGTTCTTACTACAGTAGCGATATAAAGCATACACGCTAATTGTAACATGTAAATTGAAATGACAAATAGCTGTTTCTTCTGATAAAGCTGCGAACACCGTTCTAATTTGTTCAGTTTAAAGGTAGAATGCGCCACGAGGACAAATCTTCGGACCCTCAATTCTTTTACAATTCTTATCTGCTCTACCACTTGTGGGAGCTCATTTGCAAATTCTTGGAGTGAGAAGAAATTCTACCATCTTTTCCGAAAATCAAAATATTTGTTTTCCAGATAGGGCTAACACAGGGAACGGCGGCCATTTTGAATTTCAAGTATCGGTATAAGTGTAAGGTAATTTGTTTCTCTAGTATCAAAATTTGCAGGCTGACCCCTGATTTTTATCTTTGATTTCGTAAGAGCACGGTTGAATATTTCATTGAGGAAAGTCGAAAGTTTCATCGCGGAAAGTTTGAGGAAAAGTTTAGGCTCTTTCACTTTCGTACTACCTTAAATAGGAGATAGGCTGCGTCCTGATAAATCCATTAATTAGTTCTCTAAATTATAGTATGACATTTTTGCGGAACGGAAATGTTAATCAGCTGTGAAATTACCAATTTGGACTATATCATCAATTAGCGAGCGAAAGAGTCATGTAAAATATGGTGATAGTTAATGTTACTTTTATTTATACCATTTTCATTGTTCTTATCACTAATTACATTTTCTTCTTATCGCATGGTAATCCGATGATGGTGCTGTCCTTGCCAACACAAAACCAATGTTTACGTGATACAATAGTATCGTTAATAGTCGCGCCAGCGGCTTACTGACTACGCATGCGCTTATTCATAATATACTATGCGAGTAACCGGAAGTGTACCCTTCTTTCATGGGCGCCGCCATGTTTGTTTTTTTTTTTTTGAGTACTCGTAAATAAACAAATACGAAACAAATTACTATGATATAACATGCCTTTTATAAAATATACCTCTTTTATTAGCCAGTAAATGTTATTATACACCTTGTCGCTGATACAAGTATTGTTGATATAGATAAACGGAGAAAACTGTCGTGCATATGAACGGGGCCATACGCAAAGAATGCTGGGATTGAATTATAGAAGAGCGCCCCCTGTGTCAATAATTAGATTCAAAAATTGCAAGTTTTTAGACGGAACGCTTCAGCTTGCAAGTGGAAGGTGGGCAGTGCGGTTACCATTGCAATGATAATTATTGCATAATACGTCCCTTGTTGAACGCAATAGGCTGTTATCATTGTAAAAATTGCCAATTTTTGTCCAAATTTTTACACGCTACAGAAAATCTATACCTGCCCTGCTGCTGCAGGGTTTGACGTCGTGTAAGTACGTAAACTGCTTTCATAAGAGGGAAACTGGGCATAGTTGTCATATAAACGTTTATGAAGTAACAATTACAGTTTATCATGAATCAATAACACTGCCAATCTTAACCCCTGGCACGACACCAAGGGCTGAGCCCTATATAATATTAATTGAATTGGAGACTTGAATGATTGTTTGCGTCAATAAAAATAAATCGGCCAATACTTACGTATTGGCAAGGTGAATACAAGAAATTTCGACGTGAATTGGGCAGAAGAACAGGCAACTGTAATTTACAGACAGAACAGAATACTATAGGTAGTGCTTCAAAGGTTCCAGCTAATGGAGGTTTAATGTCAATATGACAGCTGAGGTACTTGAACTTTTATCATCCTAAAGCACTTAAACGTATTGCTTCGATTTCACTGCAAGGGCGATAGCCCAGAACAATTACTGACGTAGGACAACTGGTGCGTTGTCTGTCCATTTGCTCAAAACGAGCAGTGTTGCATGTCGTTGCTTTGTTAGGTGATTTTGTAAGGTCAGTTGTCAGGATCTAATTTCACTAAGTGGAAACCGTACAAAAGATATATCATGTCGTACAGGGAATTATATTTAGGAAAGATGAAGATAAACATACCCTGCCAATGTGTAAAATGTTATACCTGAAGCGTATGCCTCCGTCTTTACATGGCTTTGCAGTCGTCTCTCCGGAAAACGGTCAATTGAGATGCTACTTTACCATTGACCCCTGATACGGTGCCGTATTGCCCTGAAAATTGTCAATGTACCACAGTATTCTTCATCAAACAGAACACCACTATAACGTCACCGTGGTCCCAAAAGACCCACAGGTTTTACTTATTATGACGGAAGAAAGATATGAAGAATAATTTGAAAGATAAAATATCTATGTACCAAGGCAATATGATCATTTATGTCCGACTGTGCAGGATTACAAAAACTATATGTCGCATTTGTTTTCGAATTTCGTAACATGTGCTAAATGGCGTTAAACATTTGACCACCAACAAATTATTAGAAGTGAAAGTAGCACACTACTCTAGTCGATTAAGGTAGTATTCGCTCCAAAAGTAAAAAGTTGACTTAAACTTTTCCTCAAACCCTCCTCAATGAATCTCTCAACCGTTCTCTTACCCACTCGAGAATAAAATCAGAGGTCACCGTGAAAGGTTTGGAACTAAAGGAACTAACAGTATATTACTATTCGTTATTATTTTACGTGGATTGTTTGGTGAATTTTACTCGAGAACTCGTCTTCGCTTGTAGAGAGGTACTAGGAATATTCAAATTATTGTCTACACTGTGACACGTTGCAAACCCATCAAGTGAATTAACATGTTCCCTCAATAAGTATTAAATACCTTCATCATCCTTAATATAATTCAAATACATTCTTGTTTTCGTCCAGACTTCGTAGATCGATATCCTCGTAAAACGAAATTAGCGTCCTTGTTCATTTGCCGCCAACATGGTTTGTATCTATATCGACTTAAAATTGAGGTGTGGTTGTTTGAATTTATAATTTTGCTGGTGCCTAAGTGGTACATTAAACTTTGCATGCGATAACTACCTTCGTAACAAGTTAGCTATTATAACATTTACAGATATCTGAATTTCAAAATGGCCGTTTTCCCTGTGTTTAGTCTTTGGAAGAAAATAAAACTTTCAATTTTCAAAAAGCTAAGATTGTGAATATTTCTCATACTTCAAGATCTCTAAAACTAACCCCACTAGTGGCAGACCAAACACGTATTTGGAAAATTTGAGAGTCCGAATATATATCCCCGAGGAGCATTCTACCTTAACCACAATTATTAAATCTTTTTAATAACAAAAGCGATTAGCGTTTAAATGTTAACGGCTCGTTCGATTTCCAATTTACAGTGGATTTCAACTAGGCACCGCAACTCAGCATATGAGACGGATGCATTTCACGTACAAAACAAACGGTAAACTTGGGTATCACGACACATTTCAAAGCCACCGACACCTTGATTAATTACACTAAACCAGCATGGGACAGCCGCTCTGTCTAGACTGAGAGATACATCGGACCTACAATGTAACTGTTTTTACGGTTTCGGTTTCAAGCTAAAATGAATTGAAATATCGCATATGTCACTGCTGGGACAAGTCGAAATACCAGATATTTTGCTGCACAAACACCTCACATTGCAAAACGAATAAACAAAATATATACCTCTTATCATACTTTTTTAATATTTATTTTATGAACACGAATAAAGTGAATATAGTAGTGACTATGAGTAAATGGAGTAACACGTGCTTCGACTTCCGCTTTGGAATCGGTGAAATAAAGTCAACAGATATCTTTAGTCGACGAAAAAACCAAAGCCGCTTACAGATGACGACTTTGTCTGTATTTCGCACGAGAAAATCTTCTGTGCACTACTTCACGGAAAGAAATTTAGAATACGAAATCAACGGATAATTGAACAAGGTAACTCTGATGTAAGGTCGCAAAACGAGAAAGCAGTTGAAATATATTTCGAAGCTAAGTTTTCTTTCTCAACTTTCTGATATGTTGTTGTCTACTCAAAAGTTAAAAGAAAAACAAGAACAGCAAAATATTGCATTGCCTAACGGAATGAACATTTGGGACAATTACTCGCCATTACTATTGAAATGGAGGAGGTACTAGGTGGAGATGGCGGGCGCGATGGTTGTTCAGTAGGCAAAGGAGGCTGAGTGTTAATGTCATTACATGCCGGATGAGAAAAGGGATACGAGTGTAAAGGTTGATTCAGAGCCATACTATAGTATCGCCCATAATTCGCCATGTACACATAGGGATGCATTTGCGCGAACATACATGTAGACTGGTGGTAAGGCAATACATTCTGTTCATAGTACATACTAGGTTGATAGTACGGCCGGGTCTGTTGTGAAACATTGCTAAGTTCAGAGTACCGTTCACCACGCTCTCTACTAAATGGAGTTGCGTCGTTCTGTACCAACCCTTGTTTACATTCGCTGCGGTAATGACATCTGTGCCAGCGCATGTTGAAGGTGTACCGGGTGATTTTGAAGTCTGCTTGCTTGGAAAAGTAATTCCTTGCGACTCAAGTAATTTCTGTACACTGTTAGTGTGCTTGGGTCATTTTTTCTCCTGTCTGCTTGCGGCTGCCTGGATTATCTCTGGCCAAACTTCGCGTATAGTCTCGATATTTTCTGGAATTTTACCATTGTAATACGCTCGAAGAATGTATTTACAATCACTTGTCCATATTGTCTGACACGACCATTGAGGAGATATTTATCTGGATTGTTGTTGATAAGAAATTGCTGAACTTTACTTTCGAACAAGTTACATATGCAGGAGTTAGCTGTGGGTCCATAGCTGTGGTGTTTTCAGACGGGATTCCTACCTCTTACGGGCTGGTTATGACTTTTACGATTTTAACCCCGCCACCACAGCTATGGGAAACTGCATAGAATAGCGTCCACGTTACGCCCGACAGCACCCTTGTCGCAACTTTGGCGATATTTCGAAAAGTTTCCATCCAAATTACAAATTGTCAACACTCATGACAACTTGGTTATTAGGGACTCACCACGACCAGAAATCCGTTTAAAATTCACTGAAATATCTTCTTTTTCCTAGCTTTAACCGACATGACTATCCGGAGACCGCCATTTCGCTAGCGTAAAACTGTTGACCAACAGTTCGAAGTAGACGTATTCGGGCTGGGCCCAGTGTGTTTCATTCCTTTCAAGGTTAAAGTTGCGTATTAACGTTTCATTCCACAGAGTTGAGAGCAGAATCAAACGTAGCCCGTTGAATTATGGTCACTTTAATCATGTTCAAAAAATAAACGTTTTGAAGTATGTTACGGTGTGTGTGTGTGTTC
This sequence comes from Ptychodera flava, assembly GCF_041260155.1. Classification (NCBI taxonomy): domain Eukaryota; kingdom Metazoa; phylum Hemichordata; class Enteropneusta; family Ptychoderidae; genus Ptychodera; species Ptychodera flava. The sequence continues at coordinate 28,199,880 of NC_091937.1, read as the reverse complement.
TGTGCAATTTCAGTAATTTTGAGGTGCATTGCAGCAAAATGTGAGGCCTTATGTTTTTACAGTTTCAGCTAAGAGTTTTCTCAATAGAAACTAATAGTTTCTATTGAGACAATTCTTTGCTGAAACTGAAAAAAGTTACATTGTAGGTCAGATGTATCTCTCAGTCTAGAGCGGCTGTCCCATGCTGGTTTACTGTAATTAATCAAGGTGTCGGTAGCTTTGAAATCTGTCTTGATACCCAAGCTTTACCGTTTGTTTTGTACGTGAAATGCGTCCGTCTCATACGCTGAGTTGCGGTGCCTAGTTGAAATCCACTGTATTGTGCTCAGAATTAGCTTTCTATAATGCTTTTCCATATTAATTGGCAGTACTCCCCCATATTTTGACCCGATAGAGGTGCTTGGCAGAATTTTTGAACAAATTTAATACTAAACCAACCTCTCACTGTTGATATAAGCTTCCATCGTTTTCTACCAACCAGTGGTACCGCATTAACCCTTTGAGTGTTGTAAAATCAAAGTGGTTCAGCTGACCACCTACTTGAATGGGGTAAATGTAATGACCGGCCCAAGCAGACTGGACAGAGAGACCCCCGCCAAAATTTTATTGCAATCTGTTTTGCCAATGTTATGACTTTTCTGTTATTTTTTGATAATATTTAACCAAATGCGCATCAGATTTCATTGGCTACACGTTTTTATCAAAATTTTGACAAAAATCTGAAAAAAAATACTGGGGCATATTTTATAAAGGCGACAGAAATTGACTTTGGCTCTCAAAAGGTTAAGTTTAATGTTCGATGTGTCATCTTATGAACTCTGATATAACTAATGTACGCATTGAATATTCCTATGTTACTGTGTGTAATGAACCATCATATGCACCATCTGTCGCAAAGTTGATGTAATTATGTGATGAAAACTCCTGCTTGCGAAAACAATTTGACCTAAAAATGTTAATGGCCACATGTACGACTGTACACAAAGGGAGTCAATTAACATGCCAATGACGAAGTTCGGTTTTACGGAGTAATCAGTCACCTCGATTGAGACTTTCGACTTTAAGTATCTTGAGACTTTCATGCTTTGCGATTTTGATTAAGACGACACATAAACACGTGACGGCAAATATTGCAATGCATTCATTTTGTTTGTTGTGTTTAGTTTATTTTCCGCGTTTATATGGTCATTCTGTAAGCCTCTATGCGTGGAGTAGTTCAAAGATCATGGATTCGGCTAATTTGAATCGCACACTACGTTTTCACATCCTTCGGGCCGGTGCTGTGTGTTACGTTTCCACACCCGTGTTGCGCAAGGTACGACGAGCATGCTGCTTTCGCGTAGTTCTCACGTATGTCGAATTTGCTCTCCATTGCAACTTACGTGTAATTTTGTAAAAATGTATTAAGGAAATGCGTTGACTTACCCGCCTTTATATCATTGTCATGGTTCATTTATTAGTTGCCTAGCAATAACGACTGCGACAATTACAGCGTCTGCGGTCAATTCAATAATATTTGATCACGGCGTGAATAGTTATCTTATCTATTGCTCGGCAAAGTGACGTCTCCTCCTTGCTCGCGCCATGGCTGATACTGCAAGAAACATTCTCGTTTTCATTGCTGTTTGTGTCATTCTGGTCGGCTATGCTGGTAACTTACTGATGATAACATCCATCCTGGCCTTCAATCATTTACGGACTCGTGCGAATGCTCTGCTAGTGAGCCTGGCCGTTTCCGACCTCCTGTTTCTCGTTACTGTTGCTCCGTTCTTCCTCGTCTCGTACATCACTGACAGCTGGCCCTACCATCACGGCTACTGTGTCATCACAGCAAACCTGTCGTTTATCCTCACCGGTGTCTCGCTGTGTCATTTGACCGCCATCTCCATGTTTCGTTTCTTTGCCGTCGTCTACCCGACGAAGGAGCTCTTGCGAAACCGATCAAGCGTCTTTTTCATGATCGTAATTTCATGGTTACTACCTGTTGTGATGCCTCTCGTCACGATGGTCGGTCGTTTGGCGTCTGCCGGTTACTCCTCGTTATACTCGCGCTGTGTTCTGACGAAAACTGACAACCCAACAGTTTTTAACTTCATGGTTATGTCTGGCTCCGGGATTCCCTTCATTTGCACAATTTTTGCATACTTAGGGATTTATGTTGTCGTTAAGAAGTCAAGACAACGGATTCAGAGACACTCAGGCCCATCTGTGCCAGCTCGTCACCCTGCCAACAGCAATAGTGACCGTTATGTAGAAATTCGATTGGCAAAGCAGTCCGCTGTGATTTTCATATCTTTCCTGGTTTGCTTTGGACCTTATGTGCTTCTGAACTTTATCGACTCTGACGGTTCTTGTCCGAAAGAAGCGTACATGATTTGCTCGACGCTGTTCTGGCTCTCAAGTTCCATAAACCCGGTATTGTATGGACTGATGAGCCGCTCCATTCGACAGGCGTATCGCCGGATTGCAACGCCTTGTCAAACGTCCACTGTGGAAACAACGGAAAGCGTACGGCTACCAACCTACGCAACCCCAATTTAGGTGTCATTTCAAAATATTTGCCAAATTTGTGGTTTCAGTCGAAGTACTGTTGAAGAATGGAGACAATTCTGCCGATGAGAACCTCCCATCAGTGACATCAAAACTGACTTAATCAACTGAGTATATGAGGTGAAGAGTTCGTTGAGTCGTCGGTCCCATTCAATCGAGAAAGAAAATCTGCACCGGAGAATTAACAGTACACAAGCGGGCAAGAGAGAAATTTTAAGGTTTACCATCTACATAGTGCACCGGCAATTTTCATTTTTTTATTTTGCGGAGTCAGCCGACCAAATGACTTAAGTGTAAACATACAAAAGACATGCCGCAATTCTATCATTACTAACTTGAAAGTTTTATAAGCTCGTAGGAACGTATGGAGTTTTAGTAAAAGTATGGGGATTTCGTACTAGACGTAAAGATGAAATGCTTTCAATAATTATTGTTTCTTGAAAACTTGAAAGCACCAGTGATAATGCCATGAAATGACAGTTTTCCCGCCGTTTTTTGAACAAGAATAATTTTATACCTTTATTACATTGTTAGCAATGAACCTGCACATCTTCATACATTTGAAAAGTAACTTTTTGAGGAATGCATATGAATGATCCTAACAATCGTATCATCCCTCTCTCTTTCATTAAGAACAGCACTACACAAATTCCAGGAAAATCAAGGGATAAGGTGTCTTTCCCTACTTAGTATCTCAAATTAATACTTAACAGGGAAACAAATTGCAGTCCTCATATTTCTTGTCAGTTGATTTCGCTGCTATCCACAGCATATGAAAATAATAATACAATAAAAAAACGAGAAGAATTTTAGTATTCGATTGACAGCTACAGGAACAGATACTTTGGTGTTATACGATGCAACCCTTCAGAGACCAAAACATATTTCAAAGCCGATGTATCCTCCTTACTGTGTATATGTACGGCGCGCCAAATGTTTCAAAAATATTTATCGATTCAGTGCAAAAATAAACTGTCTATCTCAATTGAAATAAAAATTCGGTCTCATTAGGAAGAAAATAAGTAAGAAAAGTATAATTAAAAACAAAAGACAGAAATGTCATTTAATACTTCATTTTAACTTGAGAAAAATCTTTAAAGCGTAATTAGGAAATAAACAATTTTCAACGATTTGAAAAAGTCATACATCCATACTTATCGACATATATACACGTATAATAGTTCGCGTAAAAGTTGCAATGAGTGCTGATTTTACAAAAAAAGAAAGAAAAATATGTTATACAGTGGTACGTCCACAAATTCACAAGAAAATCACTAAAAATCACTCCTACCACTCGGAAAAAATAGTACAAAAAATAAAATGTGAACCACATAGAGAAAATCATTATAAAAAATCAGACAAAAAAGTCATGCATACATAAAATTATTTATGTACTTAAGAAAATAAAAAGCACTACGTCTCATAATAAACGTATTATAGATAATCAAAATATAATATGAATCACCAGCCGCTTTGACAGTAAGAGAGAAAATCGGAGAAAAAATTCGGCAGTTATGGCTCTAGACAAAAGTGGATCTCATCTACAAAAAAATAAAATAAAATAAAATAAAACGAAAAAATTAAAAATCGCCATGAACAGAGATACAAAAAAAAAACTCGTGGGCCTGTGGAAAGAAAAAAACAAATGAGGACTCGCCACAGCAAAAAAAAAAAAGAAAAAAAGAAAAAAAAAAAAGAAAATAACGAGCACTCGCCACAGAAAAAAAAAACAACAAGCCCGAATTACAATTATTTTATTCAAAAAACTCATGGTTCACGTTTCCTTCGATCGATGAATCCCCAACAGCGGGGAATCCGATCACCACATACTCCAATGTTTGACGAAATATTAATTCAGCATTTCAGTGATAACGTTACATCTTGAAACCTAGCTCTGTTTGGCTGGGCCCTGCTCTACTTGAAACATACTTGATGAAATGAAGTGGGCAATATCACCTAAGAACGTCCAAGTTAACAGTGAATAGTTCCAGAGAGTCAAGTTAACTGAGCCAATTTCAAGCAGTCCACAGGTCAGATCACGAGCGAGACGTACAACCCATGACCCTTCATAGCAACACTGCGAACATATCGATGCCTTAGGCGCGGTATGGCAGGGAGCCCACTGCAGGCCTTCCACCGAGCCGCACTGTCATCGCCGTTTGGCCCACATGATTCTACACAGTATTATACGTGTGGTTCGATACATCGGGTTCAAATACCATGATAATAAACCACCTCGTTGTTTGGTAATTCCTCGTCTATCCTCAAAGATCACCCAAATCATTAAAAATGAATAGTTTTGAAGAAATCTGCCGCTTGCTGAGAGAACGTCCATCGTTTTCCGTGTTCGACAAGACGAGCAACGCAACTGTACAAGCCTTACGACTACGAGTATGGCGCGAGTGTCCGGCCTTCGCAACTCCGGACACTCACACTATGGCGCGTAATGCATGCCAAAATTAACATCCGTTTTCTTACACCACTGACCGAATTTTTCCACTAGTCATCCACATTCGGCTTGCCGATTTCTGAACCCACTCACTGAATTATTCAAGTGGTTAGCGATTTCTGAACCCACTCACTGAATTCTTCATGTGGTCAGCGTTTTCTGAACCCACTCACTTACATTCAAGTGGTTAGCGATTTCTGAACCCACTCGCTGAATTCTTCATGTGGTCAGCGTTTTCTGAACCCACTCACTGAATTCTTCATGTGGTCAGCGTTTTCTGAACCCACTCACTGAATTCTTCATGTGGTCAGCGTTTTCTGAACCCACTCACTGAATTCTTCATGTGGTCAGCGTTTTCTGAACCCACTCACTGAATTCTTCATGTGGTCAGCGTTTTCTGAACCCACTCACTGAATCCTTCAACTGGTTAGCGATTTCTGAACCCACTCACTGACATTCAAGTGGTTAGCGATTTCTGAACCCACTCGCTGAATTCTTCATGTGGTCAGCGATTTCTGAACCCACTCACTGAATCCTTCAAGTTGTTAGCGATTTCTGAACCAAGTCACTGAATTCTTCAAGTACTGAACTCCCTAAGCTCAACTTCATTAGTTTCTACTTATGACACGAAACAAGACCCCTACGTCACACAGCGTCATGCCTACGTCAAATGTCGTCACAAAAATTGTGGTGTCAATTTTTATTAGAATGCTAAGGGGTCGAAATTTACTTTGACCTCTGAGTTTTACGTCGACAACAAGTGCGTTTACGTCAACTAACACACTCTGTCAGTGGATTATTTTATTTTATTTTTTCTTCCAGGCCTTAAAGCCCCATTATTTTTTAACTTTTAACCTTTTTTGTTCGAAATTACATGTTATTCCCTTTCATCCATCTTGAAATGTTGTTCAGTGAAGAAATAAGCCAAATTTGTGCTTCTGTATATAGTGACATACAAACGCTAAATACTGCCCGATCGAGTTAGATTGCCGCGCGGGTTTGTTGACAACGCACATGTATACGTCTTGCAGCATGCCTTGCACGAGTGATCGCTCGCATGGAAGTACAGCTCTCGTCATCGTACGGTTTCAGAAAAACGACAATATGGTAATTGAATATCGTAATTTAACTGCCTGTAGCTAGATTTAACTTTACCAAAGGCGATTGAAACCTCTACATTCAGTGTTGATAACTGACTTTGAAATCTTAAATTTCAGCTTCGAATGATCGTGATGACAATAACCTTAACACAGAAGTGATATTTGCAATCAATACCGTTATTTCACGGTGACCTGTAATTGATTATTGAGACGTACAGTCGTGCAAAATTAATTCAGTCCGGTGATTCTTTTAAAGTGTTTTTACTCTGTACTTGATGGTGAAATAAATTTCTTCTGGTATAATGTCTCGCATTTGTTTTTTTTAACTCGTCGCCACGTGACTTTCTTTTGTTGAAAAAGTGTCCATTTCACAAGCTCTTTTGTTTAAAAGTGTCCGATTTACTAGTAAACCGGACAGTTTTTAACAAAAGAACTGTCCGATTTACTAGTAAATCGGACACTTTTAAACAAAAGAACTTGTAAATCGGACACTTTTTAAACAAAAGAAAGCCAGGTGGTATACAGTAAAATATTCGGTTATGGAAATAAGAGAGCATGGTTAGAACAATGGGCACGAGGCGGAGAGTGGTATAACTAAGTTAAAACAAGGAACATTCCTAGGAAACGATAAAAGGAAATGTTCTTAACGTATTTTAAGACCTTAGAATAGTTAAGTGTCGTATAATAAGAGGCTCTCATCAGCCAACAGTCCCAAAAATTCCTGGGGCCATGCCGCGCCCTGCCTGGGCAAATGTCCACGGTCGCTGGCTGAATGACCTGCGAATGATTTTATTTTGTTCTCCTCTGTTTAAAAACGTACTGTTACTGTGTTTCAGAGGATACAGAACTTTGGGCAAGTAAATTTACTTTAATGTGTATCCGCGCACTTGTCTTCCTTATAGCTAAAGGCATGATACTTTGTAAATTTAAAGTTCTGAATCTCCATCAAAGATCAGCGGACATTGTCAATATGCAATGATTGTAACGAGAAAAGAGAACAAATCGAAAAAAGAGGGTGAGAGAAGAGAAAAATTACAAATAACGGAAAGAATGAAAGAGAAAAAAGAAAAAAATTGTTCATCCTGAGTGGGATTCGAACACACTTGCTGGGGGGGGGGGGAAGCATTAATCCACACACCTCATGTTGTTGTATGTTTGAAGCTGCAATTTTGTTTGTATATGTTCTCGAATTCATTTTAGGGGGGCAGTTTGAGTCTCGAAAACGTGAAAATTGAGATCGCGAACACGATTTCATTGGTTGTTTATTATGAAACAGCGATAGGATTTTAGCAAGCGATGTCAGCAATTCAATTGTCAATTGAACACGTGGGTCTAAGGCTAATTATTGAGAACACACTTTTTGTCACACGAGGAAACTCTTTCAACACGAAAGCCATACATTTGAGACCATCTGATACAGCAAAATGGTGACATAAGTGTACAATTTGCATTTAATGGCAAGTTATCATGATTGTGTCGATAAGGTGCTTTTTCTTGCTTACCAACACGATCATCGTGTCGATAGCCAGAACGTTATTTGGGGCCTGCCTTACGCATGGACCGAATATTAGGCTACGTCCATGCTTAGCGGTACGCCATAGCTCACTCCGAACGTCTCTAGACTACAGCCTAAGCAAATTGTGCAGATATATGTGTCATGATTCTTTAAAAATAAGTAAACAACAGAATCAAACCAAGAGGTTAGTTTTCTGTTGGGCCGGGTGTGCACGGGGACGACTTTGCAGTGAGGCCGCCGGGATCTCTCTTGTGTTCGAACTTCTAACATGCCTGGGCGCCATTAATGTTGTGCTCGCATCTAGCCGGTTATTGTACTACGGTAGTCCTTATGAGGATTAGATACCCGTTACGTTTGATATTATTTGGAAATACTTTTAAATTTACTAAGTAAGACTTTTATACTGTATTCAAGATATAATTTGTTCCTTTCTATGCATTTTCAATTACGGCAACGATATGCGAAGTTGATGGGCTGTACATGTATTGCCTATCCTGTACATACAGCGTAGCCCGCCGGCCGTACACCAAACTTCGTTTGAGTAGACAGAGCAGAAGCAGTCCCGTCATTTATTTTCAACGACATTTTCATAATACTGCATAATGGAAGAAACGACTAGTTCAATGATTACGATGGTGAAATATTGAATTTTTATTTATATATGTTTTTTCTCTCTCAATTCATTCAGCAAACTTGATCTCCGTACCGTCGGTCACAACGTGCAATGCCTTGCATGAAGCTTACAATCGACTGCCTCCATCCATCGTTACTTTAGCTGTTCAAGACGTTTGTTTGCACGGCTCATTATAGTCGGAAAATCTGTAAACACCTACATATTTATATCTTTCCAGTATTTCGCCGAACTTTTGCGCGTCTTTGGCTGAGTCTCCAGTTTCGATTGACCAGACCTTTTCGAAGAGCATAGGTTTCTATGGACGCCACAGTAAAACAAAACTTGCGTCACAGTCCCTCTATCTATAGAGGGACTGTGCTTGGGTAGATTGACGGTGGTGTCATTACGTTTCGTCTTGTGTGTCAAGAAAGCCTGACTTCTGGTCCGGACAAGAAGTCATTTTTCACTCCTTTTACTGTTCATTGTACACGTTTTGTGAGGCGGGCTGGGCATGCGAACCATGCGATTCAGTATCTATTAGATTCATTTCCGGGTCACATCTTACAAGCTTTGATAAAGACCCCCTAGCGTAATGGTCAGCCACCTTAAGAATCCGTGAGTGAATTTGACGGGTCTCTTTTGAGTGACCGGATTATGATAGAAAAAAATATCAAGTCTGCTGAGGTGCCTAGCGGAATGTAGGCAAGTAGTCAAAGGATTCGGTGAGTTGGTTCAGCAATCGCTGACCACTTGAAGGATTCGGTCAGTGGGTTCAGAAATCGCCAACTAGTTAAAGGATTCAGCGAGTGGGTTCAGAAATCGCTAACCACTTGAATGTCAGTGAGTGGGTTCAGAAATCGCTAACCAGTTGAAGAATTCAGTGAGTGGGTTCAGAAAACGCTGACCACATGAAGAATTCAGTGAGTGGGTTCAGAAAACGCTGACCACATGAAGAATTCAGTGAGTGGGTTCAGAAATCGCTGACCACATGAAGAATTCAGCGAGTGGGTTCAGAAATCGCTAACCACTTGAATGTAAGTGAGTGGGTTCAGAAACGCTGACCACGTGAAGGATGCAGTAAGTGGGTTCAGAAATCGCTAACCACTTGAATAATTCAGTGAGTGGGTTCAGAAATCGGCAAGCCGAATGTGGATGACTAGTGGAAAAATTCGGTCAGTGGTGTAAGAAAACGGATGTTAATTTTGGCATGCATTACGCGCCATACTATCACTATACTCGCAGGGCTAGACCGGCACATACACGACATGTCGATCCCCATTGCAGAAATCTTTATATCCACACAGTCCAATATATGGAGCTACAATATTTGTGCAGTAGCCTATACATAGCTCTGGGTGGCAGGGCTGTGTGTTACCGGCGTTATACGGGAGGTCGTGTCACACCGGTAACATACAGCCCTGCCATGCAGAACGAGGCCGCTGCGCGCTGGCGTGGTATGCAATTTTACTATGCATACCCACACGGCGGCCGCTGTGTATCGAACGACACGTAACCGTGGGCTAGCGGCTAGCCATCGTTTTGTTGGGGTTTGGGCACAGACTGTCTATGGTTTGGGAGAGGCGGCCCTACACTTTACAGCGAGGGGATCGCTGGTTGCCGGCGTGTAGGCCTACTGTACTAGTGACGGGACCGCCGGCCGCTGGCTTACCATCTCGAGTGTACATTGAAGCGAGGGGACCGCTGGCAGCCGACGAACCACCACGAGTGTTTTGTCCACTTTTAACCAAAACTGGTAACTGTTTAATATAGAATTGGACGTGTCGGTAACTTGGACGTCCATTAGATGATATTGAAGACTAGAAGATGAGAGTTATCGCTGAAATACCCCAAATATCTTGTCCAACATCCGAGTGTGATAATCCAAAACCCTCTGGCATTTAACTGTAACAATCATGACGTTGACAATTATTCAATTTTCATGTTGGGCTTTTTCTGCGGGGTGTCCCACTCTGTTTTCTTTTCTCGAACGGGCCTCTTTTTTTTCTACTGAGTTTTTTTTTGGTAACCTCTTTTTTTTTTTTTTTTTTTTTTTTTTTTTTTTTTTGTAACCTCGCTTTGGTTTTTTTCCAAGCTGACCTCGTTTTGGTTTCTTTACAGCCTCAACGCCGGCGCGATCTCGGTCGACTTTTCAATTGTGATTCTCATTCTTTTTTTTGGGTGAGACCTGATGGTGATTCATTTTGTGTTTTGGTAGTAGTGCAAGTACTATTTGTGGTTTTGTTTTTAATCATTTCAATATTTTGTGTGTGTGTGCTTAATTTTTTTTTCGTTTTTCCCTTATAATCAGCATTCATTGCACCTTTATTTCAAATACACGTGTATGTGTACGTCAATAAGTATGGGAGTGTGGTATTTCCAAATTTTTGAAAAGTTTATCTTCTCATTACGGTATCTTCTCATTACGGTTTAAAGAATATTTTACAATTAAGCATTACATAATATTCTGCCCTTTTTTGCAATAATACTTTTCTCGTTTATTTTCTTCCGTAATTCCATCGAATTTTTATTTCAATCAAGAAAGGCGGTTGCACGTCATCTTTATCTGTACAGACACATTCAAATATTTAATGACACGTATTTTCAAATGAATGCTATTTTTCTGAAAAGGTACATTAATAAAATGCAATGATATGGACGAAAGAACTTTTTTCTTTATTATTCATACACGTTTAAGAATTTTTTTTAGAAAGAAAATTTGACAGTTTATTTTTACTCAATGACGATAAATATTTTTGAAACATTTGGCGCGCCGTAGTATATGGCAAGATTTGCGAAACAGTTTTAGTATTTGCAAGAGGGATGTTGAAAATTAAAGAGTGATTTTTTTTAGGAAAATGTCGGAGACTGGAGAAACATCACTCTGACCAGGAAAAGAAATCGTGATGAATAAATGATCAAATTATGAATATGTCATGATGTACATATACATCTCAAAAGTTAATGCCTATGTCTTGTTCAAAAAAGCATCAATCCTGTTCCAGATGTCTCATAACATGTCTGTCTTGAATACAGATATGCAAATCGTTCTGTCTGAGTACTTTGCGCGTAAGCTATTCGCCGTGGTGCAGGTGATCTGTCATCAAGTAAGCGAGAATAACTTTCCTTAAAATTAAAAACGTTTTGGGCATGCCAACTTAGATAGTTCGCGCCTAGAAATTGAAAGACTTGAAAGACTTTTGCTCATTCGTTAAGGAGCTTAGACCATTCCCTTTCCAAACCAACAATAAAAATCAGAGGACACTGTGCAAATTTGGCACTACAAAAACAAATTACCCAATATTTACTGACACGTGAAAAGTCAAAATGGCCTCCATCTACGAGGTCAAATCAAATTTCCATTTTCATTAAAAGAAGCCGCGGAAGACTACTTACTCCATGAGCTTCAAAATGAACCCCTACAAGTGGTCGACCAGAAATGTATTGTAAGAGTTTGAGATTCCAAATGTTTGTCTACTTTAATATGAAAAACTCATTTAGATTAATAAACCACTGTTTTCTCACATATGAAAGACATTTATTTTCAACGATTTTGACACATGTTCTGCTTTTATTCGTTGTAAACAAAATGCTAGAGACGGAAAACATAAGATTAGTTCTTCTGTACGTTTTCAAAGTAGGCACGTTTCTGTTACTGCGATGTCATTGTTCAGTGAATGCTTATTTGTTTTAGTGGAACCCAACATTTCATTTAATGTATTTAGATAAAGTTATTGAGACTGCATGAATTTACATTACGATTGAAAACGATGTTACCAGGTGGCAATATGAATTGATAATATGCTTTCCTCGTGAGAATATCAATAAATCAATATAACCGATGATCTGGAGTCATCATTAAGTTTTACCGTTTCTCAGTCTGTTTTCAATCTTTTAAAAGAATTCGATGAAGACTGTGTGACGTTTGTAATTATGTAGTCTGAGTGAACGGAGAGGGTCTCTCTCTCTCTCTCTCTCTCTCTCTCTCTCTCTCTCTCTCTCTCTCTCTCTCTCTCTCTCTCTCTCTCTCTCTCTCTCTCTCTCTCGTTATAGTTGACAGCAATTAAATCGTAGCAAATATGACATATGTCAACCAACCGTTTTGTAAGTATTCAACAGCAAATGTGCTGGTACTTTTGATCGAGTTGCGCTAGCCAAAACTGGTGGCCAGCATAACAATGAATTGGGAAGGGCAACCATGGACATCAAACACGATCAACAAAAAGCAAAACTTTTAAGATTTAATCAACCATGGTTCAATATCCAACTTTAGATAGTTCATCCTGTTAACACGCTCTGTAGAGATCACGTCGGTCTACTTTGTGACTACTTTCTATAATTAGTGTAGAATGCAATTAAACAGGGAATCTTATCGATAGCTCACTTTTGAAAGCTAACATGCCCTTCATCCAAGAGATTAATTATACTAAGTCTTGTGTACTCATGTTTAGATGCCCCCTCTGTATGGTTCACTGATATTTGGTATTCATGAGATTTCATACATACGATATTTGTCACGTTTGGTGCACCTTTATTGAATCATTTGTTTTCAAGTTAATACTTATGGATTTCGGAGTATGAAGCTTCGTTTTGCCATTAATAACATCAGCAATTTTCATTTCAGATTGAAAGCAATAATGAGGGAAATGCTTTAAATTTATTTCTTGTTTGATCAAAACAGAACAAAGCCTGACGAGACAAAGAAAATAGTCATCCCTCATCAGATCGAAGCAGGCTGCTCAATGAGATGTAGAATTTTAAGATGAAGTTGAACTATTTGATGAAGTTGGATAACAAGGGTTTCGTAATTGAAAATTTTAAAACGTTCCTTGCCAAAAATTTCTGACGAAAAGTTATTGCAGTGATAAAACCTTGGAATTATGAAAAACAAAGCAGGCAACCTCGAGCGTTCCACATTCAAAAGTTTCGAGGCAAGCAGGATGGGCTTTCCAAAGAAGCTTATCGCAACATTTTTATCATCAGTGTTACAGTGAATGTCATTATGTTCATTTCATGTGCATTGTCTGAGAACATTTTCGGAAAAATTATTATGTAATGATCTGCGTTAATTACTGAATTACACTATTTACTGAACAATAGCTCATTTTTACAACTATCCAGACTCATCTGCGCAGATATACTATATTCTTGTTGCTAGATTCTTGGTACTGCACTAGCAGTCAAACTTTGTGCTGCACTGTGCTGTGATTTCACATCCGATGTCATTTACAGGCGCCAACGACCCAAGGAATAGTCAAATGATTGCCAGATCATCGTTATTATATAACCTGTTATGCGCATAATGGGCCGTACAGATTTAATCACATTAACATCACGTTGTTCATGGCACAATTATGTATACTTACGTTATCCATCGTGCACTAACATGGCTTCCTGCGCTAACATGGCTCAGCCGGAAAGAATCTGAAAAAAAGCGTATATGATTTGTACGATGCCATATTTTGGGTCTTAAGTTCCACCAACCATGTATTGTATGGACGAGCGTCCAATTCGTCAAAGTTGCATTGTTACACACTTGCAAAACGCCTACCATTGAAATATTTGGAAGCCACATGGCCATCGACCAAGGATGCTCTACTTTGCGCCAACTAACCAAAAAGACAAATGATCTTATCCTAGTCAAACATTTGACCTAAAGTGGTTCTCTTTTTTCACTGATACGCTTCGTTGAGATACAAACTTAATTAAATCATTGAGCTAACTCGTCACTACACGCCGTATAGTCCACAGTACTAGAAATTTCCCATAATGCACCATGATTTGTACCAACGTAGATTCCCCTGTGAAATCTACCATGTCTCCCATGTATAGACAAATTCCTGGCCTAGTTGTAAAAATTCTGAAAACGCACTTTTAAGGACACCTTTTTTCTCAATTCCCATTTTAAAGGATTAAGAAAATTGTGCTTGATTGAGAGAGGAGATAGCATTTTTGTAAAATTTTCCGCTGATTGTGTCCTCAGCCATACAGAATAAAGTGATGGAAAGTAGGGAGACTAGTTGCACCTGTTTTATGAAACAAAAGGATATTGATTTTTTGCAAATAGAAAAGACAAAAGAAATTTACATGCTAACTTTTTTCAGAGAATGACCCCTTCAGTTGGTCATAACTTGCTTCCCAAAACTGTGACATTTGTAGTACCTGCAGAATGTGACTTTTATGATTAATTGACGGTTTCTTTGAAATTTATACTACAATATTTTAACGTACTTTTAATAAATATAATTAATCAATTATCATGAGACTTCACATTATTGCTTTTATACAGAACTGAAAATTATAAGAAAACTAATGTCGTTGGTACAAATCAAACAGCATTGTGGGTAATTTATTGTACTGTGTAGTCTGTATTAGACTCACTCACGCACAGTAAGTGAGGCTTCCGACAATTCTCCATAATCTGTACACACGGAGATCACTCACTGAACTGAAGCAAATTTCTTCTGTACACAGAACAGCTCGGTCCATATTTCAAAATTCTGGGACCATAGTTTTGATAATCATAATTCTCTAATTTCTCACTGTGAATATGAGTAGATCAACCCCTTTTCCAAGAGGAGATAGCAATTTTGTGATTTTGTCAACATAGATTTTTGACAGCATATGCAATATTTTCAAGGAACTAAGGGAATAAGTTGCACTGTGTTGGCAAAAGAAAGGGTATTGATTTTTTTTGTATGTTTGTAACAAAGGAAATTAACATGTCTGACAGGTGGTATGATGAGACCATCTTAGCTGCTGAAAATTTTACTTTGACAAGTGTACAATTTTTAGCACCTACAAACATCGAATTCTTATTCAATTTACTCCTGAATTTTAAACCTGATCAATACTTTTGGAACATAGTTTTAATTAATAATCCTTTAATTAAATTCTAAGTTTCAAATTATTCAGAAACTGATAAATTAAAGAAGCCTTTAGCAATAATCTCTGAGCACACAAATCAAGGGGAATTGTGGGTAGTTTTCACTTACTGTGTCACGCCCCCTTCGTTCGCTACGTAGTTATACGCCCTCAACGGTCTTTCTAACAAGCGACGCTCACCGGGCCAGCCGTGCTATGGCGTATCGGGGCCGGCTTAGTCGGCTCGCTTAGCCGAGCTTCGCTCGGCTTAACTGCTGAGGGCGCTAGTATGGACTAAGGCGAAGCCGGCGACGGGCTGTGATAGAGTCTAAGTCAGTACCTAAGAACTAGTTGAAAGGCGCCATGTCTTTGATCACAGACATTAAATAGTCTTAGTCATTCATTGTGAAAATATCATCTCGTCAATGACAAGGACAAAAAATTTATTAGTTGCGATTGCGCTCAGATTATCCACGTTTGTTTTGTTGGATTTAATGCTAACAAACAATGCGGGATAATAAACAATCCGTGACAAAGTGCGTCCACCCCTTCTGATGTCGTGATTCTTGATATATCATATTCTAAAACACTTGTTTTGACATTTTCGATTTGAAATTTCGATGATCTAAGTCGTGACAATGCCCCAGTCCTCAAACGTTCACAGTGAATAAAACAGAAGGCAGATGCAAGACATCCTTCTTTTTATATATATCAATACAACGGCACCAGACTTTAAATCAAATAAGTCAAAACGTCGTTTTAGCGTGACCAATCACGTCCAGGTGATGTGTTATCTTTCAGCTTTTCTGGGCTATCATCGGGGTAACTATATCAGTGGGCACATTGCTTTTATTTATTCTGGCCTATACAATTTAATATTCAATAAGGTCAAGTCTTAACGATGCGACTCAGGTTCAAAGGTCAATTTTAGCAATTTTTTTTTTATTTCAAATTTCGAACCACTGACACATGGTCTTTCTTTTGGGAAAGGTGTTGGGTCACATCGTACCGGGAAATTCCTGAAATATTACTAAAATGGAAAACTATCAGCTACACAGCCGTGCCATTATTCCCTTTTGTCTTAACGGTCACGGATTACCGACCACGATATCTTTGATAAACACGCAGAGATTATGTATAGCTTTGCGGTATAGTGCGCATGCGCTAGCTTCAACGTTATGCTCAGCGTTTTGAACTCCGCATGTATCGGTACGGCAAACACGTCGAGCAGACCAAAGCCGGCGCTCGCGCTCCGTACCGTCGAAAAAGCAAGCGAGGTCCACAAAAGCGGACCTGAAAAAGACGGCAACGTGCGCAAAGGTCGATTTAAATGTAAAACAGTCCGACTTTGACTCATACTCCCTGCAATAACGATCAAGAATGCAGTGAAGAGTCAGATTTGGCCGAGGACGCAGACGATAAAGGAGTTCTATGAAAGTATTTGACACGCTGCTTTTCGAACATATCCTAGGCTATGCTGATTGCATACCCGAGTCCAAAAATTAGCCTGAGCGAGATGAAACTTCTGTTAGTTGCGATAATTTTATCACTCTTGCTGTACATGCTTGGTGTTAGTATCGTGTTCTTTTATATTTTTAAACTCGAGTTTTCTATCGTGCAGTCTTTTCGTGTCTGCTGAGAAACCTTGAACAACACCGTACCCGACAACAAGTGACATTTATGTCAAGGAGTTTCCCAAGCCAGTGCAGGAGTTCATACACACATAATGTAGATTCACAAGAGCAAGTTCACCGATCTGCTAATTTTTCGAAACGAAATGGAAATATTTTTTTTATTTCATGCCTTTTCTTTCTTTAAATATAACCCAAAAATTAAATTACGTCAAACGTGAATTGCGAGGGTTCACAAATGATTATTGTGTGCGTGTTGTCTAAACTTATCAATTACCCGCAGACTCCACAGCTGCTAGCTGGACCTCAACACTGAACGTAAAACAAACCCGGCTCAACTTCTAGAAGTGCTGAAACTAGCAATTTTTGCTATATGAGGTCAGTCATCAAAAGTTTGACTAAAAGTAAAAATCTCCGAAATAATAATGTGTGCGCTGGTATTGCGCAAGTCGAGTGACTCCACTACACACGCGATTGTGCACCACCTTTGTTGAAGGTCGATTCCCTCCAAGGTTGTGCTGGCGTTCATGCTGAAGCTTAGACAAAGCTTTGATTCAAAAAAATCCAAGTCAAAGGTTGTATTGCAATCTTGTACAAAGGTTAATGCCCAAAGTTTGAATGAGCTTATTTTCGAAGGTTAAATACAACTTCAGCCTTAGAACCTTCGTCAAATGTTCACAATGAACCTTTCGACAACCTTAGTTTTCCGAAAGGTTAGACGAAGGTTACTTTCACAAGGTTAAATAGAGCTTCAGCCTTAGAACCTTAGTCAAATGTTTACACTGAACCTTTCGACAACCATAGTTTTCTGAAAGGTTGGACAAAGGTTACCTTCAGAAGGTTAAATAAAGCTTCGCACCGGGAACATTTGTTGAAGATTTGATTTGAACCTTCAGATAGTTGTTTCTAATAGGTATGTCGCGTGAAGGTGTGTGTGTCGTCAGCGCTGGTCATATACCATGTGAAAAGAGGGGTGTCCGTATTACACCTTGAGGGATAAGCAAAAAAGAAGCGACCGAGAAATGCGGAAACTACACTGAAAAGCGTGTTTTACAGGCGATTTCGCTTTTTGAGTGGAAAAATTGCTTCATCATAAAGTTCAATATCATATCAAACATTATAATTCTAACGTTATTTTCACTTGCACTTGACCGAGAATCTTTCTCAAAAGTGGTTTCGGCAACATAACATCGTCCATCTTGAAATGAAAACGAGGTTATATACAAGAATTTGAATGTTGTTTTTCGTGCTCGTCCTGGTAATCTGGCTTTGACAAACGATCTGGCAAACATAGTGGACTTCACTATAAGCATGGAGGTAGGAAGAGACGGAGATCTGACTGCTGAACATTTTGCGAGGGCTCCGAAGAGGATTTATCAAAAGACCAGAATGTTTTCCCGGATCTTACACGATCTTCAAGTTCAAGGTAAGTTGCCACGCGCCGCGTAACGTATGCAGACGACAAAATGTTTCAAAATTACCTTCTGTGAATACTTTACATCGAAAAATGAAAATGAACGTTGTACCTGGCTAATCTTTAAACAAATGGAGTAATTTCGTGAAAAATATATGGAAAATATCATGACCAACAAAACTAAAGTATCAGCAGTGGGCTTATCGATGATTGTTTGACAAAATCGCACCACGACGCGATGTATGGTCACCAGATCTGCAGAAGGACGCCTTTATCAATTCAAAGTGGTTTTGTCTCCCTGAATGTTCTGACACGATCGATATACAGTCCCAGATTTTTCACGGTCACTCCTGACCGCTGACTTAGCTGCAGTATAGTAGTGGCTCGAGGTTTGTAGCTTGGATCGGATGGCAAAATTTGGTTTTACCGTCCGGCCCAAATACCCAGGCAAAACCAGCAGCTGCTCCTGACCGTGATTTTGTGTAATACGTGTTGTCTTCATCAGGTTGTAGCATCTCAATCTGACAGATGTTCCTATTTGCCAACATTGCATTTGAAGTGTCCCTAAGTGCTAATGTCTCAGTTTAAGTTTGCAACCCATGGGTGCGAAAGAGTAATTGACAGATTTTCTTTTTTTCAAATTTTTTCAGTGAAAGTTCTTGAGGGAGGCTGTTATGCCAAATGTTTTGTTATTGGTCAATGGAAAAGAATGACTCTCCTAATAAACTGTCTGTAAGTATTGAATCCTCTCAGTATCTTATTTGTATTCACAGTAATATTTTTTTGTATTTAATACACTTTATTAGGTTTTCTCAAAAGTGTACAAGGTAATATTAATATACCAAGGTGTACTTATAAATATGTTTTTTTATCAAATTCTCAACTTGATCAAAGTATGCATTGATTTTCCACTTATGACCAGTGATCTAGTAAATATATAAATTTCCACTCATGAATCAGAAAGGTCTGCCTTCCATAAACATTAAAAGAAAAAAAAACAAGAACCAGTCAATTTATCTTGAACAGATCTTGAGAAATGTATGGCTAGAGGGTGAAGTTAACATTTTGAAAAGTTTTGTTATTTTTTTTGCTCTCCTCATCAATGCAGTCAATATGTCAGGATTCCAAATCACGTTGTTCACATAGTGTGTGGCATGTCAGTAAATGAATTCATGTTCAGGTGTAAATTCAATTGTCAAACAATAACAATCACTGAAACACAAACTCCAAAATCTGTATTGACAAAGTGCAGACAGAATTTTAAATTTGGTTTTCCATGACAATGTATGTGATGCAATGTAAAAATACTGGCAAATTGTCATCAATAGAATTACTTTGCTTGTCTTTTGTAGATCACTTATCTGAATAACAAGCCAGTGAAGGAAAATCACTGCCATGTACAGCCTGGAAAGGGTTTTGCAACCACATGTCTGCCATGCTGTATCAAATTACACACTACAAAACCATTGGGATCAGAACTGTTCCAGAGATTTAGAGCAACACATCTGTACCACAGTGATGGCATATACCACCCCGGATCCACAGCTTTAAAGCCTGAGACGACTCCTGCAAAAAGTTTGTGAAACCAAAGTGTAGCTGTCGTGAAGCATGCGTGAAAAGTACACTTTTAACAATCCCATGAACACTGAATTTCCTGATTTTCACTTTATGACACATTTGCAGGAGAGTTTATTGCAACATCACAAGTTTGTACAATTACTCCTAGTGCTTCCAGACAACCTTGAGAACCTAGCTGCCTCTCATTGAAACAGCTCTTGGTAATTTTGTAGTTGGTAGTTGTCTCTAACCCTAGAAATTAAATGTGCCCAAAACAGAAAATGCTCCTATCTTAAATTTGAGTGGGGAATATACAGACTGAGAAAATCTCATTCTCAGGAAAATTTAGTGATTTCAGCTAAACAGTAGACTTGCTGACACCTATTGCCAATAGTTATCAAATGACATGTAATTCTGTACCTATACTACAGACAATGAAAGTATTATTAACATTGCATTGTAATTAGAGATGTAGGTAATTAATTAACAAAATAGTGTAGTATGTTGTGTCATTTAATATGCTGCCTTTTGTTGTTCAAGTTGATTTAAAGGAATTTATTAAAATATGTTTTCACTAAAAATATGTTGTGTACATGATGATATACAAGGGCTTACAATCACTTGAAAAGACAACGATTAATTGGTGTGACAAAAAGGCAATTTGATGTAACGGGCTGGTATGGCTCTGTAACTTTCAATGATTTTTCACTATTTTTGTCCTTAATGTCAACTGCAGTTTCTTTTTCTACTCCCTAAGCCATGCTGAGTTACACAGTGTCAAATTTGTAAATTCAACCTGTACATTGACAGACTGCGATATTAGTGTTGACAAATTAAGTGAACACTGGTCTAGATAAGGGTTAAAATGCAAACAATAACTGTAGTTTACAAATTCATGTATTGACCCTGTGTTGATGAGCTAAGTAATTGTTTCAATATGCTTCCAGGAGTTACACAAGAACTTATAACTGACATTCAAAAAAAAAAAAATGAAAATGTCATCAAACTGGTCCTTGTGATTCTTGAACAAAGCAAAATGTAAAACACACATTGGCAAACACAGTTAACAGAAGACCAGTGTGAAGAAGACTTATTGAGTATTTCAGAAGGAAAGAAAAGAGAAATAAAAATAAAACTTTAGGAAAATAAACTTAAAAGCAATAAGTCACATTTCATAATACTTACCTGAGATAAATTACAGCAGATGTAACCTTAAATTTTGATGATTTTTACAGTAATTTTGTTCTGCCTTACAATTAGATTTTCTAGTTCTACCACATACAGCATGAATTGCCAAAATGAAGGACTGATATTAAATTTCTGAACAGAACTTGTATAAATGTATTGTGCTTTGCTATTGTTGAGGATTGAATTTCACTCTATTGTCAACGATATTGTAAGCTATATACACTGCACCTGTAGGTTAGGCCAAAGTAATTAAATTCTTTGTTTTGCGTCCATTCAAAATGGGAAAAGGTACACGTCTAAGCGGCTGAAAAACACACACAAGAAAATTAACACAATGTAATTTTATTGCAGCAAATAAAAAATTGTAACAGAATTTTTAGTTCAGAAAAGTTAAGCGATTATGTCATAAAATTTCCTATTCAAATATACTGTGTGTGTTTTTCATGAAAACCTTAAAAAATCTAAGCGGATGGGGACGCAAAACAAAGAATTTAATTACTTTGGCCTTATGTTGAAAAGCCAAACACTGGGCATTTCATCATGATGTATCATCTACAGAACAAGAAAGTGCAACTGTAACAAGTTAGTACAAAATTACTTTAAAAATCATCAAAAGTTACCACTACTGTACCTCAAAAGGAATAAACCTTCAGATAATATTGGCAGCACAAAGCTTTGAGAAGGGTTGCATATGACAACATTGGTCAAAGGTCAGAAGGTCAATGATTCATTGAAGGTTGGAAGGTCGAAGCTTCAACAATGGTTGATACGCTGAAGCTTCAGGAAATCAAAGCTGCAGAAAAGGTAGGTAGTTTGAAGATTTAACAAAGGTCAGAAAGAGGAAGCTTCGAAAGAGGTTGGAATGTTGAAGCTTCGACAAAGGTCAGAAAGAGGAAGCTTCGAAAGAGGTTTGTATGTTGAAGCTTCGACAAAGGTCAGGAGGTCAAAGATTCAACAAAGCTCGGCAGTAAAGCTTTCCCGAAGGTTGGTTCATCAAAGCTTCAACAAATAGGCAAACCTTGGCTGAAGGTTAAAATCACGAATCTTCAAATAATCTTGGTACGCAAATTGGTATTCAAAGCTTGGGCATGAAGCTTCGTCTGAGCTTTGAACAAGCTTTGCCAAAGGTGTTGCACAATCGCGTGTGTAGCTGTGTAGACCAGTCGATACTCTGTCTCTCGGAACACGCTGTCGATGACAGCCTGCACTGTTCTACGCTACGGCGTGATTATTATTAGTTTGATAAAATCGGTACAAGAACACATATAAATAAAGTTTGAAAAAATAACACGAGTCAATCTCTCCCGTCGTAACGAAGGGCGACAAGTTTGCAGTGCGGTGCAAAAGCTAAGAAAATACGACAGACATTTTATGTTGTCAAGAGTTACATGTGTTCGTCTCATCTTGAGGTAGGAAAACTAGCAAGTGACGTCCCGTTCGCACAGTGTCGGCGCTAAACATGAACTTGGCAATCATTTTTCACAAAGAACATGCATAAATTGCCGATCGCGAGACAACTTGAGTCAAGAACAAGTGAATGCCCGACGCGATCGCGCGACGACAGCACACAGGTCTCGATCTGATAGACTTTTTTTACACAAGTTTCGACGTCTTCGTCCTGACTGTGAACACTGGTAACCAGATTGTAACCTAGTACGTTCAGACTGACGACTTTGCGTCGGCCCAGGTCCCGACCAGGGCCGGGGCCGACGTAAAAAACCAATGTGGACACGCTGAGTCGGCCCTGGGCCGACTTAGTTTGGTCCCGGTTAGAAGGGGGGGTTCAGGGCCGACTCAGGGCCGACGCAAAATTTGGTCCGACGCAAATCGCCAGTGTGTACACGTTACGTCGGCCCTGGTCCCAGTTGACCAGTCCTCCGCTATGGATCGAAGTTGAACTAGTCACACTATTCGCACAAAACAAACGACGTTTGAAACTAAAGTTTACACCTATCGAAAGTTTTCAATCCAGTCTTTACATTTTAATATCATCCCATGTACGCTGAACTTCCCACCAACCTTTGTTCCGCAAACGAGACCATGTCATTCGATTCCACAATGCACGAATAGACTAGAGAGGCATGTCAAAATGCCGCGCACTGGTTATTTCTCCAACCGCGGTCTTATATATACCACATGCTCATCCAATAAATGGTGAAGATCTCTCCGATGATTAAAAGGGTGAGTGGTAGTCATATTTGCCCTTCTTGTGCGTAAAAACACAGGAAAATCATGAACAGTAGAAACAGCGTGCCATTGTCAAATGCGCCATTTTGAACTTTGACAGGTCAGAGGTCACAAAGGAAGGTAAAGTTACGTCGGCCCTAATTCTGGTACCGGTAAGTGTGGACACGGACCAAATTTAATCCCAAAGCACAATTATTTTGCGTCGGCCCAAATTTCAGTTGGGTTGCCAATGTGAACAAGATAAACTGTTGAGTTAACAGTATACAGTTAATATGCTAGTTAAACGTTCCAAAATGGATTAAATCGCTAAGTACCCCTCTGTGTTTGTTGTGTAAATACCACCCACTGCTGGCACTAAGCATTTGCCAGTTTAGTGTATAATTTCTTTCTATTTTCACACGATCTGCAATCCTAAACATATTCAAAATTCCCAAAACTGACTCTAAATATTTCAACTTATTCCTGGTATAAGAAAATTCGCAGAAAATAGTGCGCGAGTCGGACTTCTTGGTCACAATGTGTGACGCATAGGTCGTTTACACTAATCGTCGATTTTCTCAGTTCCGTTTTTGGCAGTGCGTACATTATTCAAATAAGTATAAGTCGGCGGCGCCTGGACAGACTAGCCTGATTTTTCACCTGTGGACAGTGAATGAATATATCTGAAAGAACGTGTCTCAGATTTCCGATAAAGGGCCTGGAAGTGAAGATATCCTGACAAACGTGAACAAAGGCCGATAATTTATGCAAAAAACGTCAAGTTGACACTTTGAAGGTGCATTGTGCGAAAACAAAAGCGAATTTCAAAAATCCGGGACACGGTTTTTTGTCCAGTATACCCAGCCGTCGATTGCCGTAAACAGATCACCAAGGCCGATTGGAGATTTGTACTTACACTTTTTTGAGTAAAAAAACTAAAAAAACACGTGTTTTTGAGTAAAACAGCCGTATGCGCACTGTTTTTGAAAAACTAACAAATTTTCTGAACTCTTCGGTGACCGAGCAGATAAAAAAGTACCACATGTCGGGTGTGTGACCACGTCTTCTCTGTGAAAATGAGGATTGAAAATAAGTGACAATGAACCTGAGTCGCTACCATAATCGGTTTTTGCATATGAGTTTGACCCAAAGCGCCCTCTACCGTTAGGTTGATGGAATTCCTGTTTTCGTCCAGACTTCGTAAATATCTTCATAATATGTCATTAGCGTCCTTGTGCATTTGCCTCTAATGTGGTTTTATGTATATCGAAGTATGATTAAGATTTGTTGTTTTTAATGATAATTTTGCTGGTGCCTCATTAGTGAATTAACTTTTGTGTTAGATAAAAATCCGTGGCACAATTCGGCCAACATATAAACCAATTTGCATTTTCAAAAAAGAAAATCGAAATGGAGCTAATTTTCAATTTTCAAATGGTTTTATCATCTTGATTATTAACTTTGAGGCCTATTTCTAAATTTAAAATCTTTGGGCTGAGATTGAAATATAGGAAACAGGTGTATACTGCTGTGAGGATGGCACTTTACGGCCATTCAAATTTCCCTCTGACAAACTCTATTTCCCACAATTCGTATTTCCGTTTTTTCAATTTCCAATATACCAAATGTCCGATTTTCCCATTTCATTTGGGGCGTGGCCCAGTATCTTTTCATTCCTATGGCGGAAATAACTGTATCGAATTGGAATTAAGGTGTAACATTTATCTCAGTGTGACCAAATGTACATGGGCGGGGCTTGGTTACGATGATTGGCACAAGATACTTTTAAAAATTAGCGGGAATGAGGGACTGGTCAGTTTCTTCGGCCTTGGAGGCCGGTGGATTCATGGGGTCACCCTGTTTTTCACTTTGGTGATGGGGTCACCTATTTTGAAATGCCCAATTAGGGGGGGGGGGGCAGTGTGTTTTTAAATTTCGACACGGGCTCATACTTGCCTAGTATGCATCGTGCTAGCCATGAATTTCATCATTCAGTTTCATTTTCGGCGCGCCTTTCGGGCGCGTAACTTTACTAATATGAGGTTATTACGAAAATACCGCAAAGGATTCACAAGGACATTGGCGCGCGCAGCGTATCGCTCCACGCGAAGTGGAGGGTGATGCACGGCGCCGATGTCATAGTGCATCCTTTGCGGTATTTTCGTGATAATCTTATTATTATACATCTTACATTCTTCACTGGGACATCAAATTGTCTAGCTGTGCAGCTATATCTGTTGGCGGGGGTAGGGTGCGTGGCTATGCAGGTCATCAAAAGGTCATCAAAGGTCAACCCCGCCTTTTGATGACCAACATAGCGGCGCACGCTATACCCGCCAACAATAGCGTTTCCACAGCTACAAATTGTCAGAGTAGTGACCGCTTTAGTCCAACGTCAACATTTTTTCTTCCGATTTATAGTGCAAATGTAGAACGCTATCTCAGACGGCTTCTGCAAACTCTGGAGTGTGTGTACTAGTATTACACACGTACATACAGAGCGCGCGAGGCTGAACAAACTGGCCAATCCCTAACATCGTCTCACATACTGGAAGACATGAAAAAAATCTGTTCTTTGGTTGGTAGAGTGCGGGTGCGAGTTCAGCCGCAGGAAATTCAAGAAATGGGTGATAAAGGAAGAAGTCACCGCGAAATAGGTGTTCATCTCCAAAATGTTTTGCCCAGGGCAAGTGGTATCTCTGAACGAACTGCCATGATGTCTCAAACATGATATCAAACGCCTTTAAGGTCAAGATTTGGATCAGGGTGGAACGGGTGCAATTTATACAGTGAGCCTGCATACGGATTAAAACTATGATATGAGGAGAACATCATTGCGTACAAAGATTGACAGCTGAATAAATTGATCAGATAAAATTAAATGTGGATGCCGCGCTCTGATTGGGCTGATGACTGTCACAATTTTACACAATGTTCCAGTTTGCGACGTTGACGGGAAGCGCGCAAAACTTCAGCAGTCAAACTGATTATATCGGACTTTCCTTTCCGGCGGCCGCAACACTATTCCTTGTATGTTCGTTACTCGATCCATTGAACGAGTTACCCGCGCAAATAACTGTCACAATTTGATGCATTCCTAGGCCAAAGATAGATACTATCAGCTGCCACGCCCCAAATGAAATGGGAAAATCGGACATTTGGTATATTGAAATTGAAAAAACGGAAATACGAATTGTGGGAAATAGAGTTTGTCAGAGGGAAATTTGAATGGCCGTAAAGTGCCATCCTCACAGCAGTATACACCTGTTTCCTATATTTCAATCTCAGCCCAAAGATTTTAAATTTAGAAATAGGCCTAAAAGTTAATAATCAAGATGGGAAAACCATTTGAAAATTGAAAATTAGCTCCATTTCGATTTTCTTTTTTGAAAATGCAAATTGGTTTATTGGTTGGCCGAATTGTGCCACGGATTGATAAACTACCTTTATAACAAGTTCCCTATTATAACATTTACAGATATTTGAAATAAATTCAAAATGGCCGTTATCCCCTGTTTATAATTTGGGAAAAATAAAATTTTCGATTTCAAAAAACGATTGAATATATCTCATACTTCAAAATCTCTAAAATGAGCCCAACGAGTGGCAGATCAGAAACGTATTGGGAAAATGTGAAAGTCCGAATATCTGTTCCCGATGCGCATTCTATACGCATGATCATTAAGTCTATTATGTAGTTTTTAAAAAACAAAAGCGAAGTGCGCGTAAATGCTAACTGCTTGTTCTATATCTATGCTCAGAAATAGCCTTCTACATCTCCTTTCCGATGTTGATTGGCAGTCCTCCCCCCCCCCCCCCCTCTTTCCGGGTCATTTTGATCCAGTTGCATTCTTGAACATATTTAGAACTAAACCAACCTCTCATTGTTGATAGTAGTTTTCAGCGTTTCTGACAATTAAATACACGGCTTGATATGTCACCTTATGGTTTATCAAGTCTGATATTATGAATGTAGGCAATGTTGGAGTCCTCGTGCATTCAATATTCCTATGGTATTGTGTTTAATGCATCATCATATGCACCACCTGTAGCAAAGTTGATGTCGTTATGTAATGAAAAGTCCTGCTTGTGAAAACGCTTTGACTGCAAAATGTTAATGGCGAGATGTTTGTTGGGCTTAGTTTATTTTCCACACTTCTATCGTCACTATGTAATCTTCTACACGTGGACTGACTCGACGATTTGGCTTATGTCAATTAGATTGCGCACTACGTTTTCAATTTACCTTCTGCCCGGAGCCGTGCATTGCGTTTTCAGCACCCGTGCATGTTGCGCGAGATACGACCAGCATGCTGGTTTCGCTGAAGTTCTCACATATGGCGAATTCGCTCACCTTAAATTTGCAGCTTACGTGCAATTTTGTAAAACGTATTAAGGAATGCGTGGACTTACCCGCCTGTATGTCAACGTCATGGTTCATTGATTAGTTGCCTAGCAATATCGACAACGGCAATGACGGCGTCTATATGGTCACTTCAATGATATTTATGGAAAGCCGTTCGGGACCCCCCGGCGACAACGGTCAAACCAATGCAAAATTACATAGGAATGCAGCGGCGACAACTGTTACACAAATCTGGCAGTACAATGGCGACAACAACAAAATTTGACCGGCACCGACAACTCCAGAGCCGACAACTGTAGAATATCACCCGACACCTACAACTTATCACCCGACACCTACATCTTAAAAGCCGACACCTACAACTACAGCTGGCTCACTGGCCCGGCAGCGGCAGCGCTGTTCATTTGGAAGCGCACTTTGATTGTACTGGATGCCGCTGGCGACAACTCTGGTCAATTCAAGCGGCGCCTACAACAGTGGTTTGTTCATTAGTAAACGCATGCGCACTACAGTGCGTTTCACCTAGGTACCGCAACTCAGCGTATGAGACGGACACAATCCACGTACGAAACACACAATTAGCTTGGTTATCACGGACACATTTCAAAGCCACCGACTCGTCGATTTATTACAGTAAACCAGCATGGGGCAGCCGCTGTCTAGACTGAGAGATAAACAGTTGACCAGACTTGATCTACAATGTAACTTTTTCTTGTACAATTTCAGCTAAGAGTTCAAGAGGTGAAGGTATTCTCAACACAAATTAACTAAAAAGCCATACATTGTAGATCAAGTGTATCTCTCAGTGTAGACAGAGCGGCTGTCCCATGCTGGTTTACTGTAATAAATCGACGAGTCGGTGACTTTGAAATGTGTCCGTGATACCCAAGCTAATCGTGTGTTCTGTACGTAGATTGTGTCCGTCTCGTACGCTGAGTTGCGGTACCTAGGTGAAATGCACTGTAAGTTGTACCAAAATCCGCTGGCGACAACTCTGGGCACTGCTTGCAGCGGCGGCGACAGTGCTGCTCATTGGTAGGCGCATGCGCATTTACATGATACCAAATGCCACTGTCTATGTCTAAGATGAGAGCATCCCGTTTAACCCTATCTTTACCTTTCCAAATAAAATTAAATACAATCTCTTTTATTTCTTTGATAATACTCCTTGGAGTCGGTATCATTGTTGCGATATAAATGAATTGTGACAGACCAAATGTTTTCAAAATTTGAATTTTACCAATGATGGAAAGCCCTCTTTGGGACCAAAGTGTGCAAAGTTGCTTCAATCTAGCTAATCTAGAGGTGAAGTTTTCTTGTGTAGCTTTGGTGTAATTATATGACATAAATACCCCAAGTATTTTAATACCATCTGAAAAATTTATATCAGCTCTTTTCATTCTAGAATTGCAAGTACTACCTATCCAAAGGGCTTCTGTTTTTGCCCGATTCAGAACCAGACTAGAGCATTTGCTGAACCTATCTACAACTGCATTACTGACAATTGTAAATTAACAGCACTGTCAGACTGGTAGGTCTTATGTATAATCTAAGTGCGCATGCGTTTGGTAGTGAGCACCACCGTCGCCGCCGCTGCGAGCAGTGCCCAGAGTTGCCGCCAGCGGCATTTGGTATCATGTAAATGCGCATGCGCCTACCAATGAGCAGCACTGTCGCCGCCGCTGCAAGCAGTGACCAGAGTTGTCGCCAGCGGATTTTGATACAACTTAGTGCGCATGCGTTTACTAATGAACAAACCACTGTTGTAGGCGCCGCTTGAATTGACTGGAGTTGTCGCCAGCGGCATCGAGTACAATGAAAGCGCGCAGGCGCTTCCAAATGAACAGTGCAGCCGCTGCCGGGCCAGTGAGCCAGCTGTAGTTGTAGGTGTCGGCACAGTCCCTCTGTCGGCTTTTAAGTTGTAGGTGTCGGGTGATATTCTACAGTTGTCGGCTCTGGAGTTGTCGGTGCCGGTCAAATTGTGTTGTTGTCGCCAGTTGAACAGCCAGATTTGTGTAACAGTTGTCGCCGCTGCATTCCTATGTAATTTTGCATTGGTTTGACTGTTGTCGCCGGGGGTCCCGAACGGCTTTCCATAGAGCTGGCTGTAGTTGTAGGTGTCGGCTTCTAAGTTGTAGTGTCGGGTGATAAGTTGTAGGTGTCGGGTGATATTCTACAGTTGTCGGCTCTGGAGTTGTCGGTGCCGGTCAAAATTTTGTTGTTGTCGCCAGTTGTACTGCCAGATTTGTGTAACAGTTGTCGCCGCTGCATTCCTATGTAATTTTGCATTGGTTTGACCGTTGTCGCCGGGGGTCCCAAACGGCTTTCCATAGATATTTGATCACTCCCTGAACAGTTAACCAATCTATTTCCTGGCAAAGTGACGTCTTCTCCTTGTTCTTGCCATGGCTGATACTGCAGGATACATCCTCGTCTTCATTGCTGTTTGTGTCATTCTGGTCGGCTATGCTGGTAACTTA